>NC_053023.1:408744453-409047073 GCF_003073215.2 Triticum urartu
GAGGAAACCTTGAGGAACAACTTGCAGGTTAAGTTTGCGGAAAGCTTCACAAAGCTCGGGTTGATAAGGCTTGAGAATCAGACTGTTGCAGTAAGCTTTTCTGCTCAATGCGTCAGCAATCACATTGGCCTTGCCTGGAGTATACTCGATACTCGGATTATACTCTTGAATCATTTCGACCCATCGAGTTTCCCTGAGGTTGAGATTAGGCTGAGTGAAGATGTACTTGAGACTCTTGTGATCAGTGAAAATGTCCACTTTTCTTCCCAATAGAAGATGTCTCCAAGTCAAAAGAGCATGCACAACTGCCGCCAACTCGAGATCATGAGTGGGGTAGTTCTTCTCATTAGGCTTCAACTGGCGAGAGGTATAAGCAACAACTTTCTTCTCTTGCATCAAAACTGCGCCAAGACCTTGGAGAGAGGCATCACAAAAGACCTCGTACGGCTTGGATTCATCAGGCGGAGTCAGAACTGGAGCAGTGATCAATTTCTCTTTCAAAGTGTTGAAAGCAATGTCACACTCCGGAGACCAAACGTACTTGACGTGCTTCTGAAGAAGATTAGAGAGAGGCTTCGCGATCTTAGAAAAGTTTTCAACGAATCTTCGGCAATAGTTTGCGAGACCGAGAAAACTGCGTAGTTGCTTCACGTTCTGAGGAGGTTCCCAATTCACAATTGCAGACACCTTCTCAGGATTCACGGCAATGCCCTTGGCAGAGATGATATGACCAAGATAAAGAACCTCATCGAGCCAAAATTCACACTTGGAGAACTTGGCATAGAACTTGTGTTCTCTGAGCTTATCAAGAACCAAACGCAAGTGCTTGGCATGATCTTCCTTGTTCTTGGAGAAAACCAGAATGTCGTCGAGATAGACCAGAACGAAGTCATTGGTGTAGGCATTGAAGATGAAGTTCATCATGCGAGAGAACGTCGGAGGAGCGTTGACGAGGCCAAAAGACATGACAGTGTATTCATATGAACCAAAGCTTGTCCTAAAAGCCGTCTTGGGAATATCTTGCTCACGGATTCGAATGTGATGATAACCCATACGGAGATCAAGCTTGGAGAAAACTTGGGCACCTTTGAGTTGTTCGAACAGCTCATTGATGTTGGGAAGTGGGTATTTGTCCTTGATGGTCTTCTTGTTCACTGTACGGTAATCAACACAAAGTTGGTCCGTTCCATCCTTGTTCTTCACAAAAAGAACACCACAACCCCACGGAGAAGAACTAGGCCGGATGAGACCCATTTTCTCTTGAATATCGAGTTGCTTCTTCAGCTCCTTCAACTCTTCAGGTCCGAGCTTGTAAGGACGCTTGCACACAGGTTCCGTACCAGGCTCAAGATCAATAACGAATTCAACTGGCCGGTGCGGAGGCATTCCTGGAAGCTCTTCTGGAAATACGTCTTGATATTCGCAAACGACTGGAATTTGCGAGATGGCATCGAGTTCACCCTTCTCATTGAGAGAAAACAGACGGATGGTATCGTCATTCGCGGCAAAGACAATTACATCCTCAGACGAATGAGTTAATTGAATCTGCCTGGCTGCACAATCAAGCTGAGCCTTGTGCTTAGAAAGCCAATCCATCCCGAGAATAAGATCAATATCCGAGTTTCCAAGAACCATTGGAGAAGCCAGAAACTTGAAATCACCCATCATGATAGAAACATCTGGGACTATTGAAGTAGCCCTCATAGACTTAGCCGGAGAAACCACTCCCATAGGTTTACCCAACATTTGTGAAACGAAGTCATGCTTGGAAACAAATGATCTTGACATGAAACAATGCGATGCACCAGTGTCAAAAAGAACTTTTGCTGGAAAAGAGTTAACTAGAAAGTTACCCATGATGACATCTGATGATTCCTCTGCCTGAGCTGCATTCAGCAAGTTGACCTTGGCGTGCTTGGGGTTATGCTTGACCACTGCTGTACTTGCCGATCTGACAGGAGGAGGAGGAAGACGCCTCTGGTTGAAACACTTGTTGGCATAGTGACCCTTCTGTTGGCACTTGTTGCACGTGACCTCTGAAAGAGGACGGTGATACGGAGCACTCGATCTTGGAGCTTGAGACGAAGTCTTGTTCTAAAAGCCAGGGTTGGGTGGGTGGGAAGAACCACTGCCACCTTTGCTCTTCTGCTGATACGGCTGACGGAACGGAGGAGGAGGAAGCCAATACTTCTGCTGCTTGGCCACTTGAGTAGAGGAAGAAGGAGTAACATCTCTGACTCGCTTCTTGGAAGCATCACACCTCAACTGAGTAGCCTCTTGCTTCAGTGCCATGTTGTAGAACTCATCGTATCTCAAGGGCTCAAAGAGGACAAGAGCTAGCTGAATTTCTTCTCTGAGGCCACCCCTGAACTGGTATATCATGCTCTTCTCATCAGGGACATCCTGCTTGGCAAAGCGGGCGAGCTTCTGGAACAACTTGTTGTAGTCATAGACAGACAAAGAGCCTTGCTTCAGATTGCGGAATTCCTCACGCTTGCTTTCAACCACGCTCTGGGGAATATGATGAGCTCGGAAATCTCGACGAAAATCATCCCAAGTGATAACACGTCCACCTCTGGAATCCTTGTACTGCTGGAACCATTCTGCAGCTTGATCTTTGAGTTGGAAGGAAGCGAACTTGACAAAGTCCTCAGGCCTGACGTTACTGCACTCAAAATGCTTGCACAGATCCACAAGCCAATCGTCAGCATCGGATGCCTCAACACAATTGCTGAAAGTCTTTGGCCCGTTAGCAAGGAACTGGTTGAGTGTAGCAAAGTGATTCTGATTGCTGCCTTGATTCCCTTGGTTGCCTTGATTGCGCTCTTGGAGAATTTGCATGATCAACTGTGTGTTTGCATTGGTTGCGACCATCACAGCTTGCCATGCCTCCGGAGGAGGTGGAGGTGGTGGCGGATCAGGATTCGGAGTCGTGCGCGTTGGAGGAGCCATCCTGAAGAGGTTGACGTCCATTAGCACATTGATAGATAAATATTGAAGCTGAATCCAATGGAATGAAAATTGCAACATATCATCTCCACATCCTAACAAAATGAACGAATGCATTCCTCTTGAAATGGTCACATATCCATAAATTGAGGAGCCACGTAGAATTAAGGTAGAGAAATAATTCAACAAGGTACGGATCAAGAACGAATAATCGGTAAGAAATCCCAATCTCAAACCAATATCCGTGGAAGAAGAACTAGAGCTACAAGAATTCCCACCTATGAAACTCTCGAACCTTTCCGGTTTTGCAATCAGGTGTTGGGGATACAGGGGAAGCATAATATCTCACCCAAACTAGCAAATCCTACATCCAGCTGTATCCATCCTTCAACACATAACCAAGAAACCTTCAGAAACCATCTACCTCGACCTTCGAAAAGCATCCGTTATACAAGTTATGGCGATACTCCCGAACTCCCGCCCTAGTACTGGGTGGCGTCGAGGTTATCTCACCAACGAATTGCATAAAAGAGATTTTCACTGTCGGCGTACTAAACTCAAGTATTCCAGAACTGCAACGATAAAATTATGATGACAACACCTCAGAGCTCAACTCCTCGGGACACTTCCACTAAACCCCTGACAGGAGGCACCAAGACAATGTTCTCATCATAAAACCATCGGAACGATTCCAAGATACCCGCGTGATCCTAAAAAAAAATTTAGTGAAATTTGAGAAGAGAAGATTCAAAACTCTATGTCAGGATGCCTTACCAGAGCGATGAGGAGACTGGAAAGTAAAAAGAATTCCTAAACTCTCCGATATATAATTCCTAAATGACTCAAAACATTTTTCTAGACACAACTCGGCCGCTAAAAACGATCAAGCAATGGGGCTCCTAAGGTCGGGGAAGGCTCTGATTACCAACTTGTAACACCCTCGATGCGACTATATCTCCCACGTGTCGAGGCACGACTTAGAGGCATAATCGCATTGAAGGCATATGTCGCAAGTTAGGCAATCTTCACAACATCCCATGTAATATAAATAAATAAAGGGGAGATAACATAGTTGGCTTACACTCGCCACGTCAATCAAGTACATAAATAACATTACATCATCCAAACACTCATGGCCCGACTACGGCGCCAAAATAAAAGAGAACCCAACATGCGACACGGTCCCAATCACCCCCAACTGGGCACCACTACTGATCATCGGGAAAGGAAACATAGTAACGTTGAGAGTCTTCGTCGAACTCCCACTTGAGCTCAAGTGCGTCTCCTGGAGCGGAATCAACAGGCCCTGCATCTGGTTTAATAGTAATCTGTGAGCCACAGGGACTCAGCAATCTCGCACCCTCACGATCAAGACTATTTAAGCTTATAGGTATGGCAAGGTAAAAATAAGTGGAGCTGCTTGGCCACTTGAGTAGAGGAAGAAGGAGTAACATATCTGACTCGCTTCTTGGAAGCATCACACCTCAACTGAGCATGCCACGTAGAATTAAGGTAGAGAAATAAATCAACAAGGTACGGATCAAGAACGAATAATCGGTAAGAAATCCCAATTTCAAACCAATATCCGTGGAAGAAGAACTAGAGCTACGAGAATTCCCACCTATGAAACTCCCGAACCTTTCCGGTTATGCAATCAGGTGTTGGGGATACAGGGGAAGCATAATATCTCACCCAAACTAGCAAATCCTACATCCAGCTGTATCCATCCTTCAACACATAACCAAGAAACCTTCAGAAACCATCTACCTCAACCTTCGAAAAGCATCCGTTATACAAGTTATGGCGATACTCCCGAACTCCCGCCCCAGTACTGGGTGGCGTCGAGGTTATCTCACCAACGAACTGCATAAAAGAGATTTCCGATGTCGGCGTACTAGACTCAGGTATTCCAGAACTGCAACGATAAAATTATGATGACAACACCTCAGAGCTCAACTCCCCGGGACACTTCCACTAAACCCCTGACAGGAGTCACCAAGACAATGTTCTCATCATAA
Organism: Triticum urartu; assembly: GCF_003073215.2. Classification (NCBI taxonomy): domain Eukaryota; kingdom Viridiplantae; phylum Streptophyta; class Magnoliopsida; order Poales; family Poaceae; genus Triticum; species Triticum urartu. The sequence goes on from NC_053023.1 coordinate 408,749,421, forward strand.
AACCATCGGAACGATTCCAAGATACCCGCGTGATCCTAAAAAAAATTAGTGAAATTTGAGAAGAGAAGAGTCAAAACTCTACGTCAGGATGCCTTACCAGAGCGATGAGGAGACTGGGAAGTAAAAAGAATTCCTAAACTCTCCGGTATATAATTCCTAAAAGACTCAAAACATTTTTCTAGACACAACTCGGCTGCTAAAAACGATCAAGCAATGCGGCTCCTAAGGTCGGGGAAGGCTCTGATTACCAACTTGTAACACCCTCGATGCGACTATAGCTCCCACGTGTCGAGGAACGACTTAGAGGCATAATCGCATTGAAGGCATATGTCGCAAGTTAGGCAATCTTCACGACATCCCATGTCATATGATAATAATAATAAAGGGGAGATAACATAGTTGGCTTACACTCGCCACGTCAATCAAGTACATAAATAACATTACATCAACCAAACACTCATGGCCCGACTACGGCGCCAAAATAAAAGAGAACCCAACATGCGACACGGTCCCAATCACCCCCAACTGGGCACCACTACTGATCATCGGGAAAGGAAACATAGTAACGTTGAGAGTCTTCGTCGAACTCCCACTTGAGCTCATACGCGTCTCCTGAAGCGGAATCATCAGGCCCTGCATCTGGTGTAATAGTAATCTGTGAGCCACAGGGACTCAGCAATCTCGCACCCTCGCGATCAAGACTATTTAAGCTTATAGGTATGGCAAGGTAAAAATAAGTGGAGCTGCAGCAAGCGACTAGCAAGTATGGTGGCTAACTTATTCGCAAAAGAGAGCGAGAAGAGGAGGCAAAGCGCGAGCGAGAAACTGGAGCCACCTGCGCAAACATTACTCCAACACCGTGTCCACTTCCTGGACTCCGCCGAGAAGAGGCCATCACGGTAACACACTCAGTTGATTCATTTTAAATAATTAAGGTTCAAGTTATCTACCACCAGACATTAACAAATTCCCATCTGCCCATAACCGCGGGCATGGCTTTCGAAAGTTCAATCCCTGCAGGGGAGTCCCAACTTAGCCCATGACAAGCTCTCACGGTCAACGAAGGAATAGACCTCCTCCCAAGACATTCTGATCAGACTCGGTATCTCGGTAATTCAAGACAACTCCGACAATGGTAAAACAAGTCTAGCAGCACCGCCCGCTGTGCCGACAAATCCCGATAGGAGCTGCACATATCTCGTTCTCAGGGCACACCGGATAAGCTAAGCGTACGGGAGCCAATGTAACCCAAGTTGCCAAGGGACGGCCCCGCACGGTGCTCTAGGTTGGACCAACACTCAGAGGAGCACTGGCCCGGGGGGGTTAAAATAAGATGACCCTTGAGTCCGCGAAACCCAAGGGAAAAGGCTAGGTGGCAAATGGTAACACCAAGGTTGGGCATTGCTGGAGGAGTTTTATTCAAGGCGGACTGTCAAGGGGTTCCCATTATAACCCAACCGCGTAAGGAACGCAAAATCCGGGAACATAACACCGATATGACGGAAACTAGGGCGGCAAGAGTGGAACAAAACACTAGGCGAGAGGCCGAGCCTTCCACCCTTTTACCAAGTATATAGATGCATTAAGATAACAAAGTAATATAATGATATCCCAACAAGTAAATAAATGTTCCAAAAGGAACGGCCTCCAATCTTCACCTGCAACTAGCAACGCTATAAGAGGGGCTGAGCAAAGCGGTAACATAGCCAATCAACGGTTTGCTAGGACAATGGTGGGTTAGAGGTTTGACATGGCAATTGGGAGGCTTGCAAGCAAATGGTAGGCATCGTAGCAATGGCATAGCAAAAGAGCGAGCAAACTAGCATAGCAAAGATAGTAGTGATTTCGAGGGTATGATCATCTTGCCTGCACAGTTGTCAGAGTTGACTGGATCCTCGAAAGCAAGCTCAACGGGCTCCTCGTTAGAAAACTCGTCTCCCGGCTCTACCCAAACAAGACAAACAAGCAACAAGGACACAATCAACCACGTGCAAACTGAAACAACACAATGCAAAGATGGTATGCTATGCGGGATGCGATGCGGGATGCAAAATGCAAGATATGACAGGAAATGCATGAACCTGGCCTCAACTTGGAAAACCAAGTGTGCCACTGGAAAGATGAGATGAAATCGCTTGAAAACTATATAAAGAACGCCGGAATCGGAGTTACGGTTTGGAAATGGCAAGCGATTCGAATATGACACCGGTCTGCGATTTACAGCAAGTAGGCATCTAAATGCAACGAAATGAACATGCTACAGCACCCAAACATGACAATAAAATACATGGAAGGGATGCACACAAGATGCTAAACAAAAGTCTAGCACAGAGCTACTGCCAATTCATCCATTAACAGGTTCAAACAAGCATGGCAAAAATGCAAATGACAAACAGATCTCAGACTTAGTGAAATTAACACTTGTCTGGAATTTCAGATCAGGTAGCCCTCTTCGGAGCAACACAACTACATGCTACAGGATCTGAACATGGCAAAGTAAAGCATGGCATGGAGCTACTCAAAGAGCTTAACAAAAGTCCCTTAGTGACCTTGAGCCAAAAAGGACCAGAAAATACAATTGCAAGCATGTGAACATAGCAAAAACATAATCAGTTTTCAGACTTAGTGAAAACTGACACATGCTGAAACATAACTCAAGTAGGCATGTTTACGAGCTCGATGCACTAACTACGGTGCAATTCATGGCAAGACAAGCATACACCCATCAAGAAGGCACAAAATTCAAGCTAGACATGGCAAGAACTATAGCATAGCATGCATGGATCAACTACAACATCACCGGCAAAATTGCAAACAAGTTGACAATCTGCCCAGATTCACAAAGTAGCAAAAGTAGAGCTCGATTGACTCAATCTAGGGTGCTCCATAATTTCAAACAAAGACATGGATGGATAGAGCACTACAAGATTAACAAAACATGCTTACTGATCATCCTCAAAAGAGGCACGGATCACTAGGAAACAACATGAACATATGGCAACATGAGATAAACAGCTCCAGGACTTAGGGAAATCACTAAGTCCCTGAAAACAGACTTAGCAAGTGCACCACTTTGCAAGCTTGCACAAGTCACCACACAGATCACAAAAATACATGGGTTGCACCTCTGGAAAGATGACAAAACCCTTAACAAAACACATGTAGAGCATCAGGGCATATCATGCACACATTAATCATGGCAAAAATGACAAAAACCTAAACGGAGTAACAGATCTGACAATTATCTCAAGTAGCCCTCTTCTAACAGCATTTCGGGCATCAAGATGAGCTCAAATGAAAATGATGCAATGGAATGAAATGATGTACTCTTTGAGATGAACATTTTGATATGCTATATGCATGAATCGGAGCTACGGATGCAAAGTTACGGAGCCGTGAACATGAGCACTTGAACTAAAATTATCAGGGACTTAGACGAAATTTTACCCTCCAGATCTAGGGTTTCGGCGGGCACACGAACCGAGGTTCGCCGGCGCGATCTCGAGGTCGCCGGCGAGGTGGGTTTGTCGGCGGGGAGAAGAGGGGAGGCGAGGCCGGGGCCGGATCCGGCGAAGAAGGGAGGAGGCGGCGCCGGGCGCGGGCGGCGGCCGGTGAGGCGGCGCGGTCGAGGCGGGAGGAGCCGGGCGGAGCGGCGTCCGTTGGTGGCGCGGCTCGCCGGCGGCGCGGTTCCCGGGCGGCGCGCGGGCGGCGAGGTAGGAGAAGGCGGCGGGGCGCATGCGAGGCGGCTCGGGCTCGGTCGCTGGCCGCGAGGGCCGACCGTGGGCCGGGCGGGCCGCGGCGGCGGAGGGACGACAGGTGGCGAGGCCTCAGTGGCCGCGGGCGGTGGCGGCTGTCCAGACTGGGATGGACATGTCCGGTGCGTCGAGGGGAAAAATTAGGGTTTCGGGGGAAGAGGAAGATCCGGATTCGGAGGGGTGTATATATAGGCATAGAGGGAGCTAGGAGAGTCCAAATGAGGTGCGGTTTTTGGCCACGCGATCGTGATCGAACGCTCTAGATGATGGAGAGGATTTTGGTGGGTTTTGGGCCAAATTGGAGGGGTGTTGGGCTGCAACACACACGAGGCCTTTTCGGTCCCTCGGTTAACCGTTGGAGTATCAAACGAAGTCCAAATGATACGAAACTTGACAGGCGGTCTAGCGGTAGTAAACCAAGGCCGCTTGGCAAGTATCGGTCCAATCCGAAAATGTTTAATCCCCACACACGAAAGAAAGCTAGAAACGACCACCGGAGGAGAACGAAGCGCCGGAATGCAAAACGGACAACGGGGAAAATGCTCGAATGCATGAGACAAACACGTATGCAAATGCAATGCACATGATGACATGATATGAGATGCATGACAACGACAACAACACACGGAGACAAAAACCCGAACCCGAGAAAATAAAATAACTTAACACCGGAAACGGCAAGAGTTGGAATACAAATTGGGAAAGTTACATCCGGGGTGTTACAACACTCCACCACTACGAAAGGATCTCGTCCCGAGATCTAGGACTGAAAGAACGCCGGGTACTCAGAAGGGAGGTGATCCTCGCGTTCCCAGGTAGCTTCACGGTCGGAATGGTGTGACCACTTGACTTTGAGAATTTTGATTGACTTGTTGCGAGTCTTGTGTTCAGTCTCTTCAAGAATAGCAACTGGGTGCTCACGATAAGAGAGATCTTCTTGCTCAATATCCTCGAAGTTGACTGTGCGGTCAGGAGTCTTGAAGCACTTTCGAAGATGAGAGACATGGAACACGTCATGAACATTTGCAAAGTTTGAAGGAAGCTCGAGTTGATAGGCGAGGTCGCCTCTCTTGCTGACAATCTTGAAAGGTCCCACGTATCTGGTGGCAAGCTTCCCTTTGATACTGAAGCGACGAGTACCTTTCATAGGAGAGACGCGGAGGTAAACATGATCTCCGATCTCGAAAGCCAAATCACGGTGCTTACTATCATAGTAGCTCTTCTGACGGGATTGGGCTGCTTTGAGGTTATCACGAATGACTTTGCACATTTCTTCTGCCTCTGTGATTAAGTCATTACCCAAAAGCTGACGTTCATCGGTTTCAGACCAGTTGAGAGGGGTATGGCACTTCCTGCCATACAGAATTTCAAATGGGGCCTTGCCCAAACTTGCTTGAAAACTGTTGTTGTAGGAGAATTCAGCATAAGGAAGACAATCCTCCCACTTCATGCCGAAGGAGATCACACAAGCCCTGAGCATATCTTCAAGAATCTGGTTGACACGCTCGACTTGACCGCTAGTTTGAGGATGGAAAGCTGTGCTGAAGCGGATGTTGGTGCCCATGGCCTTCTGAAAAGAATCCCAAAACTTCAAGGTAAAGATGCTGCCACGGTCTGAAGAGATCACTTGTGGAATACCGTGCAGAGAGACAATACGAGAGGTATAGAGTTCCGCTAATTGAGCTGCAGTGATCGACTCTTTGATAGGCAGAAAGTGAGCCACTTTGGTGAGTTTACCGATGACAACGAATATAGCATCATTGCCACGCTTGGACTTTGGAAACCCAGTCACGAAGTCCATTTCAATGTGGTCAAACTTCCATTCTGGAATGGCAAGAGGTTGGAGGAGACCTGCTGGCCTTTGGTGTTCTACCTTCACTCTTCTGCAGACATCACATTCATTCACGAATTGAGCAATCTCGCGCTTCATTCGAGTCCACCAATAAGCCTGCTTGAGATCCTGATACATCTTCGTGCTCCCCGGGTGGATGGAGAGGAGAGAATTGTGAGCCTCGTTCAAGATCACTTTACGGAGGTCACCTTTGGGTACCACAATACGACCCTCGAAGAAGAGAGTGTCCTTGTCATCAAGGCGGTAGCACTTGTACTTGGGTTGACTCTTGGCAATCCCAATCTTCACCTTTTTCACCATAGCATCAAGAAGCTGGGCTTGGCGAATCTGGTCTTCCAAGGTAGGAGAGACTTGAAGGTTGGCGAGGAAACCTTGAGGAACAACTTGCAGTTAAGTTTGCGGAAAGCTTCACAAAGCTCGGGTTGATAAGGCTTGAGAATCAGACTGTTGCAGTAAGCTTTTCTGCTCAATGCGTCAGCAATCACATTGGCCTTGCCTGGAGTATACTCGATACTCGGATTATACTCTTGAATCATTTCGACCCATCGAGTTTCCCTGAGGTTGAGATTAGGCTGAGTGAAGATGTACTTGAGACTCTTGTGATCAGTGAAAATGTCCACTTTTCTTCCCAATAGAAGATGTCTCCAAGTCAAAAGAGCATGCACAACTGCCGCCAACTCGAGATCATGAGTGGGGTAGTTCTTCTCATTAGGCTTCAACTGGCGAGAGGTATAAGCAACAACTTTCTTCTCTTGCATCAAAACTGCGCCAAGACCTTGGAGAGAGGCATCACAAAAGACCTCGTATGGCTTGGATTCATCAGGCGGAGTCAGAACTGGAGCAGTGATCAATTTCTCTTTCAGAGTGTTGAAAGCAATGTCACACTCCGGAGACCAAATGTACTTGACGTGCTTCTGAAGAAGATTAGAGAGAGGCTTCGCGATCTTAGAAAAGTTTTCAACGAATCTTCGGCAATAGTTTGCGAGACCGAGAAAACTGCGTAGTTGCTTCACGTTCTGAGGAGGTTCCCAATTCACAATTGCAGACACCTTCTCAGGATTCACGGCAATGCCCTTGGCAGAGATGATATGACCAAGATAAAGAACCTCATCGAGCCAAAATTCACACTTGGAGAACTTGGCATAGAACTTGTGTTCTCTGAGCTTATCAAGAACCAAACGCAAGTGCTTGGCATGATCTTCCTTGTTCTTGGAGAAAACCAGAATGTCGTCGAGATAGACCAGAACGAAGTCATTGGTGTAGGCATTGAAGATGAAGTTCATCATGCGAGAGAACGTCGGAGGAGCGTTGACGAGGCCAAAAGACATGACAGTGTATTCATATGAACCAAAGCTTGTCCTAAAAGCCGTCTTGGGAATATCTTGCTCACGGATTCGAATGTGATGATAACCCATACGGAGATCAAGCTTGGAGAAAACTTGGGCACCTTTGAGTTGTTCGAACAGCTCATTGATGTTGGAAGTGGGCATTTGTTCTTGATGGTCTTCTTGTTCACTGTACGGTAATCAACACAAAGTCGGTCTGTTCCATCCTTGTTCTTTACAAAAAGAACACCACAACCCCACGGAGAAGAACTAGGCCGGATGAGACCCATTTTCTCTTGAATATCGAGTTGCTTCTTCAGCTCCTTCAACTCTTCAGGTCCGAGCTTGTAAGGACGCTTGCACACAGGTTCCATACCAGGCTCAAGGTCAATAACGAAATTCAACTGGCCGGTGCGGAGGCATTCCTGGAAGCTCTTCTGGAAAGACGTCTTGATATTCGCAAACGACTGGAATTTGCGAGATGGCATCAAGTTCACCCTCTCATTGAGAGAAAACAGACGGATGGTATCGTCATTTCGCGGCAAAGACAATTACATCCTCAGACGAATGAGTTAATTGAATCTGCCTGGCTGCACAATCAAGTTGAGCTTGTGCTTAGAAAATGAGTTTATTCTTTTTCACGTCTCGTGTTCGCCGTACTACCATGATTTTTGATGAATAGACAGTAAGTTATTCACGGGGAAACCCTTGTTGAGCGTGTTTGCGAGAGAGAGAGAGAGAGTGTGCGTGTGTGATACGTTAGAGACTGAGGCAATGGTAACCGATTCTTTGTGTCTATGTGTGTGGAGGATAGAGAGACATGTACATGGGGCTTTGTGTTGTGTAACGTGGAGACACATATACATAATTAGAGAGTGAGTGTGTGAGATACACATGCGGACATGAGGAGAGATGAGGATCCAGATAAATGGGTGTTTGTGCGTGTCTGTGTGTGTTTATGCACGCGTTTGTGTGTGAGAGGGAGAGAGTGTATGTGGAGTAGAGAGACCACTGATGATGTAAACCTAGTATAAGGGAAGGGGGAATGGTGGGACATGTGTAGTAAAGAGATAGCACGGGTGCGGGCGGGGGGAGCAGACTATTTGGAAGAGACATCGAGTGTGTGTGTGGGAGAGGGGTGTGAGAGCAAGAGAAAGAGAGAGCTAGCGATGGAGAGAGAGAGAGAGGAAGAGAGGGGCGAGAGGGGTCGTTTGTGTCCATAAATGGCGTATAGATTGGGAGACAATGTTCATGCTGTCCGAAATTGGCCTATGAACAGAGACACAAGGGAAGAGAGTCATCGTGTGTGTGATAGGGACTTCATGAGAGATCTAGAATAGATGGTGTAGAGAACAATGTGCAAAATCGAGAACGAATTCGGCGCTTGCTTGACATCTCTCTTTGAATCTGAAACCTAACATGACCATTGAGATTATACATTAGGGAGCTATGCAAAGAGTCACGACATATATGTATACAGGGAAGGAGCTGGGGCGGATCTGCATGTGGGAGAGATAGAAAGAGGAGAGTGGTGCACAAGGAGACAAAGTGTGCTTATTTGCAGTGGGGGTGGTGTGTGAGGTGAGTGCGCGAGAACCACATAACTAGGGAGATAGACATTTGGGGGCGACGTTTTGTGTGTATGGGAAATATACACTCTACATAGTGCGTGTGCTTGGGGAAGAGACATAGCGGGAGACCTAGAGAGTGAGGGAAGAGATGTGTGCATGCCCGAGAGACAAAGTGATAGAGACCTATGTTGGGGTCCGGACTTTACAAGAGAGAGGGGTGTTAATGTGCTCGTGTGTTGGTGTTTGGGGGAGAGAACGACTTCTCTATGTGTGTGTGTATGGTGGTGGGGGGGGGTTGACTTCAGATAAAGAGTGAGGTGTCCATATTTGAGGGACTTTAGCGTAATTGAGATATTGTGCACTCATGGTTGATCAATTTGTTTCACAGTTTGTACTATGATATAATGATACTTTTGAATATGCGTGATATACCTTGATGACCAGAATTACAAACCTAAGATTGGAATTTTGGAATTCGACTCCATCATTAGATTTTGTAATTCATTTAAACGGAGGTACATTTTTTAAGCCGGGATTTCGTGATTTTAAATTCATATATCAAACCTAGAGATATACACATACGGGCATGTTCAAACTTTATAATCATCCACTTTATTCATACACATACACAATTTTGCTTTTGTCATCATATTTAGGATAAACGCATTTGGAATTTCATTTGAATTGGACTGTATGATGGTATTTTCTTGTAGTAGCTCAATGATCCATATTTGAATTGAATGGACAATCTAAGTTTCGAGTTGGAGACATTGATTTCAAAACTTGCATATTTTTTGCATGCAAAACAAACAAATTGCCGGCCATGATATCATAGTCGGCCGTACGAGAGCAGAATACTTATAATTTTAGGAGCCAAAAGCTTTCAAAATTCCCGCTCACATCGAAATATCACGCGCCCGAAAGTTTAGCCCTGCGATATTCCTGTTTTACTGCTGCCACATGAACAGAAAAGGGCTGCTTTGGTAACTCCACTATTTCCCCCTCTTTGCCCCCAACATTCTTCCCCAGAGCCCTTCCCCTTCCCCTCCCCGACCCCCCAACCACGGCAAGCCGCCGAATCTAGTCCTCCGCCACAGCGGTGGACCTCACACCCCGTCGGATCTACCTTCCGCACCATGGAACCCCCAACTGCCAACTCACCACTTCACCGGAGCCGCTTCAGCGACTGGCTTGTCCATGCTCCAGATCTCCTTAACCGCCATCATGGTCCACCGCACCGGATCTGCTTAACCGGCGCCCTCGTCCACCACAGCGTAGGCCCTTCACTGACTCCCTCGTCCGCCCCTTCGCTGGCCCTTCATACAAGCCCTCGTTCGCTGCAACAGATCCGCCTCACCGAAAGCATTGTACAATGCGCCCGCCGAAGCCTTAGTCCACTGCACCAGACCCGCTCCACGGATGCCATATTCAACTCCACCGGCCCTGCTTTACCAACGCCTCAGCCCCTTTCAACTAGGGATGTCAACTAGGCCCCATTTAATCCTGATTAAAGTCCACTAGTGGTATGATAGTTCAAAAGAATTTTTGTTTTTGAGGAAAATGAACTAGGGAGGTAGCAAAAACTAACTAGATGGGACTGGCGGATGTCGTTCATTTGCCACTTACATCCCTAGTTTCATCTTACCATTTTAATTTCTTTTCGGCTGATGCTGCTTCGAACCATTTAAATATAGTTTGCCATGCTCGGCAATAATTCATCCGTCGTTTACCATGTAAGCTTACTGCCTGGATCATACGATAACTATCTCTTACTGATGTCCAGCGGAAACCTTTCAGGATGCTGTTCACACTAGGACATAATGTACAACCCCAGAATCTATTTGTGGAAGCAGTGCGCCATCAATGTTACTAGATGGTAGCAGTTCAGAGGCAACACCGCCGGAGAGCAGTCTGAGCACATATATTATAGTGCTTGATGCTCTACTAGAGGCAGAAAGAGATGGTGTGGCTGTCCTGAATGAGGTAATATTTATCTTGAGGATGGAAATTACGGAATTAGCGGCACACATTATGCAAGCAACCCAAGAATTCGAGGAAGTAAGAATGTTGCATTTGAAGACGGAGGAGGTCCTGCTGTTTCTGCTATCTGAAGCCCAAGGTAATCCCGGTTCTTCTTTAGATACCAGTTGAAATTGTCATTAGATTATTGTACTTGCATGTTGTGTCATGTCTCTAAATGGATTATGTTGCAAGACCCCCTATGTTGTCCATGTGTTGTAATGATCCGAATTTTTTAGGCGAGGTAATCCTCAGTACTTGTATGATTGACATAAGGCGAACTGTTTTTCGTGTGAGCATATTGTATTGGATGAAATAATTGTTTGACTCAGAGTGTATCCAACCTACTGAATTCGAAGATCACGGCATTTCTAAATCATAATCATATATAAAGGTGGAATAAATCTTTGTTGTGGTTTTGAAGAAATAAATAACAAAACGTATAATTATCTGTGGATATTCGTAATCGAATACAAATTGGATTTGAATTTAGTTTGCCAGTTCCCAGGGCAAAACGTGAATGCTAATTCTCCGAAGTTTTGAACGAAGCGGCTAAACACCCACTATAATTTTTGGGCTGCCCGAAGCAAGTGTTTGCGAGATGGAAATTACTGTCTACCCCTGACACTTGACATCCTTATCGATCGGATTTACACTGCTGACGATAGGGGTAGACTAGTAACTTCAATCAGACATGACACGACGGCCTCTGAGCCCATTCAGACACGGTGGGCGCCAAATGTGGGCGGCAAAACACATTTGATTCAAGCTCGTCCGAAAGACATGTGTCTCTTCCTCCATTTCCCCATTCATACACGGTGGGCGGCAAAACAAACTCTCCTCGTCCGAAATTGATGTAGGCTAATATTTTAAATAGGGGCAGATGTGTAACTTCCATCAGACATGACACAACCGCCCTACCTGTCAGCCCTGTTCATACACCGTGGGCGCCAACCGTGGGCGGCAAAACACCCTCTCCTCGCCCGAAATAGTTACCGGCAAATATTTGGGAGATGCGAGATTACCGTCCTATCCCCAACTGACGCGATGTCTGAAATTTTAAACGGGGGATAAGTTCGTAACTTTCCCCCATTTCAGAGAAGCGCATCCCAAAGTTTGAGATCCCCCCTCCCCCCCCTTTCCCCATTCATACACCGTCGGCGGCATGACAACCTCCGCACTGCGGCCAGCCTCCTCCGTCCGCCACCCCATCCTCCACCTTGCCGGAGCCACTACCCCTACCCCGTCGTCCATTGCAAGAGATGGACGTCTCTCATCCACGGTGCTGGACCAGGATCCTTTCATTGCCTCCTCTCGCTTCATCGGCGTCGTCGTCCACCTTGCTGTTGCCGCTCCAATGACCGCCTCATCCATGGCAACAGGATATATCCCCCGACCCGGCCATCCGCCGTCTAAAGTCTTCTTCCCTGCCGCCGACAGCCATCGCACCCGCAACACCCTCGACGTATCAGCATAGGCCTACACAGCGTCGCAGGAGAGGTGGTACTCTTCCATAATTGATCGTACCAAATTTGTTATTGATCTCACCCGGAAAATAGATCGTAATTTGTTTACTGTACTTTTCTTGTCCGTACCAAATTGTAGTGGCTAGTTGAAAGCAAACATTGGTTGCGAAGTAGCTTTGTCCGGTTTGCACCTTCAGATCCGCCATGGCACGGGCACTATACTCGTAAAGATTATGGTTTCCCCCCTTTATATTCACTACCATCATCGTAGGTGCTTCATGTCGTGCTAGCACTGCTCCTCAAGACCTCAACCCAAAGCTTACATGTTGAAATACGAATCTGATATGATGCTCATATCACTAAAACAGAGAACGTTTAATTGGTCACCTAATGTTCCTATATTCGTTTCGAAAAGCATGTGCGCCACCCACTGGTCTAGCTAGTTCCACTTTCCTGATTTTTCTCTTGATGCTTAGGGTTTTCCCCTTTTATCTACTCTACTATGATCTGCGTAGGTGCTTTCTGTCGTACTAGCATTACTCCACCCTTCAAGCTAAACAACACAACACTCATAATTCGAAAGCTTAGTTGTTCAAATATGATTGTGATATGATACTGATATTAGTTAACCGACACATTTAATTGGTTAGCTAAAGGTCCCACTTGAGTTTCCAAATGCATGTCGCGACATATAGAGAGACATCATAATTGCATTTCTTTGTCACTTGTTGACCATACTTTCTTGTCCATACCACATCTTAGTTGTTATTTCAAAGCAAACATCGGTTGCTAACTACCCTTTGCACGGTTTGCAGCTTCAGATCTACCATCCCACTGCCACGGTCAACACTGTACTCATCATGCTTATGTTTTCCCCATTTTATGATGACCACGATCAGCCTACGTGGTTCGTGTCGTAATAGCACTGCTCCACCCATCGAGCTAAACAAGCTTAGTTGTACAAATTCATATCTGATATTATTGCTGATATTAGTAAAACTGAGAGATGTTTAATTAGTTAGCTAAATGTTCCTACTTTAGTTTCGAAATGCATGTGAGCCACATATGGAGAGATCGGAAAGAATAGTATTTCTCTGTGCGCTCTGGTTCATCATGGGTGGCCAACCGACATTGTATTGAAAGACTTGTAATATCTTCAATCTGCTTGCTCTTCTGCTCTTCTTTAAGATGATACTCTTCTCTTGCGGTCGATTGGTCAGGTCGAGTTGTTCTCCCTTAGTATATTTTGAATCTGTCAGGTCAGGTCGACTTGTTCTTATTTACTATATGTTGAAGCTATCATCTGCGAAGTGTCATCACTTCTGGAGCTCTCATATTTTGAGTAGTAGGCAACATTATATTAATGCACACAACAAATTACAGCATGCATGGCATCTTTTAAAAGAATTGCAGAGATAGCACAAAGGGGTTTACAGGGAGGCAGTATTGGATTAGAATCACTTCTGCATTACAAAGAAAATCTCACTTGTTTTTATGTTTTCATGCATGTCAGATATTGAACATTATCAAAATGAATATGAGAATGGGCACACGAGAGGAATATTGCGGAACGATCCACTGGCTAACAAACTTGGCATGGTGGAGGATGGCATATCTTATTCACCCATCAAGGTGCTTGCTCTAACTTTGCAAAGTTGTATTGGTCGCACATATTTTGCATCTGACCTCTTGCACTACTTCTACTTTGTTACACCATCTGCTTAGTTTAAGCATCATATATGATTATATGCCATACCTATCCATTTTCTATACCTATTCCATGTGTCGTCACACTATGTTTTTCCAATCAAACATTGTTCTTTTGTAATAGATGTCCAAAAGGAAGAGGGTGAGTGCAGATCCTCAAGGAGTACAAACTAGGTATTTGGAAAAGGTAGTGATACCTGTTAAATCAGATAGATCAGCAGCCATAGAAAACATAGGCCCAACTGTACCACACTTTACCCCTACTCCAGTGGCCAAACCCCTATTAGAACTGTTGGGAGCCCGGCGTCAGGTATTGTCTATGATATCAATTCAAAATTTGAACTCCTAAATTTCTGCTTGTGCCTTACCTTCTCTCTTGTATGAAAACTAATTTCAGATGAATCTCCTTGCTCAAAGGATCATACGATCTCAAAACAATAATGGGCTCTGCATTGCTCTTGTCAGTACCTCTCTCCCTTTTGCCTTGTAACGTTGTACTTAATTAATTGCTATTTGATTATGTATCATCAGTCTGCACCGGAGCTTCATTATCCTTTGTTTCTTCCAATATTATTTGATCTATATTTACACTTTGCAAAATGTAGAATAATGGCAACGCTTATAAAGAATTTTCTTTGGGGAATTTATTGAATTATCCTTCCATCAACATGGAGAAGGGCTTTGTCCAGCCCGTGTTAACATGTAATGTAAGTTCATCCTTCTCAAGCCTTCAAACTTTGTTCTACTATAGATTTGGATAGGCATCATTTCCTCCACTGCTGTTTGCTTTGCTGTTTACATCTGATTGGATGTTTGCAACAACTACCAGTTTCAAATTGTAGTTGTAAAAACATGTTACTTATGCAGAACAGATCCATTTATTTGCTTATATAATTGTGAAACCTGTTACACGTCTCCTTGTTTCTCTTTCAGACTCACATCTCTTATGCCAGGCAGAACTTCAGGGAAGATAGTGAGCCAAACCATCTTGAGGACAGTGAGATGACCCCAAGGTCCTGTCTTGATGAAGACAGTGAGTTGAAGCTACTCACCAGCAGGTGTGAGACAACCTCTATGCAGTCGTTGCCTCAATCAGTTCGACTTCTTCAGTCTCAACTTAAAGCGGAAAGGCTTGCTTCAGCTCAGCTCCGACTTGAAGTCAAAGATGCAATGAAGATGTCAGAGGACTGTCGTGCGCACCATCATGCATTAAATCTAGTGTTGATGCATCTATCATTGACACAACTGAGGTATACTTAGCTTCTTCAGCTGTTTGGGGGGCCCGACCTGGCCAGGCCTAGTGCCTTCTGAAGTGCTCTCAGTTTTGTATATTCTTTTGTCGGCGCGTTTATTTGCACTGGTGGCAAACTTTGATGCCCAGTGGATGTAATATGTGTGATAGCCATGATAGCCTAGCGTAAGTTGCTTGCTTATTTATTTCCTTGTTGTCTTGTTTATTTGTTTGCTTGTAGTCATTGCAGTTCTTTTTCCGCGGTTTGCTAGTGGATGCAATAACCTATTTTTTAAAACTAGGCCACAATAACCATGGGCTAATATTTACTATAGTGACGCTGGGCCTCCTACGGGTCGTAGAAACAGTGGGCCTCCTACGGGCCGTAGAAACAGTGGGCCTTCTACGGGCCATAGAAACAATGGGCCTTCTACGGGCCGTAGTAACAATGGGCCTTCTACGGGCCATATCATCAATGGGCCTTATACGGGCAGTATGATCGATTGGCCAAACATGGGCCAATAACAGGCCGCATTATGGTCATAAACGGGCTAGAGTTGGAATCGTCCATTCATGGGCCGACCATAACGGGCCATCGTTAATAGGCTGTATTTGATGACGCTATGAAAACGGCCCAACATATTAACGGACCACAAACGGGCCGACTGTAACCACGGGCTGAATTTGGCCCACAAGCAGAAAATGACAGTAATGGGCCGTAAGTAAACGAATGCTGGAAATGAGCCCAAGAATAAATGGGCTCTAAGAAGGCCGAAAGATAACATGGGCTAGAAATGGCCCAACGGAATAACGGGCCGTTAATGGGTATAAAGTGATACACTGTTCATTACGGGCCAGTTTCACCACGGGCCGTTAATGGGTGTAAAGTGATACACTGTTCATTACGGGCCAGTTTCACCACGGGCCGTTAATAGGCCAAGAGTTACATAGGGCCTCATATGGGCCGAAAGACGTCATGGGCCATACATGGGCCAGAAGTGAAAACGGGCTGGAATCATATTGGGTGGCCCAGATGACGCTACTGGGCCTAATTCGGATAGGGCGTAACGGGCCTTGGGTTAGCGGGCTGTAAATGGGCTATATGCGAACAGGCCGTTAACATGCTTTACATGGGCCGGCCCGCCACCTTTTGACCAGGTCAAACGGGCCGGCCTTTTCACAGGAATGGGGCTCTGTTGGGCCATGCCATGTGTCGACGTATCATAGGCGCCTTCTGTCCAATGAGTGGATGACATCTGTCCCAACGATGAGCCGACACGTGTTTCCTCCAGCCAATGATGATTTTACACGTGGAAAATCCCCATTGGTCGGGGCTGTTAATGGGTTATCGGATCCAAAACCCGACCTGATAGCTTAACGGCGTTCCGTTACGGTGGATGCCACGTGTCGGTCACCCTTGACGAAAGCACTTCTGTGATGCAGGATTTATCGTCATGGAAGTGGACACTTCCATGATGATAATTTTGGTAATGTCATGGAACACTTCTACGACAACACATGTATTACTATCTTGATTCTGTCATAAAATCATCATGGATGTACATGCATGATAGAAAATGCGACCTACTGTGACAAACACGTATCATCACGGAAGTGTATTTTTTTGTAGTGTAGGGCGCTGGACCGCCACTTCATCACATGACGTATACATGGTGGATACACCCAGAGAGGGCAATGGCAAAGAGACAGCGGAGGATGCCCCCTCCAAGCAACCCCGGCGCCGACGTCAACGGCGCCGTTCTAAGTCCCGCCATAGCAAAAACAGCGATAACAACGCAAGAGGAAATAATAGTCCAGTCGACTCTAGAAGATACGACAACTACACCACCCCGGTGGCAGAGCACGATCAAGATGCAAACTGCAAACATAGTACGGATCCGACGTCCGACCACGCCGCCGCCAAGGATAAGCCTCATCAAACCCCGTCTGGGGAAGAAAACAGTCCGGACGAAGATGCACACATCATCCTGGAAACGCACTTGGAGCAAGAAAACCTCCGCAGAAGGCTTATTGCCACAGCGAGGAGCCTGAAGAAACAGAAGCAAAGGCTCAAGGTCGCACAAGATACGCTCAACAGCAAGTGGAACAAAGTAACAAAGTATGGTGGAAGTTACCATAAAAATACCTATCCAAAGCGCGAACTATTACCAGAATTCGACGATGAGGCCTTAGAGCCCATACATCCGAAAAGTGATACGGCCAACCGGCCGGATCCACCACCTTGTGAACGTGATAGAGCGGCTAACAACGTCGCACATAAGTCAACACACGATCTACGTGAGAACCTGCATCAAAAATCCAGCGCGACCAGATCTATCTATGGATCTAGGAAGCGCGCTACAGTACAAAACCAACACCGAATACTACAGCCGTCCAAACACCATGGCGCATCCCATTATAGGGGTGCCGCACACCCCTTATGTTTCACTGATGAGGTGCTAGATCACGAATTCCCAGAGGGATTCAAACCGGTGAACATAGAGGCGTACGACGAAACCACAAACCCTGGAGTCTGGATAGAGGACTTCATCCTCCATATTCATATGGCTCGTGGAGATGATGTCCATGCCATTAAATACTTCCCCCTCAAGCTTAAAGGGCCAGCTTGGCACTGGCTGAAAAGCCTCCCCGAAAACTCAATTGGAAGTTGGGAGGAGCTCGAGGACGCTTTTCGGGCCAATTTCAAGGGACTTATGTCCGACCTCCGAATGCAGACGATTTAAGTCATATAATCCAACAGTCCGGAGAGTCCGCCCGAAAGCTTTGGAACAGGTTCCTCACCAAGAAGAACCAAATCGTCGATTGTCCGGATGCCGAAGCCTTAGCACCTTTTAAACACAGCGTCCGAGACGAATGGCTCGCCAGAAACCTCAGTCAAGAAAAACCGAGAACAATGGCAGCCCTAACAAGCCTCATGACCTGCTTTTGTGCAGGCGAGGACAGCTGGTTGGCCCGTAGCAGCACCAGCGACCCAAGCACATCCGAAGTCAGGGATGGCAATGATAAACCACGACACAACAAAAACAAGCGTCGAATTAAAGAAGGTAGCCCAGATAACACGGCGGTAAACGCCGGATTCAGGGGCTCCCGACCAGGTCAGCAGAAAAATCCTTTCAAAGGCAGCAGAGAAGGACAATCTGGCCTAAACAAAATTCTTGACAAACTCTGTCAGATTCATGGCACCCCAGACAAACCTGCAAATCATACCCACCGAGAATGTTGGGTCTTCAAGCAGGCCGGTAAGCTAAATGCCAGACACAAAGGGGAAGAGACACCAAGCGAAGACGAGGATGAGCCTCGCCAGCAAAGCACCGGAGGACAAAAAAAGTTCCCAACAGAGGTTAAAACAGTAAACATGATCCATGTGACAAAGAGGAGAAGCAAGCATGCACTCCGAGGCACACGCGCCATAGAGCCCGTCACCCCTAGGTTCAACCCCTGGTTGGCCTGCCCGATCACTTTTGATCATAGGGATCACAAGACAAATATCCGGCACGAAGGACTGACGGCCTTGGTGTTAGACCCAATAATAAATGGGTACCATTTCACACGAGTCCTCATGGACGGCGGCAGTGATCTAAATCTGATATATCAGGACACAGTCCGCAAAATGGGGATAGGCCCGACACAAATAAGCCATAGTAATACTACCTTCAAGGGAGTAATACTAGGCCAAGAGGCCCGCTATATGGGCTCTCTACTACTAGAGGTGGTATTCGGTTCTCCCGATAACTTCCGAAGCGAATGGTTAACTTTTCACATTGCTCCATTCCGAAGTGGCTATCAAGCACTCCTAGGAAGAACGGCTTTCGCTCGTTTTAACGCAATACCGCATTATGATTTTCTCAAGCTTAAGACGCCCGGTCCACGTGGCATCATCTCAGTTAGCGGAAATACCGAATGTTTCCAACGTACGGAAGAGTATGCGGCGGCTCTAGCAGCCGCAAACTAGACAGCCTCACCAACCAAAAAATGGCAGGTCGTCAAGACCACGGACACGGTCAAATGAATCCGGCGTTCCACCATATATACATGAGATTGGTTTGGTGATCAAATCCTCATAAATGATACCAGGGGCTTCCCGCGTGTAATCAGGGCCAGCCCAGCTCAGCTTGGCTTCTCTTGAATATTGATAGTTCATTGATAATACCAACTCTTCTTTTTTTTGGCACGACAACTTTCACCTAAGTTCTTTCCTTTTGAAAATGAATATCGTGCTACACCCGTCCAGGACACGGCACAACGGAGACACAGGCGCAGACGTGCAGCAGGGACCTGCCCAAAGGTTTCTTTTTAGATTAAGACCCTGCGTAAACCTTTTTTACTGTCTCTTGTTGCTCACATCCTCCGGATACTCCACACAACCAAGAAGGATGTTGGCGTTATTGGCATGTGGCCACGCCAGGATTTTGCACGTACTGGACACATGGGGTTTCTTATTAAGGGCATTGTTTAGCCCGGTATATGTTATAAAGACCGAACACCTTAGGGAGTGTTCGGCGTCGTGAGTTTGGCCCTATATGCATCAGCTCCGAATCATGTCTTTGGTCAAATGTTGGGTTTGCCCGACTCCCAAGTTTTGGTACCTTACGTTCCGTTATATCGGCTAGCACTGGGAGAACTACTGCGACTGTGCCCTGGTTCATCCGGATGAGCACCTTAGTAGAGAAAGCCGAAAACTGACTGTCATGATATAGCGAGAGACTGGTCAACCACTCGATGACTCATCGGAATCTTCGGGATTCCTCCACATTAACGATGGGCCATTTCCTGGTCATATACGTACGCGCCCTGTATTCGGACGAGCGTAGAAGTACCAGGGGCTATATAGTAGCCCCACTGTCAAACTCCTATGGCTAGGTGAAAGTGTTAAAGCAATATAGTCTGATTGCCTCGTTTGCTACGCTATCACCTCCTTAATGGACCAAGACGTTGGATCAAGTGTGGATATGCATCTTTTGCGAACACCCCCGCATTATATGCGTGGGGGCGGAAGCCGACGACTGCAAACTTTCAGCTTATACACATATATACATAAACGGCCGCACAGGAGGCACCATAGTACTTTCGGGCAAAAGTATTAATACTGCCTTGATAATTCAATAAAACATTGTTTTTACAATGGGAATACATGTCACTTGAACATAACATTCTTCGAGCACTGAGCCTCTATCGAACGAGCGCCTTCAAGAACTTCTTCAAAGTAGTGCTCGACAGCCAATCGGCCTACGGCCGAACCCTGTGTCACAACAGTGGTGGCCTCCATCTTCGCCCAGTATGTCTTGACACGGGCAAAGGCCATCCGCGCACCCTCTATGCACGATGATCTCTTTACAGCATCGATGCACGGCACAGCACCAAGGAATTGCTGCACTAAGCTAAAGTAGCTATTCGGCCTTGGCCCTCCCGGCCACAGGTGATCCACAACGGACCTCATGGCAAGTCTGGACAACCTACGGAGCTCGGCCCACTCGGCCAATCGCTCATTCAACAGCAGCGGACGGACTGGAGCGTGAAACTGTGACCAGAATAGCTTTTCCACTTCGGGACCTTTCTAATCCTTGAAGTACTCGGCGACATCAGCAGCACTTGCAGCCAAATCCATGTACGCGTCTGCAGAACCCCATAGCCGGTCCATAGGAGCATACTTTGGATATCCGAACTTAGTCCGCAACAAGAAGGGTTTCCCAGACATGATATCTGCAGCTTGATTCAGCTCCTGAAAGTGCTAGTGATCGACTAGAGGGGGGTGAATAGGTGATTTTTATGAAAGTCTTCAAAACATGGAAGTTTCGAAGACAAGCAGTAGAAATAAACATATTACCATACAGCGGAAGGTAGACTACACTAGGCAAGCCATAGTCAAGTATTCAATGAAGTGAAAGTACAAAGACTAATAGCAACTAGGTAGTGTGGATCAGGATGGAAGATAGCATGAAGCCAATCAGAACAAGCAGTCGCTCAGTGAAGATAGAAGATAATGCAGACAGGCAATGACTTCACAAGGACCAACTGTAAATAAAGAGATGGGAAGGATAGAACCAGTAGCTCGTTGAAGACAATGATTTGTTGGACCAGTTCCAGTTGCTGTGACAACTGTACGTCTGGTTAGGGAGGCTGAGATTTAACTCACAAGACCGTGTCTTCACCTTATTCCCCTTGAGCAAAGACACCCAGTCCTCGCCCAATCACTCTGGTAAATCTTCAAGGTAGACTTCCAAACCTTCACAGACTTCGTTCACCAGCGATCCACAATGACTCTTGGATGCTCAGAACGCGACGCCTAACCGGCTGGAGGATTCACAGTCCTCAAGTGTAATAAGTCTTCAGATCACACAGACAGGAAGACTTAAGTGATGCCTAACACTCTTTGGCTCTGGGTGTTTAGGGCTTTGTCCTTGCAAGGATTTCTCTCTCAAAGGCTTCGAGGTAGGTTGCTCTCAAATGACAAAAGTCGTGCACTAACTCTGAGCAGCCAACTAATTTATGGTGAAAGGGGTGTGCTATTTATAGCCACTAGGCAACCCGACCTGATTTGTCCGAAATGACCCTGGGTCACTAAGGAACTGACACGTGTTCCAGCGGTCAGATTTCAAACACACACGTCAACTTTACTTGAGCTACAAGCAAAGCTGGCTTATCCAGCTCTGGATAAGATTTGCTCTCATAGTCTTCGCTCGAAGACATAGGATTTTGGTTAGGCTTTGGCTAAGCGCTATCAGGCGTTTTGATCTATCTCTATAGATTCTGATGCCTAATACATATGCCGCTTCGCCTAAGTCTTTCATTGAAAAACTTTTCTTCAATGAGTCTTTTATTTTGCTAAGAAAATTCATGTCATTTCCAATCAATAATATGTCATCCACATACAAGATTAGAAATGCTTTTGCGCTCCCAGTAAACTTCTTGTAAACACAAGATTCTTCGTCATTCCTAATGAAGCCAAATTCTTTGACCACTTCATCAAAACGAATGTTCCAGCTCCTTGACGCTTGCTTCAGACCATAAATGGTTTTCTGAAGTTTGCATACCTTTCCAGCATCCTTATGAATGACAAAACCTTATGGCTGTATCATGTATACATCCTCTTTGAGGTTTCCATTTAGG
Source organism: Triticum urartu (assembly GCF_003073215.2). Lineage (NCBI taxonomy): Eukaryota > Viridiplantae > Streptophyta > Magnoliopsida > Poales > Poaceae > Triticum > Triticum urartu. The sequence continues at coordinate 408,771,475 of NC_053023.1, forward strand.
AAAGCCGTTTTGACATCCATCTGCCATATTTCATAATTGAAATAAGCAGCAATTGCTAGTAATATCCGAACAGACCTAAGCATAGCTACGGGCGAGAAAGTCTCGTTGTAGTCCACTCCTGGAACTTGTGTGAACCCTTTCGCGACAAGTCTAGCTTTGTGGATAGTAATGTTACCATCCGCGTCTGTCTTCCTTTTGAAAATCCATTTACAACCAATCGGCTTTACGCCTTCTGGAAGTTCTTCCAAGTTCCAAACTTGGTTTTCGTACATGGATTCCATTTCGGATTTCATGGCCTTGTGCCATTCCTTTGAGCTGGGCCCCACCATCGCTTCCTTGTAGTGCGCAGGTTCGTCGTCTTCAAGAATGAAGATTTCATTATGAAACCACTCAGGTGGCTGGATAGCCCTACCCGATCTGCGCGGTTCAGATACAACATTGTCTGAAGTCTCCGCATCATATGCGACAACTTCAGGCTCAATTGCAGGGATAATTAGCGGAATTTCTTCCAGTTCCTTAGCCATATCAACTGTTGCCGAAGATTCACTAATCTCATCAAGTTGTACTGTCCTCCCACTTAATTGTTTGGCGAGAAACTCTTTCTCAAGAAATTGTCCATTTCTGGCAACAAACACTTTGTTATCGGACGGGTGGTAGAAGGAATACCCAATTGTTTCCTTGGGATAACCTACAAAGTAACATTTGTCTGATCTGGGATCTAGTTTGGTAGGTTGTAAACGTTTTACGTATACCTCACAACCCCAAATCCTGAGATGCGACAAACCAGGTTTCTTCCCGTTCCATAACTCGTATGGTGTTGTCTCAACTGATTTAGACGGTGCTCTGTTAAGTGTGTGAGCAGCAGTTTCTAGTGCGTGACCCCAAAAAGATATCGGAAGATTTGTAAGAGACATCATCGACCTTACCATGTCCAACAAGGTTCGGTTACGTCATTCTGATACTCCATTTCTTTGTGGAGTTCCGGGAGGCGTAAGCTGCGAAACGATTCCACGGACACTTAAATGTTGGCCAAACTCATGACTAAGATATTCGCCTCCGCGATCATTCCGCAGAAACTTAATCTTTTTGTTACGATGATTTTCTACCTCATTCTGAAATTCTTTGAACTTTTCAAAGGTTTCCGACTTATGCTTCATTAAGTAGATATAGCCATACCTAGTCAAATCATCAGTAAAAGTCACGAAGTAGAAATACCCACCCCGTGCGCCTGTGTTCATTGGACCACATACATCACTATGTATTATTTCCAATAATTCACCCGCCCGTTCAGGATGACCCGTGAACGGCGTCTTGGTCAGTTTCCCCTTCAGGCAAGCTTCACATGTGTCAAATGACTCAAAATCAAAGGACGGTAAAACTCCATCTTTATGGAGTTTTTGCATGCGTTTCTTTCCGATGTGGCCAAGCCGACAGTGCCACATGAAAGTGGTGGTGGTATCAGCCTTCTTAAGGCGTTTAGCATTCACGTTAAAGACATCATTTCCACATTCAAGATTTAGTATGAAAAGGCCCCCAACAATGGGTGCAAATCCATAAAACATATCCTTACAATAAAGTGAACAACCATTGTTCTCAGACTTGTACAAATACCCATCGTGTACTAAACATGATCCGGAGATAATGTTTCTACACAACAGTGGAACAAAATAACAGTTACTTAGTTCTAAGATAAATCCTGAAGGGAGACGTAGAGGCATAATGTCGATGGCTTGAGCGGCGATCCCAGCGCCGTTCCCGACGCGCATCACGACTTCATTCTTTGCCAGCTTGCGCACCTTCTGAAGCCCCTGTATCGAGTTGCAAATGTGAGCAACCGATCCGGTATCAAATACCCAAGACTTAGAATTTTCGCTAGCAAGCAAAACGTCAATGACATTAACTTGTATGACAATTATACCTTTTCCGGTTTTCCCGGTCTTCTTATCTTCCAGATACTTCTTGCAGTTTCTCTTCCAGTGTCCTGTGCCCTTGCAGTAGAAGCACTCAGTTTCATTCTTGGCTCCGCCCTTAGAGTTGCTTTGGGAGCCGGTCTTACCGGCGCCCTTTCCCTTCTTTGGCTTGCCTTTCTTTTTGAAAATGGCAGTTTTATTCACAAGCAACACTTGCTTGCGATTTTTCCGCAGTCCTCCTTCTGTCGTTTTCAGCATGGCGAGCACCTCTTCCGGTGTCTTCTCCATCCCTGTCATGTTGTAGTTCATGACAAAACCGTCGTAAGACGGGGGGAGTGAAGAAAGCAACATGTCCATCATATGGCCAGGTGGAAGTGGAAATTCTAGGGCTTTAAGCCTTTCAGAATAGCCAATCATTTTGACCACATGTTCACCAACTGAACTACCCTCAGCCATCTTGCATTCCATCAAAGCCTTCATGATATCAAATCGTTCAGACTTTGCGGTTTCCTTGTACAGAGCATCCAATTCCCGGATCATATCACGGGATTTATGGAATTCAAAACGTTTTTGAAGCCCTGGACTCATGCAAGCTAGCATGAGGCACTGCACTAAGTTGTGATCATCATCCTTAGTGGCCCAGACATTTTGTTCATCTTCCGGGGCCTCTACCACCGGTTTAGCTGGAAGAGCAGTTTCAAGCACATACAATTTCTTAGCGCTCCGGAGGACAATCCTCAGGTTACGGACCCAGTCCGCATAGTTGTTTCCAGTCGTAGCTAACTTCTCTTTCTCTAACATCGGGCCTAAGTTGAACGCGGTGTTGCGAGCCATTTGATCTACAACGAAAAATACAAGTTTCACTTAGACATTGTTTATAATGAAATTTGCACTACTGAATAAACATTTTTATTCTAAAGTGCGCTCCCACTCAAATCAATATCTCTCATAATTGATTTAGGGTGATTCAAGATCCATATTTCTATTCGATGCCATTGACGGGTTCATCACTGATGACACGAATTTCAATCGGTAGGCCAACTTGCCGATCATATCTCTATGTGATTCTTGTTCATCTTTCGATGGGCGTGTTCCGAGCTCAGGACTCTCCTACCTAAACGTCAAAGACAACCAAGTGATCTTGCTATGAGGTCTGACCTCACCCGCCTCATTCCTCTCGATTCGTTCGTGCTCATGTGTACATGGGGCACCCTGAAAAGATACGAATTTCAAACGGTGCTACACTTGGGTGAACACTAACTACTTTGATATTTTAAGTTTGAGAGATCACCCTAATAAAAGCGACTACCGCGCAATCAAGAAGGGTGTATCAAGAGGGATAAACATCTCAGGCAATTCATAATAGCATGATATGGTATAGCCTCTTCTGACGGAGAAGTTAAGTATTTCTTCGTCTTCAGCATTCGTGTTGGTGTTCACCTTTGCGAAGATTGCCACCACCTTATCGATGCACCAGATAATATCACTATCTCCATAGCAAATAAAACAAATGCATTACTTAAGGTTGACACGCAGGTCATTAAAGTGCAATCATATGGCTCCAGCCATCATGCCGAATCATGACACGCAGGTCATGTTAATTACATCATATAGTCATCTCATACACAATCAAATTGAATATGAGCATTGCTATACCACATCACATGCACATCCTGCAAAACCAAGTTAGACGCCTCTAATCGGTTTATGCAAAATTTTATTTTACTTGGCTTCTAAGGTTTTGACTTAAACCACAACTACCAACATTTTATCATCAAGTATGATTATTCAAGTTGCTATATTAACATCTCGGGGTGTATGAAACACGAGATAATTAAATCTCGAGCCCCATACTAAACTTCGTCATACGCATGACCCCCGTGCAGATCATATCTGCAATGCCCTTTCATATGCGAATTTCATCTTTCTTCCAGCTATGGCAGAACCCAAAGAACTGATAGCACTTCCATGATCAATCAGGATCAGGATTGCCAGAACTTTGTCAAATTCTACCATGCTGTCTCGAGATTGAGCAAACGCAAATTCTAGGGAAGCAACAAGAACGTCAGGTAACTGATTTCATCTGTCACCCGCATAAATAATTTTCGGCAATAGATCTCATCTACTCCAAAATTATATTATGCAATACCCATACATCTCCATGTATTCTAGATCATAACCTGCATCTACGCATAGCACGACTCTTGATGCCACTGTAGGGGAACAGGACAGAAAACAAAAATTTCGGTATAGCGAGCACGTCCAGGACCACTATGGAGACTGCATACAAGGTTTGATCTGTTCCGTACCGAATCGAAGCACAACAGAAGAAGAGTCGGTGGAGATCGTTGGTGCAGATCCCCACAGCTAGGATTTACAACCTCCCAACTGCGAGGATTTACTCCCTCGCCGGACAACCCTTCGGGAGGTGGTTGGACAGTCCCCCGGACGATGTCGCGGACAGCCCTTCGGGAGGACCCTCGAAACTCGAACGAAGACTCGGACAGCCCTTCGGGAGGACACTCGAACAGCCCCTCGGGTAAAAGACCGAAACTACGACCTCTCTACGGGGTTGCACACATACGGTGTCAGCTATCCGGCAGGGCTTCGCCGTCCAGAACTAGTTCCTGCTGGAACCCAGACAGCCTTACGGCTCTACGAAACTCTTTTCATGGGAGGGAGAGAAGAAGCCAGATAATGCATGGCATGTGTATGAGAGCAAGGGATGATCGTGGAGGGCTGCCCCTCCACCTCTATTTATAGGAAATCCCAAGGGGTAGGGTAGTTTAACACAAAACCCAAAATGCACATGAATGAAGTCCTTCCTCAAGGGCATAAGAGTGAAAACCAAGGAACAAGAGGGGCTCCAAGGTGGAGCCCCAAGTGTGGCCAGCCACACACCTTGGGGGCCCCCATGAGGGCCTCCCAATCCATCCATGTCATCCCTAGATCTTTTGGAAAGATCCCTTTTAGATATTTTCCCAAAAAGCAACCAATCAGTGCATTTCACTATTCACGACGACATTTTTCAGCGTCTGTTCGAATTGGAAATATTTATGTGGGCTTAGAACATTTCCAGTACCCACCAAAATTATTTTCAACTCGTTCCGAAACAATTCCGGTTTAGTGATTTTCATCTGCGAAAAGCACCTGAAGTGGTTCCGGCAGCTCCGAAGCTTATCCGGTTATTATCCCGGAAAATTCTAGAAAGCTTCTAGAATGATTCTGGCACCCTCCAAGAATTATCAGGCATGTGCCGAAACCAATTTGACTTAATGGAATCCCCTGAAACAACTTTTCAGTTTCATCGAAACTCATCCGATGACCTCTCTCTGCGAAACCTTTTCCGCTGTCTGAAACTTTTTCGTTGATTTTCTCTCAGACTCCTTGTCTAGTATTCAACAGATATATGACCCTTAAGCGTGTGACCCTATAGGTTCGGTGAAGTATAGACATGACCCGGAACCCCTTCCGATCAATGATCAACATCGGAGCCGTGGACACCCATATTGACCCCTATACCGACACGAATGAATATTCGAGTGAACCTCTAGTTGCCGTGTGCTATTCCTGTTGCTTCGCGATATGTCACAAATACCCGAGGTGAGACATGTTGGCATTCCCGTGGATCAACAACTTGTCCACTATGCTAGTTACCTCATTACCGGCATTGTTCTCTTTTCTCGTTTCCGTGTTCCGGCATCCCAGTGATCAAATCACAAGGTGTCTGGACAAACGATTATGGATACCGTAACACCGAGAGGGCCCGAGAATATCTCTCCATCGTCGGAGGAGCAAATCCCAATCTTGAGCTATCTCGTTACTTGCCATACTTTTCCGTGAACCCGTAAGCTGCCGTAATAGCCACCCAGTTACGGATGACTCTTAACAAACCCCAAAGTTCATGAAGCAAGTACGAAGGAACTCGATACTCTCATGGTCTAAGGAATTATGCAAACATTAACTATCTCTGTGTTATTAACCATAAACTTGTGATGAAAAGAATCTCATAGCATAGCATCAATTTGGGTCGATTCAACACAAGTGTTCTACCAATATCGCGCCCTCAGAATTGCCAGCATAGACATGCCCATGATGAGGAAAACAGGATCATCATGCAATACATGAGCCAGTCTTAGAGGCAAGACTAGGAATACATTTTGCCATTTAGTATACCACACGTGCACATGAGTTTCCCTCTGAGCCTCGTGGATATTACAGACTCGAGAATCATTGCAGTTATAGTATGGAATCTAAACATTCATTACAAACTTTGGAGATACAAAATAACTATTATTACTGCCTCTAGGGCATATCTCCTACATAGGGTGGAACCCTAGAGGCCGATCTTTCACGACTGGAGCGGATCCCGCGAAGAACATGAAGAACACACATGGGGAAAACAAGAGGGAAACGAGAGGAAAACACTCAAATCAACGAGATTCGATTACACATGTGCTAGATCTGAGTACACAACAACACACACGATCCAAACACAACAAGGGGCGATACAAACGGTCGGTAGTTCTTCCCAGTTCGTGAGGAGATGGGGACTTGAATCCACGAGGGTATCTTCCATTGACGGGGTCTTGAATCCATGAGGGGATCTTCCATTGACGGGGTCTTGAATCCACTTGGGGATCTTCTCCTAGGAGGCCTCGGGCTCCAATGGAGCAGGGGGTACAAGTGGATGCGCAATGCTCTAATATCCTAAGTGAGCTATCACAATGCTAATCCTAAAATGGTGGTGGAGGAGGAGTATATATAGTCTAAGGGGCGAAGGGGTACATGGGGTTCAGCCCTTTCCTGTTGTAAGTGCATCTAGTGCCATCCCTAGTTGGTTTTGGAGTATTGATGACAAACTTGGTTGAGGGACTAATGTGTTTGTGAGAATTGCAGGATAACACAGGTAGTAGTCCCTTATTGATTCGGTTTACCTACCAGAGATGACCCCTAAAAATGTGTGAAGACATTGAAGACAATGGTGGTTCGTGAAGACATTCACTTGAAGACTATGGAGTGCGAAGACATAGTTGTTTCATAGTTTCCTTTTCTTCTTTATTGAGTCATAGGAACCACCGCACTGTTAAGTGGGGTCCCAGTGAAAAAAGTCAGGGTGACTGAAGTGATGCTCAACCAAAATCCTATGTCTTCAAGCAAAGACAATGAGAGCAAATCTTATCCAGAGCTGGATGAGTCAGCTTTACTTGTAGCCCAAGTCAAGCTGCCGCGTGTATTTGAAATCCGACCGTTGGACATGTGTCAGTTCCTTAGTGACCAAGGGTCATTTCGGACATATCATGTCGGGTTGCCTCGTGGCTATAAATAGCCCACCCCTACACCATAAATTGGTTGCCCCTCAGAGTTAGTGCACAACTTTTGTCATTTGAGAGCAACCCACCTCCGAAGCCTTTGAGAGAGAGATCCTTGCGAGGACAAAGCCCAAAACACCCAGAGCCAAAGAGCGTTAGGCATCACTAGTCTTTCTGTCCGCGTGACCTGAAGACTTGTTACACTTGAGGACTGTGAATCCTCCAGCCGGTTAGGTGTCGTGTTCTGAGCATCCAAGAGCCATTGTGGATTGCCGGTGAATGAAGTCTGTGAAGGTTTGGAATTCTACCTTGAAGATGACTGGGTGTCCTTAGCTCAAGGGGAATAAGGTGAAGACGCGGTCTTCCGAGTTCAATCTCAGCCTCCCTACATATAGTTGTCACAGCAACTGGAACTGGTCTATCAAATCCTTGTCTTCACCAAGCAACTGGTTCTGTCCCCCACTTCCCTTTACTTTACTGTTTGTCTTCGTGAAGTCATTGCTTGCTTGTCTGATCTGATTGACTTCATTGAGTGAAGACTATTTCCTGTTTGTCTTTATACTGTCTTCCATCCTGATCCATACTACCAAGATGTTGATAGTCTTCGTGCTTTCACTACATTGCTTACTTGACTATGGCTTGTCTAGTGTAGTCTATCTTCCGCTGCATATCAGTAGGTTCATTTCATCCGTTTGTCTTCAAAGACCTCATGTTTTGAAGACTTTCATAAAAATCGCCTATTCACCCCCCTCTAGTCGAGAACTAGCACTTTCAATTGGTATTAGAGCAAGGTGCTCCCTTGTTCTGTGTGATTCGGTTTAACCACCTAGAGTTTTAGCTATGTTGACTGCAGGGATAATCAAGGTCTCCCCTGCGTGCCCAATCTTCGATGGCATTGATTACTCCTATTGGAAGAATAAGATGTGCATGCATCTTGAAGCCATTGACGTCGACCTATGGTATGTCGTCAAGACAGGCGCTCCCAAGGTCGGTGAAGGTGTCACCGCTGCTGATGTCAAGAGGTTCATTCAACTGGATTCAACCGCTAAGAACATCATCTGTGGTCATCTAACTAAAGGATAATATGGCCGTCTGAGTGCACTGGAAACTGTTAAGCTGGTCTGGGACTGGTTGTCCAAGGTCAATGAAGGCGTCTCAACTCAGGGAGACTCAAGGATTGATGTTCTTCGCAACTTCTTCAACCGCTTCAAGAGAAACGACAATGAGAATGTCCAGCTCACATTCGATCGCCTCACTGATATCACAAATGAGCTTCGGGCTCTTGGCGCCACTGAGATCACCAAGCACAAAATCGTGAAGAAGGTTCTGAGATAACTTGATAGCTCATTTGACACCATAGCACTGATGATACCAGAGCACCCTGACTTCAAAGATCTCGATCCGTCTGACATACTTGAGAGACTCAACCCACACGAGTTCCAGCTATCTGAGAAGAGAGACATCTATGGCCCCAACTATGGCCGAACCCGTGCTTTGAAGGCAGAGGTCGTTTCCTCATCTGAAGAAGAATCTGACTGCAGTTCTGAGGATCCTAAAGACATTGGAAAGGAGCTTGCTATGCTTGTCAAGATGTTCCAGAAGTTCTCCAAAAAGAATCGCTTCGGAAAGTCTTCAAGATCTAGCTCAAAAAATGCCACAGTGCAAAAAGCCAGGCCACTACATCTCTATGTGCCCTCAATGGGACAAGGAATCTAAGAAGAAGAAGAAGAGCAAGGAATATGATTTTGACGACAACAACAAGAAGAAATCCTCAAAGTATTCGTCAAGGTCTTCATCAAAGTCCTCATCTCACAATAAGAGCTCATCTAGCAAGGCTCGTGCATTCGTTGGCAAGGAGATGGATTCAGAGGAGGAATCTGCTTCTGAGGAGGCGGAGGTGGAGTCTGAGGAGGAGTCTGATTCATGTGTGGCAAGCCTGGCTCTAGCTTCGGCATTCGTTGCCAAGTCCATCTTCAACATTGAAGACAATGGTCACGTCACCGACGCTGAAGCCGATGATGATGATGACTCTGCTTCGACCTACTGCTTCATGGCATGAGGTGCCAAGGAAAACTCAAGCGATGCTTACTTTCAAACATCCAGTGAAGATGACTCTGAATGTGAATCCAAACCTAGCTACAAGACACTTGCTAAAATTGCAACTGAACAACAAACTGCTATGGAACATATTCAAAAGTTGCTAGACAAAAGCGATGACCTGTTGGATGCGGAAAAGAATCAAACTCTGATATGTCTCCGTTGTATCTAATTTTCCAAACACTTTTGACCTTGTTTTGGACTCTAACTTGCATGATTTGAATGGAACTAACCCAGACTGACGCTGTTTTCAGCAGGGATGAAAATGGAGCGGAAACTTTCCGCTTTTCCAGCAAAAAACGGAAATGGAGAGGAAAAACAAAAATGGAAACGGAATATTTCATAACGAAACCGAAAGTGGAATTTTTTATGCGAAAACGGAAACAAAAATGAAACAACATTTTCCGGCAGAACAAGTGCGGAAATGGAATTTTCCATTTCCGTTAATATGAAACTTTCCATTTTTAATATGGGCAAATGTCTATTTTATAGTCCAACGCATAATAAGACCCTATAGAAGTACATAGCAGAATAATGGCCCATGGCCCAACATCAACATAACAATACACCAGGCACCGCAGCAAGGTGAGCAGAATCCCTAATCTAATCCCTAATCACCGTTCAAAAAATATAATCCCTAATCGAGCAGACGAGCACGCCACCACCGCCGTTGCCCTCGCATCTTTGGCAGTGGAGGACTTCATGGATGATGAAATGGAGGATTGAATGATGCCGTGCTGGAATGGAACTGTTAGTTACTATATTTAAAGTTTCAAATATTTTCATCATGGATGCTTTTGTTGTTGAGTTGAAGTGTGTACTACAGTACTAGTACTATTATTAGCTGAGCACTATTGTGATTTGAGCTGCAATGTTTGGTTGTTGGATGGCTTCCAAGTTTTTGTGTTGCAAAAGTTGAATATTTATGCACAAATGAATATCTAATTATATATCCACAATATATCTTAACATTTTATAATCATCTTATCCATTTGACAACTTTGTTCATTTCATTGTGTTTTTTTCTACGGTTATAGGGTTCTTTGTTCCGATGAACATCCGCTTCCGTCTCCGTCTCCATGCCATATTCGCTCCATTTTTGTTTCCGGTAGTATCTGTTTTCGTATTTGTTTCCGGGGTTTCTGTATTCATTTCCGTTTCTGAAAAATATATGAAAAAATATGGTAGCACCCAGTTCCATTCGTTTCTGCTCCGTTTTCATCCCTAGTTTTCAGCAGAATTGCCATGTTGTTATTTTTGTGCAGAAATGAAAGTTCTCGGAATGACCTGAAACTTCACGGAGAATATTTTTGGAATATATAAAAAATACTGGCGAAAGAATCAACACCAGGGGCCCCACACCCTTTCCACGAGGGTGGGGAGCGCGCCCACCCCCCTGGGGTGAGCCCCCTGCCTCGTGGGCCCCCCGATGCTCCACCGACCTCAACTCCAACTATATATATTCACGTTCAGGGAGAAAAAAATCAAAGAGAAGGATTCATCGCGTTTTACGATACGGAGCCACCGCCAAGCCCTAATCTCTCTCGAGAGGGCTAATCTGGAGTCCGTTCGGGGCTCCAGAGAGGGGAATCGGTCGCCATCGTCATCATCAACCTTCCTCCATCACCAATTTCATGATGCTCACCGCCGTGCGTGAGTAATTCCATCGTAGGCTTGCTGGACGGTGATGGGTTGGATGAGATTTATCATGTAATTGAGTTAGTTTTGTTAGGGTTTGATCCCTAGTATCCATTATGTTTTGAGATTGATGTTGCTAAGACTTTCCATGAATATATGTGAGTTGTTGATCCTATTTTGCAAGTCAATAGTCACCTACTATGTGTTATGATCCGGTAACCCCGAATTGACAATAATCGGGACCACTCCCGATGATGACCGTAGTTTGAGGAGTTCATGTATTCACTAAGTGTTAATGCTTTGGTCCGGTACTCTATTAAAAGGAGGCCTTAATATCCCTTAGTTTCCAATAGTACCCCGCTGCCACGGGAGGGTAGGACAAAAGATGTCGTGCAAGTTCTTTTCCATAAGCACGTATGACTATATTCGGAATACATGCCTACATTACATTGATGAACTGGAGCTAGTTCTATGTCACCCTATGTTATAACTGTTGCATGAGGAATCGCATCCGACATAATTATCCATCACTGATCCATTGCCTACGAGCTTTTCACATATTGATCTTTGCTTAGTTACTTTACCATGGCCACTGTTACAATTACTACAAAACTACTACTGTTACTTTTGCCACCGTTATCGTTACTTCCATATTACTTTGCTACTAAATACTTTGCTGCAGATATTAAGTCTTTTAGGTGCGGTTGAATTGAAAACTCAACTATTAATACTTGAGAATATTCTTTGGCTCCCCTTGTGTCGAATCAATAAATTTGGGTTGAATACTCTACCCTCGAAAACGGTTGCGATCCCCTATACTTGTGGGTTATCAAGACTATTTTCTGGTGCCGTTGCCGGGGAGCATAGCTCTATTCTTTGAGTCACTTGGGATTTATATCTGTTGATCACTATGAAGAACTTTAAAGATAAAAGAACCAAGATTTTTCCCTCAACTACGAGGGGAGGTAAGGAACTGCCATCTAGCTCTGCACTTGATTCACCTTTTGTTATGAGTAAACTTGCGACACCTACTCTTGCTATTCATTCTGATATGTCAGATGTTATTGATGATGCCACTTCTGCTTTGCATGATATTTATGATGAAACTACTTCTATGCTTGATAATACTGTGCCATTAGGTGAATTTCTTGATGAACAACTTGCTAGGGTTAGAGAGAATGAAATTATTGAAACTGATAATATTGATGAAAGTGATGATGAAGATTCTCCCCCTAGATATGAATTGCATGTTGTGCCTGAGGGTTATGTTATGGATGAAGAAACTGCTAGAGACTTTTTAGCTTGCAATGATAGATATGATCTTAAGAAACTGTTAGCTAAGCTGAAAGAAAAATCCTTGAATGCTAGAATGAAACATGACCCTGCTTTTGCTACTTCACCTATCTGTATTTCTGATAAGGATTATGATTTCTCTGTCGATCCTGAGTTAATTACTTTGGTTGAATCTGATCCTTTTTATGGCTATGAACCTGAAACTGTTGTGGCACATCTTACTAAATTAAATGATATAGCCACCCTGTTCACTAATGATGAGAAAAATCGCTATTACTTTATCCTTAAGTTATTTCCGTTCTCATTAAAGGGTGATGCTAAAGCATGGTTTAATTCTCTTGATCCTGGTTGTGTGCGTAGTCCCCAGGATATGATTTATTACTTCTCTGCTAAATATTTCCCCGCTCATAAGAAGAAAGCTGCCTTAAGGGAAATATATAATTTTGTGAAAATTGAAGAAGAGAGTCACCCACAAGCTTGGGGGAGGCTTCTCTGATTACTTAATGCTTTGCCTGATCATCCTCTCAAGAAAAATCAAATACTTGATATCCTTTATAATGGACTAACCGATGCTTCCGGAGACCACCTGGATAGTTGTGCTGGTTGTGTTTTCAGGGAAAGAACTGTTGATCAAGCTGAATTGCTATTGAATAATATGTTGAGTAATGAAAGTGATTGGACACTTCCTGAACCAACTCCTAAGCCAACTCCGAAGAAAAGGGGTATTCTATTTCTCAGTCTTGAAGATATGCAAGAGGCAAAGAAATCTATGAAAGAAAAAGGTATTAAAGCTGAAGATGTTAAGAATTTACCACCTATTGAAGAAATACATGGTCTTGATAACCCGTCACAGGTAGTAAAGGTAAATTCTCTCTATATATTTGATAAGGGTGAAATCCCATCTACCAAGTTTGCTAGCCAATGCTTGGATGAGTTTGATAATTTTATGGTTAAACAAGAAGACTTCAATGCTTATGTTGGTAGACAATTGAAATGTAATTCTTATATGATTGAACACTTGAGTGATTATATGTCTAGAGTTAAAGGTGAACTTAAACTTATTAGTAAACATGCTTCTATGGTTACCACTCAAGTAGAACAAGTACTTAAGGCTCAGAATGATTTGCTCAGTGAATTGAATAATAATAAAAATTATAATGGTGTTAGAGTTGTGACTAGAGGGGGTAAAATGACTCAGGAACCTTTGTATCCTGAGGGCCACCCTAAGAGAATTGAGCAAGATTCTCAGATAACTAATGTTGATGCACCTAGTTCTTCTAAGAGGAAGAAAAAGAAAAATGATTGAACTTGCATGCTTCTAGTGAACCTGTTGTTGACACTCCTGAGAATCCCAATGATATTTCTATTTCTGATGCTGAAACACAATCTGGTAATGAACATGAAACTAGTGATAATGTTAATGATGATGTTCATGTTGATGCTCAACCTAGCAATGACAATGATGTAGAGATTGAACCTGCTGTTGATCTTGATAACCCACAATCAAAGAATCAACGTTATGATAAGAGATACTTCATTGCTAGGAAGCACGGTAAAGAAAGAGAACCATGGGTTCAGAAACCCATGTCTTTTCCTCCAAAACCATCCAAGAAAAAGGATGATGAGGATTTTGAGCACTTTGCTGAAATGATTAGACCTATCTTTTGCGTATGCGTTTGACTGATATGCTTAAAATGAATCCTTATGCTAAGTATATGAAAGATATTGTTACAAATAAAAGAAAGATACCAGAAGCTGAAATTTCCACCATGCTTGCTAATTATACTTTTAAGGGTGGAATACCTAAGAAACTAGGAGATCCAGGAGTACCAACTATACCATGCTCCATTAAGAGAAACTATGTTAAAACTGCTTTATGTGATCTTGGAGCCGGTGTTAGTGTTATGCCTCTCTCTTTATATCGTAGACTTGATTTGAATAAGTTGACACCTACTGAAATATCTTTGCAAATGGCTGATAAATCAACTGCTATACCTGTCGGTATTTGTGAGGATGTGCTTGTTGTGGTTGCAAACGTTACTATTTTAGCAGACTTTGTTATTCTTGATATTCCCGAGGACGATAGTATGTCTATTATTCTTGGTAGAACCTTTTTGAATACCGCAGGGGCTGTTATTGATTGCAACAAAGGCAATGTCACTTTTCATGTTAATGGTAATGAGCATACGGTACACTTTCCGAGGAAACAACCTCAAGTCCACAGTATTAATTCTATTGGAAAGACTTCAACAATTACTATTGGAGGTTTTGAATTTCCTCTTCCTACTGTCAACAAGAAATATGATATTCTTATTGTTGGGGACATGCATATCCCTGTTGAGGTAACTTAGTGTTATTCGAAAATTCTCCAGTTTCATGTTATTCGGAAAGAGTTTGTTAACAAGACTTGATCAACCTTGTTAGTGGATTCCTTTTGACGAGCATGAGATGGATAAAGTTAGAAAGCACAACTCTCTGTACCCTCCTTTTACTTTCTGTTATTTAGAATAAATAAAGCAAAAATAGTATTTTCTGTCTGTTTTCTGAATTATCCTTGCAATAAAAAATACCCCAAAAATAAAAGTTCTCCAAATGTCCCGAAAATGAAATATGATTTTTTTGTAGAATATTTAAGAATTATTGGCACTTAGAACACACCTGGGGGCCTCACCACCTGGCCACGAGGGTCTAGGGCGCTCCCACCCCCTGGGGCGCGCCCCCTGCCTCGTGAACCCCACATGGCCCCCCTCCACTTATTCTTGCACCCACACACTCTGTCTTCCTCCAGAAAAATCCTCCACCAGCTCAAACCCGAGTTCTATCTCATCTTGCTACCATTTTCGATCTCCTTGCTCAAAGCTCCATTCACAAAACTGCTTTGGGGGATTGTTCTTCGGTATGTGACTCCTCCAATGATCCAATTAGTTTTTATTTTAGTGCTTTATTTATTGCAAATTTTTGCTGCTTAGGTGACCCTGTTCTTGAGCTTGCATGTCAATTTTATGTGGACAAAAGTAGTTTTAATGCATGATATGGCCTCTAGGCACTTGTGGGAGTAGTTGCTATCAATCTTGTTGAGTTTGGTTCATTTTATTTTGAGTCACTAAAAATTTCAGAAATTTTTCAGAGAAAGAAAATGATGAAGAGATTGTTGAGGGGCTTTTCAAGCTGAAGCTCGAAGGATAAGCAAAGTGAAGAGAATAAGAAGCCCAAATATAACCTCCCTCACATTGTGGAGGTTCGGCTGTGCGAATGGCCTTGTGATGAGTTCTTGAGAGCAGCCGGGATTTATGATGACTTTTATTATTTGGCTGAGAATGCAGGCCTCATCGACTTCCTCCACGACCAGCGTGAACAGTATCTCCTCCTCACTAATATTTTCATGCAAATTTTTTACTTTCATGCTAAGAAATCACCACCTTCAGTGGAATTTCACTTATATGATGAGGTTAAGGAGATGTCACTATATGATTTTTGTCGGGTCTGTAAGATACCCTTTGAGGGCAGCATAGAGGAACCACATCATAATGATGTGGAGGGGTTTATCGATACAATTACTGCAGCGGAAACGAGGAAAGTTTCTGATGCAAGAATCACTAGCATACATTTTCCTATTCTACGTTACTTTGCAATATTTGCTAGTAGATGCTTAATTGGTCGTGGGAACAGTAAATCTCAGTGCCCCTGATATTGCTATTTTTCGCCATGCCTTTTTTTGTCATACCACTTTCAGTTTAGGCGCTATTGTTGCTAAACGATTAAATCTGAACCGTACAAAAGGCCCCTTCTTCGGAGGCATCTTTGCTTCGCGCCTTGCTACACACTTTAGGATACCTATTAGGCATTATGAGAAAGAGGAAAGTTGCTGCCCCCTATTTTTCTAGATTATAAGAGTATGGTAGCACATGATTTTATTGTTAAGGATAAGAAGAAGATGCTTAAGTATAGATTGATATTTGATAAAAACTACTATGAGATTATTACCTTGCCTGCGCCCTCTTTGTTTAACATATTTTCACGCATGTACCTCGTTTTGCCGGAGGCCATTCATGCACACTGGAGCCTGACACCAGCTCCAGAGCCTGAGTCGGAGACACCCCTTGACCCTTATCGACAGTCTGTTTATCAGTGGGATCCGGAGGAGATCGCCAACCAGTGGCACCCAGAGGACACTCCTCCGTACACCGGAGAGGGCAACTTTGAGCCATGGCCATAGAACAACTTAGGACAAAAGCCTAAGCTTGGGGGATTACGTATTCCTCACCGACATTACATTCATGTTCACACACTCATGCCAGTTGTCGGTGCTCATATTTTTTCATTGTATCATCCATGCTAGTTTATTTTTCTTTTTAAGCTTTCTTCTTGTGTGTTTGAAAAACCTGAACAAAAACCAAAAAAAGAGTTGTAGCTTTTAGCTAGTTTACCTTCCATGCTTGTAGTAGTAGTAATTAAAAGAAAACCCAAATAGATTTCATGTTCTTCTTTTGCTTATTGGGAGCTTTCCCGTGTAAATAGTTTTGTTTCTTTTCTTTTCTTTGGGGGTCGAGAGGAGAAGACCATGATGAAAATATTGAGTGGCTCTTATATGCATTATTGTTGATCTAACAAAGGGCCCATATTACCTTGTCTTCTCCCTTGTATTGAATGCTTGCAGATTCCGGCTTAGTCCAATGCACGTGCACTATTATTATTATCCACACCGCTCGGTCGTGCAAGTGAAAGGCAATAATGACGATATATAATGAATTGATTGAGATGAGAAAAGCTGGTATGAACTCGACCTATCTTGTTTTTGTAAATATGATTAATTCATCATTCCTAATTCAGCCTATTATGAATGAAACATGTTTGCAATGACAATTAGAGATTATAGTTGCTCATGCCATGCTTAATTATCTAGGAGTTTATAATGGTTTACCTTGTGTGCCAACATGCTATTAAAATGGTTGTGATGTGGTATGATAGAGTGGTATCCTCCTTTGAACGATTCGAGTGGCTAGACTTGGCACATGTTCACGCATGTAGTTGAAACAAAATCAACATAGCCTCCATGATATTTATGTTCATGGTGAATTATATCCTACTCATGCTTGCACTCAGTGTTGATTAATTTTAATGCATGTTCATGACTGTTGTCGCTCTCTAGCTGGTTGCTTCCCAGTCTCTTTCTAGCCTTCACTTGTACTAAGCGGGAATACTGCTTGTGCATCCACTTCCATAAACCCCAAAAGTTATTCCATATGAGCCCACCATGCCTTCCTATATGCGGTTTCTACCTGCCGTTCCAAGTAAATTTGTATGTGCCAAACTCTAAACCTTCAAATGAAATTCTGTTTTGTATGCTCGAATAGCTCATGTATCAACTAGGGCTGTCGATATCTTCCATGCTAGGTGGGTTCTTCTCAATAGGAGTGGACTCCGCTCCTCATTCACAATAGTGAGGGAGTCCTGGATTAGGGGGTGTCCGGATGGCCGGACTATACCTTCAGCCGGACTCCTGGACTATGAAGATACAAGATTGAAGACTTCGTCCCGTGTCCGGAAGGGACTTTCCTTGGCGTGGAAGGCAAGCTTGGCGATACGGATATGCAGATCTCCTACCATTGTAACCGAGTTTGTGTAACCCTAACCCTCTCCGATGTCTATATAAACCGGAGGGTATTAGTCCGTAGGACAACATACACAACAACCATCATACCATAGGCTAGCTTCTAGGGTTTAGCCTCTCCGATCTCGTGGTAGATCTACTCTTGTACTACCCATATCATCAATATTAATCAAGCAGGACGTAGGGTTTTACCTCCATCGAGAGGGCCCGAACCTGGGTAAAACTTCGTGTCCCTTGCCTCCTGTTACCATCCGGCCTAGACGCACAGTTCGTGACTCCCTACCCGAGATCCGCCGGTTTTGACACCGACATTGGTGCTTTCATTGAGAGTTCCTCTGTGTCGTTGCCGTCAGGCTTGATGGCTCCCACGATCATCAATAGTGATGCGGTCTAGGGTGGAACTTGTCTCCCCGGACAGATCTCTGTCTTCGGCGGCTTTGCATTGCGGGCCAATTCACTTGGCCATCTGGAGCAGATCGAAAGCTATGCCCCTGGCCGTCAGGTCAGATTTGGAAGTTTAAACTACATGGCTGACATCCGCGGGGACTTGATCTTCGACGGATTCGAGCCACTGCCAAGCGCGCCGCACTGCCACGACGAGCATGACCTAGCTCTGCCACCTAACAGTGCCCTAAAGGCCGCACCCACATCGGCTTCGACCCTTAATTCGGAGCCAACCGCACCGATCGAGGATGGATGGTTGGACGCCGCCTCGGGGGCTGCGATCCTAACGGCGATTGAGCCGAACACCAGCCCCGCACTCCGTGAGACTCATGATTCCAAAGAGCCGGACTCCTCTCCGGACTCCGAGCCATTCGCGCCTCTGCCGATCGAATCCAATTGGGCGCCGATCATGGAGTTTACTGCCGCGGACATCTTTCAGCACTCGCCCTTTGGCGATATTATGAAATCACTAAAGTCTCTCTCTTTATCAGGAGAGCCCTGGCCGGACTACGGTCAGCGAGATTGGGATACGGACGATGAAGAAATTCAAAGCCCACCCACCACCCACTTTGTAGCCACCGTCGACGATTTAACCGACATGCTCGACTTCGACTCCGAAGACATCGATGGTATGGACGCCGATGAAGGAGACGATGAAGAACCAGCGCCTATTGGGCCCTGGAACGCCACCTCGTCATATGACGTATACATGGTGGACGCACCAAAAGATGGCGACGAGGAGCGGAAGGACGCACCGAAGGCTTGTTCCCTTGAAAAGCAGTCAAAGCGGCGACGCAAGCGCCACCCCAAATCCCGCCTCGTCAGAAATAGCGATCACATAGACCCAGCGCTGCAGCAGGGCGAACCGCTGCTGGACAACGGCAATCCGGATAAACAAACCGAACAAACAAATCTTATCAAGGATAATGGTCCGGACGACATAACGCCGGACAGGCACCCGGAGCAGCAGACTGCCCGTAAAAGGCTTGTTGCCACCGCGAGGAGTCTGAAAAAGCAGAAGCAAAGGCTCAAGGCCGCGCAAGACACACTCCAAATCAGATGGAGTAAAATACTCAACACAGCAGCAAGGTACGGCGACAATCGCCCTCCAAGAGCTACCCAAAGCGGAAGCTGCTACCCGAATTCGATGAGGAGGCCTCAGACCCCCCACAACCAAATATCAAAGCAGCCACCTGGTCAGATAGACGACCCCTCTACCAACACAGAGCGACATACAACACGCAACCAATGCGAGGGCTCACACCCAAAGGACGGTGCAACAAGATCCATCTATGGACCACGCAAGCGCGCCCCAGCATACAATGCAACACAACAAACATCCGAACAACACGGTACACCCAGCTACAGGGGTGACGCACACCCCCTATGTTTCACCGATGAGGTGCTGGACCACAAATTTCCAGAGGGATTCAAGCCCGTAAACATAGAGGCATACGATGGAACAACAGACCCTGGGGTCTGGATTGAGGACTACATCCTTCATATCCATATGGATCGAGGAGATGATCTCCACGCCATCAAGTACCTACCCCTCAAGCTCAAAGGGCTAGCTCGTCACTGGCTCAAATTCCTCCCCGAAAGCTCCATTGGAAGTTGGGAAGAGCTCGAAGACGCCTTTCGGGAAAATTTTCAAGGGACTTATGTCCGACCTCCGGATGCGGACGATTTGAGTCATATAACTCAACAGCCCGGAGAGTCAGCCCAAAAGCTTTGGAACAAGTTTCTTACTAAAAAGAACCAGATTGTCGACTGTCCGGACGCCGAAGCCTTAGCAGCTTTCAAGCATAGCGTCCGTGACGAATGGCTCGACAGACACCTCGGCCAAAATAAGCCGAGAGCGATGGCCGCACTAACAAACCTCATGACCCGCTTTTGCGCGGGTGAGGACAGCTGGCTAGCCAGATGCAGCACCAGCGACCCCAGTACATCTGAAGTTAGAGATGGAAACGGGAAATCACGGCGCAACAGCAATAACAAACACCGGAATAAAGAAGACAACACGAAGGGCACGACAGTAAATGCCGGATTCAAAAGCTCTCGGCCAGGTCAAAAGCCGCCCCCTAAAGGCACCAGGGATGAATTGTCCAGCCTCAACAAAATTCTGGACCAAGTATGTCAGATTCATAGTACCCCTGGTAAACCTGCTAATCATACCCACAGAGAATGTTGGGTCTTCAAGCAGTCTGGCAAGCTCAACGCCGTACACAAGGGGGAGGATACACCAAGTGAAGACGAGGATGAGACCCCCAAGCAAGACACGAAGGAACAAAAGAAATTTCCACCAGAAGTCAAAACAGTAAACGTGTTACACGTAATCAAGGGAAAAAACAACACGGCACTCCTAGGAAAATATACCCAAGTGCCTGTCACCACGAAGTCCTGCCACTGGTCATCTCAACTGATCACTTTCGACCATCGCGATTACTCAGCAAGTATCTGACACGCAGGATGGGCTGCCCTGGTATTAGACCCAGTAATTGGCGGATATCACTTCACAAGAGTCTTGATGGACGGCGGCAGTAGCCTAAACCTAATATATCAGGATACAATCCGCGGGATGGGGTTAGACCCAACACAAATTCGCCATAGCAATACTACCTTTAAAGGAGTAACGCCAGGCCCAGGGGCTCGTTGTACGGGCTCCCTCCTACTACAAGTTATATTCGGCTCCCCCGATAACTTTCGTCGCGAGCATTTAATTTTCCACATCGCTCCGTTTCAAAGTGGCTATCAAGCACTGCTCGGACGCGAAGCTTTCGCTCGCTTTAATGCAATACCACACTACGCCTCCCTCACACTCAAGATGCCCGGTCCACGTGGCATCATTACAGTGCACGGAAATATCAAGCGATCTCTGCGCGCCGACGAGAGTGAGGCTGCCTTGGCAGCCGCATACTAAAGGCGCCCGGACAAGCGAAAGTATCCAATAGGTCGTCAAGACCTCAGATACAACTAATCAAGTCCGGCGCCGCTATTTATACGGAATAAGTGGTCACACCCCTATTTGTCAATACAAGGGGCTCAACGCGCGCAGACAAGTGGCAATTTCTTATCATCTTGAAATATACATGGTTTCTTTAAAAACTATCTTTTTGCACGACAACTTTTTCACTTAACTTCCTCTCTTTTATAGACGATCATCGTGCTACACCCGTCCAGGATACGGCACAACGGAGACACAGGTGCAGACGTGCAGCAGGGACTCGCTCCAAGGATTCTTTTTAGATTAAGACCCTGCGTAAACCTTTTTTTACTGTCTCTTGTTGATACATATCCACCGTTGAGAAGGATGCTGACGTCTTGGCATGTGTCCACGCCAGAACAATGCACGTACCTGGAACAAGGGGCTTCTTACAAAGGCCACTATTTAGGCCCGGTTTATACCATAAAGACCGAATACCTTAGGGAGTGTTCGGCGTCGCGAGTTTGGCCCTATATGCATCAGCTCCGAATCATTGTCTTTGGTCAAATGTTGGGTTTGCCCGGCTCCTGTGTTTTGGTGCCTTACGTTCCGCCTTGCCGGCTAAGGTAGCACCAGGAGAACTACTGCGATTGTGCCCCGGTTCATCCGGACGAGCACCTCAGTAGAGAAAGCCGAAAACTAACTGTCATGATATAGCGTGAGACTGGTCAACCACTCGATGACCCGTGGGAATGTTAGAATTCCTCCGCTTTAACGAAGGGCCGTTTTCCAGCCAGGCATGTATGCACCCCGGAATCGGGAGAGTGCGGAGCCACCAGGGGCTATCTAGTAGCCCCACTGTCAAACTCCTATGGCTAAGTGAAAGTGCTAAATCATTATAGTCCGGGTGCCTCGCTCGCTCCGCTATCACCTCCTTAATAGGACCAAGACGTTGGGTTAAGTGTGAACACGTGTTTTTGCGAGAACCTCCACATTATATGCGTGGGGGTTGAAGCCGACGATTGCAATCTTTCAGGTTATACACATGTATACATAAACGGCCGCCCAGGAGGTATCATATTACTTTCAGGCAAAAGTATAAAAATAGCCTGATAAAAATTTATAAAAGCATTTCGCTTACAATGAGATTACATATCACTCAAACATAATATTTTTTCAGCACTGGGTCTCTATCAAACGGGCACCCTCAAGAACTTCTTCAAAGTAGTGCCCAGCAGCCTTTCGACCTATAGCCGAATCCCGCGCTGCAACATTGGTAGCATCCTTCTCCGCCCAGTATGCCTTAACACGGGCAAAGGCCATCCGTGCGCCCTCTATGCACGCCGACCTCCTCATCGCATTAATGCGCGGCATCACGTCAAGGACCTGCTGCACCAAGCCAAAATAGCTGTTCGGTTTTGATCTTTCCGGCCATAGCTGATCCACAACAGACCTCATGGAGAGTCCGGACAACCTATTTAGTTCGGCCCATTCGGCTAATTGGTCAGTCAATGAAAGTGGACGCTCGGGAGAATGGAATTGTCTCCAAAACAGCTGGTCTACTTCACAGTCCGTCTGACCCTGGAAGTACTTGGCCGCATTGGCAGTGCTCGCCGCCAAATTCATATACACATCCTCTGAACTCCACAGCCGATCCAGAGGGGCATACCGTGGATCTCCGAATTTCCTCTGTAACATAAAGGATTTCCCAGCTACAATATCCCCGGCTTCCCCCAGCTCCTCCTTCTTTGCCCTCATAGCAGAGCGGAGATCCTTTTTCGTCGCAGCAGCCTTCTCAAGGTCCGATGCCTTCGCTTGGTTTTCCTTTTCAAGAACCCGGCAACGGTCGGCGGTGGCTTTTAATTCTATAGCCATCTTGGCCATCTTGTCTCGGGTCTCGCCATGCGCAGCCTTCTCGGCTTGCAACTCTTCGGCCGCCTTCACAGCAGCCGCATTACCCAACCTCGCTTGTTCCTTGGCTCGGGCAAGTTCTGCCCGCAAGGCTTCAACAGTGGCAGCTCCATCTGCAGTTACAACATATTAAAGATACTGGCATCATGCTACTCTTCCTATGTAGCGTTTACCAGATAATGACACTTACCCTGTGCCTCGTCAAGCCTTTTGTTAACAATCTCGATGTCGGCGTCTGCCGCATCCAACTTCCGTTCTAAATGGGGAAACTCGCTAGTCCGGCTAGCCATCGGAGCTCCCATCACCTGCACATAGAGGCAGTATGGTTATTACCTGGGAATATGATCCTCTGTTCCTCGTCGTTTCCGACGACAACCAGAGTCTCAGGGGCTACTATCTACACAGGGCACACCTAGCATGTGCAGGACTATCATACATTCTTTTACGTACCTCAAAGCCTGTCAGTAGACTCATAAAAGCTTCATGCAATCCACTTTCGGCGGACGATATTCTCTCCATCACCATATTCATCAGCACACGGTGTTCATCTGAGATGGCCGCTCGCCCCACCAACTCCCTCAGAACATCGATCGCACACTAGACGGTGCCGGACTCTTTTGTCTGCTCTCTTCGGGAGCCGGACACTGGGAGCTTCGGGGGTCAATGGGATTATCTTCTGGCCTCACCGGACTCGGAGAGGCCCTCCGCGACGACACTTCAGGGTCGCCCGCTTCTAGAGCGGAGGAGTCCGGAGGAGGCGTTTCGCTCTCCATCATCTCTGGAAGAAGATCCCCCGAAGACGAGCTCATTTGAGAGGGGCTAAGGCCCGAACTGCAAAAATATATGCGGTGGTTATTTTCTCAGAAGAAAAATATGGCATATCTGTACTATTAAAAGTATTTTGGGTCACTTACGACTCGCGGGAGAATTGATCCCCCCGCGGACTTTGTGCGGCAACGGCGCCCCCCAAGGTAGGACCCTCTGTGGGAGACTTCTTCTCCCGTTTGGAAGCTTCGGCTTCCGAATCCCCGGGCATAATCCTTTTCCTCTTCTGGTCGTCTTCCTTCATGGAGACGCTCGCTCCCTCGGCTAGACTGGGCAGCGTTGGGGGCCCGCGTCCGCCCGCATTATCCTCCACAGTATCTTCCTTCAAGGGCTCCGGGCAAGGTGCGGTCTGGAGCATCTTTTCCAATACCGAATTTTCCAAACCCTCAGGGAGGGGGGCCGAACACCGAATCAACTTCGCCTTTGTTAGCCAGTCCTGGTCAAAAAGCGAACTCTCAGAAATAACTTCGTAACAAAGGAGAGATAGTATGTTCGGCCGGAAGATGCCTTACCTGTTCGGCGGCGCGGTTACTACTCAGGCCCACGTCCTCGGTGATTTCCGGACACTCCACCTGAGGTCCGAAGAATGACCTGTACATCTCCTCGTGCGTCAGGCCGAGAAAATTTTGAATGGCACGCGGTCCCTCGGGATTGAACTCCCACAGGTGAAGAGGCCGGCATTTGCAAGGATGGACTTGACGAACCAGCATAACCTGTATTACCGCAACCAAACTGAAATCTCCATTAAATAGATCTCGAATGCGGCTTTGCAGTATAGGCACGTCCTTAGCTGGCCCCCAGCTCAGACCTCTGCTGATCCATGACATCAGCTGTGGTGGGGGTCCCGAGCGGAAAACAAGGGGGGCGCCCACTTGGCACTTCTAGGAGCCGTGATGTAGAACCACTCCTGTTGCCACAATTCAGACACCTCTGGGATGGAACCTTTGGGACACAGAGCTCCCATCATCTTGCGTATTGAGGCACCTCCACACGCTGCATGTTGCCCCTCGATCATCTTCGGCTTCACTTCAAAGGTCTTGAGCCATAGGCCAAAGTGAGGGGTAACCCGGAGGAAGGCCTCGCACACGACAATAAATGTCGTCATATGAAGAAAGGAGTCTGGAGCTAGATCATGAAAGTCTAGCCCGTAGTAAAACATCAAACCCCTTGCGAAAGGATCCAGAGCAAGGCCTAGACCTCGGAGGAAGTGGGAGACGAACACGACGTTCTCGTTGGGTTCGGGGGTGGGGACGGCCTGCCCTCGAGGAGGCAGCCGATGCAAAATCTCGGCGGTCAGATATCTGGCCTCCCTCAACTTTTTGATGTCTTCTTCCGTGACGGAGGAAGGCACCCATCGGCCTTGAAGGCTAGATCCGGACATGACTGAAGGTTCGGAGCACCTGACCTGAACTTCGGGCGTTTGAGCTTGAGGTGGGGGAAGGATTCGATTGAACACGGGAGGGAAAAATAAAAGCCTTGTCCCCTTTATAAAGAGGGTGAATATCAAGCGTCCTCTTCGTGTCCGTTTGGACTTGCCTATAATCTAGGAGTCCTAGAAGCGGTTGGGTTACGCACACCCGTATTGATGAGAATCCCGGAATAAGGGGACACGATCTCTGCTTTAACAAGACGTGCCAAGAAAACCGCCTCGCATGACGCGCTGAGGTGGGATAATAAAACGACTCGGATAAAGGCTTGGCCATGGTGTGTCACACTACGGAATACGTCAGCAGATTAGATTTGTGTAAATATTATTCTCTCTATGGCAATATGTGGAAACTTATTTTGCAGAGCCGGACACTATCTTTGTGTTCAAAATCTTCTATGAAGTACTTGGAGGAGGAACCCGCCTTGCAATGCCGAGGACAATCTGCGCGCCGGACTCGTCGTCATTGAAGCCTGGTTCAGGGGCTACTGAGGGAGTCCTGGATTAGGGGGTGTCCGGATGGCCGGACTATACCTTCAGCCGAACTCCTGGACTATGAAGATACAAGATTGAAGACTTCATCCCATGTCCGGAAGGGACTTTCCTTGGCGTGGAAGGCAAGCTTGGCGATACGGATATGCAGATCTCCTACCATTGTAACCGACTTTGTGTAACCCTAACCCTCTTCGGTGTCTATATAAACCGGAGGGTATTAGTCTGTAGGACAACATACACAACAACCATCATACCATAGGATAGCTTCTAGGGTTTAGCCTCTCCGATCTCGTGGTAGATCTACTCTTGTACTACCCATATCATCAATATTAATCAAGCAGGACGTAGGGTTTTACCTCCATCAAGAGGACCCGAACCTGGGTAAAACTTCGTGTCCCTTGCCTCCTGTTACCATCCGGCCTAGACGCACAGTTCGGGACCCCCTACCCGAGATCCGCCAGTTTTGACACCGACACCCAGTCCCATGCTTAAATTAAAATAATTGCAAACAAAACTCCCCCAGGATTGTTGTTAGTTGGAGGCACACATTGTTTCGGACAAGCCATGGATTGATGTTTGTTGGTGGTAGAGGGAGTATAAACTTTACCATTCTGTTTGGGAACCGCCTATAATGTGTGTAGCATGGAAGATATCGAGATCTCTCGGTTGTTATTTTGACAATGAAAGTATACCACTCAAAATATTATTTATCTCTATTTCAAAATCGAGCTCTGGCACCTCTACTAATCCCTGCTTCCCTCTGAGAAGGGCCTATCTATTTACTTTTATGTTGAGTCATCATCCTCTAATTAAAAAGCACCAGTTGGAGAGCACTACTGTCATTTGCATGCATTACTATTAGTTTACATTGAGTATGACTGTGACTGGATCTCTTTTACCATGAATTACAATTTCCAGTCAGTCCTTGATCTTCAGAGGTGCTCTGCATTTATGTTTTGCGGTCTCAGAAAGGGCTAGCGAGATACCATCTTGTTATATCATATTCTGATTGTTTTGAGAAAGTGTTGTCATCTGAGATTTATTATTATTGCTCGCTAGTTGATTATGCCATTGATATGAGTAAACATGAGACCTAAAGGTTATTTTGAATATGGCCAGTTCATAATCTTTGCTAAAAACTTGAATGCTGGCTTTCCATATTTACAACAACAAGATCAAACAGAGTTTGTAAAAGTTTTTCTTTATCACTTTCAGTATATCAACCAAATTGCTTGAGGACAAGCAAAGCTTTAAGCTTGGGGGAGTTGATACGTCTCCATCGTATCTACTTTTCCAAACACTTTTGACCTTGTTTTGGACTCTAACTTGCATGATTTGAATGGAACTAGCCCGGACTGACGCTGTTTTCAGCAGAATTGCCATGGTGTTATTTTTGTGCAGAAATAAAAGTTCTCGGAATGACTTCACACTTCACGGAGAATATTTTTGGAATATATAAAAAATACTGGCAAAAGAATGAACACCAGGGGGCCCACACCCTGTCCACGAGGGTAGGGGGCGCGCCCACCCCCCCTGGGGCGCGCCCCATACCTTGTGGGCCCCCTGATGCTCCTCCGACCTCAACTCCAACTCTATATATTCACGTTCGAGGAGAAAAAAAAATCAAAGAGAAGGATTCATCGCGTTTTATGATACGGAGCCGCCGCCAAGCCCTAATATCTCTCGGGAGGGCTGAACTGGAGTCCGTTCGGGGCTCCGGAGAGGGGAATCCATCGCCATCGTCATCATCAACCTTCCTCCATCACCAATTTAATGATGCTCACCGCCGTGCGTGAGTAATTCCATCGTAGGCTTGCTGGACGGTGATGGGTTGGATGAGATTTATCACGTAATCGAGTTAGTTTTGTTAGAGTTTGATCCCTAGTATCCATTATGTTCTAAGATTGATGTTGCTATGACTTTGCTATGCTTAATGCTTGTCACTAGGGCTCGAGTGCCATGATTTCAGATCTGAACCTATTATGTTTCCATGAATATATGTGAGCTCTTGATCCTATTTTGCAAGTCAATAGTCACCTACTATGTGTTATGATCCGGTAACCCCGAAGTGACAATAATCGGGACCACTCCCGGTGATGACCGTAATTTGAGGAGTTCATGTATTCACTAAGTGTTAATGCTTTGGTCCGATACTCTATTAAAGGAAGCCTTAATATCCCTTAGTTTCCAATAGGACCCCGCTCCCACGGGAGGGTAGGACAAAAGATTTCATGCAAGTTCTTTTCCATAAGCACGTATGACTATATTTGGAATACATGCCTACATTACATTGATGAACTGGAGCTAGTTCTGTGTCACCCTATGTTATAACTGTTGCATGAGGAATCACATCCGACATAATTATCCATCATTGATCCATTGCCTACGAGCTTTTCACATATTGATCTTTGCTTAGTTACTTTACCGTTGCCACTGTTACAATTACTACAAAACTGCTACTATTACTTTTGCCACTGTTTCCGTTACTTCCATATTACTTTGCTACTAAATACTTTGCTGCAGATATTAAGTCTTTCAGGCGCGGTTGAATTGACAACTCAACTATTAATACTTGAGAATATTCTTTGGCTCCCCTTGTGTCGAATCAGTAAATTTGGGTTGAATACTCTACCCTCGAAAACTGTTGCGATCCCCTATACTTGTGGGTTATCAAACTCAATCCTTAATTGAAGACATTAAAAATATTCACGTTAAGTACGAAGAACTTGAAAGTCGTCATGAAACACTCTCAGCTACTCATGAGAAGCTTTCCTACGACTATATTCAAAGGAAGCAAGAACTTGAGAATCTGAGTTCATCATTCCTGATTCAGCCTATTATGAATGAAACATGTTTGCGATGAAAATTAGAGATTATAGTTGCTCATGCCATGCTTAATTAGCTAGGAGTTTATAATGGTTTACCTTGCGTGCCAACATGCTATTAAAATGGTTGTGATGTGGTATGATAGGGTGGTATCCTCCTTTGAACGATTCGACTGGCTAGACTTGGCACATGTTCACGCATGTAGTTGAAACAAAATCAACATAGCCTCCACGATATTTATGTTCATGGTGAATTATATCCTACTCATGCTTGCACTCAGTGTTGATTAATTTTAATGCATGTTCATGACTGTTGTCGCTCTCTAGCTGGTTGCTTCCCAGTCTCTTTGTAGCCTTCACTTGTACTAAGCGGGTATACTTCTTGTGCATCCACTTCCATAAACCCCAAAAATTATTCCATAGGAGCCCACCATACCTTCCTATATGCGGTTTCTACCTGCCGTTCCAAGTAAATTTGTCTGTGCCAAACTCTAAACCTTCAAACAAAATTCTGTTTTGTATGCTCGAATAGCGCATGTATCAACTAGGGCTGTCGATATCTTCCATGCTAGGTGGGTTATTCTCAATAGGAGTGGACTCCGCTCCTCATTCACGAGAAAATGGCTGGTAACCGGGATGCCCA
Source organism: Triticum urartu (assembly GCF_003073215.2). Lineage (NCBI taxonomy): Eukaryota > Viridiplantae > Streptophyta > Magnoliopsida > Poales > Poaceae > Triticum > Triticum urartu. The sequence continues at coordinate 408,800,828 of NC_053023.1, forward strand.
GTCCCGTGCTTAAATTAAAATAATTGCAAACAAAACTCCCTCGGGATTGTTGTTAGTTGGAGACACCCATTATTTCGGACAAGCAATGGATTGATGTTTGTTGGTGGTAGGGGGAGTATAAACTTTACCATTCTATTCGGGAACCGCCTATAATGTGTGTAGCATGGAAGATATCGAGATCTCTCGGTTGTTATGTTGACAATGAAATGATACCACTCAAAATATTATTTATCTCTATTTCAAAATCGAGCTCTGGCACCTCTACAAATCCCCGCTTCCCTCTGAGAAGGGCCTATCTATTTACTTTTATGTTGAGTCATCATCCTCTTATTTAAAAGCATCAGTTGGAGAGTGCTACTATCATTTGCATGCATTACTATTAGTTTACATTGAGTATGACTGTGACTGGATCTCTTTTACCATGAATTACAATTTCCAGTCAGTCCTTGATCTTCAGAGGTGCTCTGCATTTATGTTTTGCGGTCTCAAAAAGGGCTAGCGAGATACCATCTTGTTATATCATATTATGGTTGTTTTGAGAAAGTGTTGTCATCTGAGATTTATTATTATTGCTCGCTAGTTGATTATGCCGTTGATATGAGTAAACATGAGACCTAAATGTTATTGTGAATATGGTCAGTTCATAATCTTTGCTGAAAACTTGAATGCTGGCATTACATATTTACAACAACAAGATCAAACAGAGTTTGTAAAAGTTTTTCTTTATCACTTTCAGTTTGTCAACTGAATTGCTTGAGGACAAGCAAAGGTTTAAGCTTGGGGGAGTTGATACATCTCCATCGTATCTACTTTTCCAAACACTTTTGACCTTGTTTTGGACTCTAACTTGCATGATTTGAATGGAACTAACCCGGACTGACGCTATTTTCAGCAAAATTGCCATGGTGTTATTTTTTTGCAGAAATAAAAGTTCTCGGAATGACTTGAAACTTCACGGAGAATATTTTTGGAATATATAAAAATACTGGCGAAACAATTAACACCAGGGGGCCCACATCCTATCCATGAGGGTGGGGGGCATGCCCACCCACCTGGGGCGCGCCCCCTACCTCGTGGCCCCCCTGATGCTCCACCGATCTCAACTCCAACTCTATATATTCACGTTTGAGGAGAAAAAAGTCAGAGAGAAGGATTCATCGTGTTTTACGATACGGAACCGCCGCCAAGCCCTAATCTCTTTCGGGAGGGCTGATCTGGAGTCCGTTCGGGGCTCCGAAGAGGGGAATCCGTTGCCATCGTCATCATCAACCTTCCTCCATCACCAATTTCATGATGCTCACCGCTGTGAATGAGTAATTCCATCGTAGGCTTGATGGACGGTGATGGGTTGGATGAGATTTATCATGTAATCGAGTTAGTTTTGTTAGAGTTTGATCCCTAGTATCCATTATGTTCTGAGATTAATGTTGCTATGACTTTGCTATGCTTAATACTTGTCACTAGGGCCCGAGTGCCATGATTTCAGATCTGAACCTATTATGTTTCCACGAATATATGTGAGTTCTTGATCCTATTTTGCAAGTCGATAGTCACCTACTATGTGTTATGATCCGATAACCCCGAAGTGAGAATAATCGGGACCACTCCCGGCGATGACCGTAATTTGAGGAGTTCATGTATTCACTAAGTGTTAATGCTTTGGTCCGATACTCTATTAAAGGAAGCCTTAATATCCCTCAGTTTCCAATAGGACCCCACTGCCACGGGAGGGTAGGACAAAAGATGTCATGCAAGTTCTTTTCCATTAGCACGTATGACTATATTCGGAATACATGCCTACATTACATTGATGAACTGGAGCTAGTTCTGTGTCACCCTATGTTATAACTGTTGCATGAGGAATCGCATCCGACATAATTATCCATCATTGATCCATTGCCTACGAGGTTTTCACATATTGATCTTTGCTTAGTTACTTTACCGTTGCCACTGTTACAATTACTACAAAACTTCTACTGTTAATTTTGCCACCGTTTTCGTTACTTCCATATTACTTTGCTACTAAATACTTTGCTGCAGATATTAAGTCTTTCAGGTGCGGTTGAATTGACAACTCAACTGTTAATACTTGAGAATATTCTTTGGCTCCCCTTTTGTCGAATCAATAAATTCGGGTTGAATACTCTACCCTTGAAAACTGTTGCGATCCCCTATACTTGTGGGTTATCAAACTCAATCCTTAATTGAAGACACTAAAAATCTTCACGTTAAGTACGAAGAACTTGAAAGTCGTCATGAAACACTCTCAGCTACTCATGAGAAGCTTTCCTATGATTATCTTCAAAGGAAGCAAGAACTTGAGAATCTGAGAGCGTCTCATGAAGATCTTCAAAAGGAGAATGATTCACTTCGCACCCAACAGATCAGTTCTGCTCAGGAAGACTTTGAGCCACCTTGTTTAAAATGTCTTGAGCGTGATAATAATGTCTCTGTTGCTGAATGTTCCACTGCTGCTAGTGTTGCAATATCTTCAATTGCTAATGTGGTTTCTAGCCCCTCTTCTGAGGATACCACTACTATTGTTGATTAGAATGCTAGGTTGAAGACTTAGCTTGAAATAGGCACAAAAGCCTCAAAGGGCATCAAACACTATGTGATGTCCTCAAGAAACAGATTCTGAACCGAAGCCCTATGAAAGAGGGTGTTGGGTTCGAGAGGAAAATGAATGTTGATGGTTCTTATTGGAAGCCCGAGCAGTACCCCAAAACCACATGGGTTGTTGCAAAGGGACCTTCAGTGGATCCATCTACCTTATCTGGCTTCACTTGTGCTAACCCTATTATCATTGATGAATCCTTTGATGCAAATTATAAACTATTTAAGAATCAGAATGGTGATGTGTTTGCTAAGTATATTGGTACTAACTACAGGAATGGACCACCCTTGAAGAAGATCTGGGTGCCCAAAAGTTGTCTTGAGAAGCTTCCTATGAATGTCATCATGACACCACCTGGGAAGAAGATAAAACCCCAGACCAAAGGCTTCATATGGTCCAAAGGCTTCATACAGATAGAGGATCTACCAGGGTCACCCTAATGCCAATGTTTTGCAGGGAAACCATACTCAGACTTATGAATATGAGCGTGTTTCATCAAACCGCTATGTTCATAAGACCAATAACTTTTCTGCTTATTCTTATGAGTATTATTCACCTCCTGTAAGGCTATTTGCTAGGGCTCCAAAGCCAAAATTGTCAGATGCTGCACTTAGACTCATTGCTTCTAAGCCACCCCTGAAGATGTGGGTGGTTAAGAAGAATTAACTCTCTTTTGCAGGGAAAGGTCTTACTATGTATTTCGTCCCAGGATTTCTTGACAATCATACTATCTACCCTAACAAGGATCTGAACTTTGATAGTATGCTTGTTCGTCAAATGTTTATGCTTCACACTTCTCCTTGTGAAGCCTATCCCCCAAACTGCACTGTAGGGTATGGCTCCAAAGGCTACTGAGTGGATTATGGATAGTGGATGCACTAACCACATGACTGGTGATCGAAGTCTTCTTATGGATTTAACCCTACGCCCGTTTGACAAAAGTCTCATCACATTTGCTGACACTGGTAAAAGCAAGGTATTGGGCCTAGGTAGAGTTGCAATCTCAATGGATCAGCACATGGATAAAGTGATGCTTGTTGAATGCCTTGGGTTCAACTTAATGTATGTCTCAATGCTTTGTGATCCGAACATGATTGTGATATTTGGAAAATATCGTTGCCTTGTGCTTATGGAATCTGACAAATCTCTAGTCTTTGAAGGGTATCAAAAAGACGATCTGTATATGGTACATTTCTCCGCAGGACCATAGCTTGCCGTATGTCTTCTAGCAAAAGCTTCAGAGTACTGGCTCTGGCATCGGAGGCTAGGGCATGCGAGCATGAGGAACTTGCACACTCTCGCGAAGAAGAAGCATGTCATTGGCTTCGAGGGCGTCAAATTCAAGAAGGATCATCTATGTGGTGCCTGTGAAGCCGGAAAGATGACTAGGGCCAAGCATCACTCGAAGACAATCATGACGACAACACGTCCCTTCGAGCTGCTTCACATGGACTTATTTGGCCCTACTTACTACTCTACCCTTACTACCACTGCATGCCTCTATGGCTTCGTCATTGTTGATGATTAGTAAAGATATACATGGGTGCACATAATTCTCTGCAAGACTGAAGTGCAGGATGTCTTCAGACGATTCGCTAATCGTGCCATGACCAACTATGGCATCAAGATCAAGCACATCCGAAGTAACAATGGCACAAAATTCAAGAACACCGGCCTCGACACTTATCTTCATACATTAGGCATCACACATGAGTTCTCTGCTCCATACACACCTCATCAGAATGGCATCGTGGAGCGCAAGAACAGAAGCCTCATTGAGATGGCACGTACGATGCTTAATGAGTACAAGACTCCAAGGAAATTCTGGCCTGAAGCCATTGATACTTCTTGCCACATCATCAACCGTGTTTATCTCCACAAGTTCCTAAAGAAGACATCTTATGAGCTCCTGACTGGTACGAAACCAAACGTCAGCTATTTCAGAGTCTTTGGTGCTAGGTGCTGGATCAAGGATCCACAACACACTTAAAAATTTGCACCGAAAGCACATGAAGGTTTTATGCTTGTAGCGACCCAACCTCAGACGGTCAAGTCTCTGTGCTTCAGTGTCATCCCTGGATCGGTAATGCTGACACACACAGTACTCGAAGGATTTATAATAGAGTAACAATCACACACTTATTACATCGAATGTCTCAAAAGAGAACTTATTACAATAAATATGGCTTAAGGCCATCTAGATAAATAACAACGGAAGGCTTGGAAGACAAAGTGAGTCCATCAACTCCAATGACATAGCTGAGTGCATGACAATCGACCTAGCGCACCTTACTCCTCGTCTGAAAAGTCTGCAACATGATACTTTGCAGCCTGAAAACGGGTTAGCACATGGAATATGCTGGCAATATAACACACTAGAGCAATGAACAGATAAATGCTATCACTACAATGCATATATGGCTGGTGGAGGCTCTAAGGCTATATTGTTTTTGCGAAAAGCCAATTTTCCCTACAACAAAGGAATATATTTTATTTAACTATCATGGTGGTTGAAACATCATTGAGAAGGTTCCTCCAACTCAATCCCAATTAAAGTATTCATTATTAGCCCAACATTTTAATTTAGAGTGATGAGATCAAATCAATAATTCAAGTACCAGATACTCAAGATGTTCATAATTGGGGACACGGCTAACCATGATTAGTTTTTACACTCTGCAGAGGTTTGTGCACTTTTCCCCACAAGACTCGATCTCCTTCGTTGGATTTCTCGCACTACATGCTGTTTGAGAGACGGATGACTGAGACACAGTCTTTCAGAAGCATTAACTCTAACCCTGGGTAGACAGTACCAACCTACATCCCCTACATCTGCTAGTGTACCACTCAAAGAGGTCATGCAACTTACTCAACTATGCTAGAGCCCATAATAGCTTGTGGCTGGACACGGAAGTTTCTAGCATGAATAATCTTATGATCCCTTTGAGCCTGGGTGGCGAACCATAGGATGATCACACGGGTACTCCGAGATATCCTAGGACAACACTCGATTCTCCAGGTGCCCGCAACCAATCCACCCAGATGTGTATTTAAGTAGCCACCTTAAGTTAACCATTAATTAACAATCTCACATATGTCATGGATACACTCAAACCCAATCCACGTCTACGAGCATAGCATGGCAATATAAGCATAGCGTTGAAGTAACTCCCAAGGGTTTGATAATAAAAGGCAATAGGTTCTACCTCATCAACTACTTCCCAAAACCCACAAGTTAATCACATCATAATCATGCAATGTTTGAGGGCTTGCAACTAATGCATAAAAACTGGGTATGAAAAGAGTATGATCAATGTGTTACTTGCCTTGTTGATGATCCGCAAAACCTAGTGACTCGTAGTAGCACGCTTCGCACTCCGGGAATTCTATCATAAACAAACAATAACATACATAAGCAATCAAGCAAAGATGCACGGTTAAAGCTCAAATAAGAAGATCTAACCAGAAAGTTCAACTAAAGAACTCCGATTTGCAAAAAGAATCAAACCAAACGGAGCAACGAAACTCAAACTACGAAAGAAACAAGATCCGTTTACTAATCTGGACTAAAGTCAAATTTTACAGTACCAAAATCTTGTTCAAGTTGGTTAAACAGAAAGATGGCTTCGAGACGAAGATCTAGGCGCTTGTTTCACCTGATTTGGATAAACGAGCGAAAAGATAAACTAAAACGAAGAACAGGGCAGAAATCGCGATCGAAAATAATCGCGTAAAAACCCTGAAAAAATAAAATGAAACGAACAGGCTAACGAACGAACGTTCGCTGTCTGCGGCTAACTGACGAACAACATTCGTTAAAACAAACGTATGGACAAACGTCCGCTAAACAACTAAACCGAGAAAAACCGAACCGATTCAAAAAAAAAACAAATCTAGGGTTTTATAAAAAACCCGAACGGTTCTACCGTTTAGCCGGAAAAGACCGGCGGCGGCGGCTCCGGCGGGGCTTCCGGCGGGGCGGGGCGGTGCTGAAGCGGCGCGGGGCGGTGGTGAAGCGGCGCTGCGGCGGCGGTGGCGCGGCTGCTTCGGCTGCGGGGCGGCGCAGCGATGTGGGGCAAGGGGGGGGCGAGGCAGAGTCGGCCACGACGCGGCGGCGTATGGGCGGCGGACTCCCGCTCGGGGTTGGGGTGACGCAGCGCGTGGGCCGGCTGGGCTTTCGGCCGAGTCGGTCCGAAGCAACTTTTTTTAAACTGATTTCATCAAAATAAAATCCTAGAAAATAAAATAAAAATCTAAAAATACCAAAACAAATTTTCACCGTCTAAATAGAATGTTTAGAACAAAGTGAACATTTTCTTGGCCTAAAATACAATTTTTGGAAAATGCATATTTTTGTAATTCAAAAAAATAGCAATAAAATCCAAATAAAATTATTTATTTGATTTTAATATTTTTCCTCCAATATTCCTTTTATTTTGGAGAAGTCATATTATCTCTTCTCATATATTTTAATATGAAATATTTTCAGAGAGAAAAACAATTAAAACCAAAGTGATCCTTGTTTTGATAATTGATAAATTTTCAAATACTAGCAAAACATGCCCGTGCGTTGCAACGGGAAAAAAATGTGAACCTCGACTCAATAATTATTTCTGAAGACCCCACATGCATATGCCCTCTATTCCAACATGACGTCCCATCCAAGCTGTCGTTTATCCTTTTTCATGAACTCGTCGAGCCGTGTCCACATGGTCATAAAATTGTCCGAATGTGGTCAATCCCTAGGCAACGAGCTCGGCCACCGCACCGCTCATCTGTCATTGAGCCGCGCCAGCGCAAGATAATGCTTAGACAAATATCATCAAGTTGGAAGCGAGGGCTGCCCTATGTGAGACCCTCCCGACACCTGGTCCATATACAACCCCCCTACACCTGCTCACTTTGAACTTGTAATGTTTTTTTAACTTTTTTGAGTTTGCAATGTTGTGGACTTGTTTCATGAAGAAAGGGCATGTCCTGCACTTGTACCACCTAAATAATTAAGGTCTAAACGGTGCTGGTACATAACATGCTTATTTGTACTGTACACACATGTGTAGTTATTGGCTAAGTAAACTTAATAAATAAACAGTTAGTCACCCTCGATGGATACTGTATTTTAAAAGATCACCTTGTAAAATTCTTTCTACTTCACATGATTGCCGGCGAGATTAAAAAAGTTGAATGGAGTTTTAGATGAACTCCCTAATCTAGTTCAATAAAGTGGGGAAGTGAATTTCAAAAAAAAGTTGAATGGACAGTTACGTAGAGTACCTGTGTGTGTGTCGCTCCATGTCAACGCTGGCATCATTTTTGCGCTCCTCCCCTACTTCCTCGTCCTTAGTGGTAATTTTTTATTTCTTTTTTGCTTCATTTCTTTCACACCAAGCCACAGTTGTTTCACACCGACAACCCAGAATCCCGAAATCCTTCCTCCTTCATTTATAATTTCGTAGCCCACGCAAAGAGATAGCCTTCAATTTTTTTCCTAATTTTTTCTATTTATTTTTTGCTTCATTTCTTTCACACCAAGACACATTTGTTTCACACCTAGCCCACTTGTCAGCCCACAATCCCCAAATCCTTCCTTCCTTCATTTATAATTTTGTAGCCCACGCAAAGAGATAGCCTTCAAATTCTTCCGTTTAATACACAAGTATTCATAATTATCCATGCAGTCCACAATCCTGTAATCCATCCTTCCTTCCTTTAGACTACTAATTCTGTATCCCACAAAGTAGCCTTCAATTCTTTCCTTTACCTACAAATCCGTCCTCAATTCCTTCCTTTAATTCACAAGTGTTATTTCTTTCCTTTAATTAATACCCACAAATTAGCTCTCAAATTCATCCTTTCCTCTTGTCCGCTCTCTCACGGCCCTTTTTTGGGCGACTTGCTGTAATACATGAGACTTGCTTCTATATAAACTGGTACGGATCTTTTTAAAGCAACGATGTGGGACTAATTTAGAACAAAATAACTTAGCTTAGTTGGTTGTTGTGCTATTTCACAAGACATGAGGTCATGAGTTCAATCTTCAGTAGCTATTTTTCATACATGGGGCCCAGAAGAGGCCTGGCGGGCTATGTGGCCCAAATACAAATAGCTTAATTTTTTGTGTGGATCAAGGGTAGAGCTGGCGGGTGATTTTTTAATCCGACCGAAGGTTGGGCTGGTGGACGAAAACGTACGAATTTTTAGGGAGGAAGAAGCGTTAAACCCTTTATTATTAGGTAAATCAAATATGAGAAATGTGAAATCCCCAACTCTCTCCGTGGATCCTTGAGTTGCTTAGAATTTCGAGGATCGCGAAATGAACGGCAATAAAATATGATATCATGAATGACCTATGTATAACATTTGAAATTGAAAATTTGGGATGTTACAATGCTTGGTTACGGAAAGGATTCGCACTCCTACAGAGTCTTCAACCTCTTTCACTACAAAGTGGTTGAAACTATGGATGTGCGGTTCGATGAGACTAACGGCTCGCAAAGAGAGCACCTGCAAAATGTGCTAGATGAAGCTACACCAAGTGAATCTATCAAGCTAATGGGTACTGGAGAAATCATATCTACAAAGGAACAAGCTAAAGAGGAAATCATCATTTCTGCACCTAATCAGCATGAAGACACTACTCAACCTGAAGCCAATGCTGAAGATGAAGACAATGATCAGCAAGGGCAAAATCTTCGTCCAGTTCATCCTCGTGTTGCAAATGAAGTCCAGATTGAGAAGATAATCGATAACATCAATGCACCTGGTACACTCACTCATTGAAGAGCAACACAACTAGCAAATTTCTGTGGGCACTTTGCATTTGTCTCTATATCTGAGCCCAAGAAAGTTGATGAAGCCTTCATGGAATCTGAATGAATTCAAGCCATGCAAGAAGAGCTTCAACAGTTTGAGCTGAACAATGTATGCGAGCTAGTAAAACATCCTGATCCTCGCAAGCACAATTTCATCGGCACCAAATGGATCTATCGCAACAAACAAGATGAGTATGGTCAAGTTGTCAGAAACAAAGCTCATCTCGTTGCTCAAGGTTAAACACAAGTTGAAGGGATTAACTTCGATGAAACCTTTGCTCCTGTGGCTAGGCTTGAAGCCATTCGCATACTATTAGCCTATGCCAACCACAACAACATTCTTCTGTACCAAATGGATGTAAAGAATGCCTTCCTCAATGGCAAAATCGAAGAAGAAGTGTATGTTGCACAACCACCTGGTTTTGAAGATCCAAAGCGTCCTGACATGGTATACAAGCTCAACAAGGCACTGTATGGCCTAAAACAAGCACCTCGTGCTTGGTATGACACACTCAAAGACTTCTTGAAGAGCAAATGCTTCAAACCTGGTTCTCTAGATCCCACTCTCTTCACGAAGACATATGATGGTGACCTGTTTGTATGCCAAATCTATGTGGATGACATTATCTTCGGCTGCACTGACAAGAGATACAGTGATGAGTTGGGGCATATGATGCAAGAGCAATATCAGATGTCCATGATGGGTGAGCTGAAGTTCTTCCTTGGTCTTCAAATCCATTAGCAGAGAAATGGCATATTCATATCACAAGAGAAATACCTCAAAGATTGCCTGAAGAAGTTTGGAATGCAAGACTGCAAAGGGTACACGACGCCAATGCCAACCAAAGGCCAGTTGGGCCCCGACGACAATGGTAAAGAGTTCGATCAGAAGGTATACCACTCCATTATTGGTTCTTTACTCTACTTATGTGCATCTAGGCCTGATATAATGCTTAGCGTTTGCATGTGTGCCCTATTCCAAGCGGCACCAAAGGAATTGCATCACTTAGCTGTGAAGCGAATTCTTCGATATTTGGCTTACACCCCAACACTAGGATTATGGTATGCAAAGGGCTGAGAGTTTGATCTAGTTGGATTCTCAGATGTTGATTATGCTGAGTCAAGGTTGATCGCAAGTCCACATTAGGCACATGTCACTTTCATGGACGATCTCTTGTCCGTTGGTCTTCAAAGTAGCAGAACTGTGTATCACTCTCCACTGCTAAATATAAATGCATTGCTGCTGGATCTTGCTACGCTCGGCTTCTATGGATGAAGCAAACTCTCAAGGACTATGACATCCACCTGAAGCATGTGCCACTATACCACAACAATGAAAGCGCCATCAAAATTGCCAACAATCTAGTTCAACACTCAAAGACAAAGCACATTCAGATCCATCATCACATTCTCAGAGATCATGTTAGGAAGGAAGACATTGATATCATTCACGTCAACACAGAAGAGAAATTGGCAGATATCTTCACAAAGTCCTTGGATGAGAAAAGGTTTTGCAAGCTGCGGTGTGAGCTAAATATCTTAGAATCCTCGAATGTCCTGTGAATGGACACACATCCTAACGCTTATGCATGTCGATGACTTAGATGTGCAACACACGAAGTAACATATATCTTCAATTAATGACGACTTACCCTCTAAGTGTGAATACATTAACGCGGAAATTGACTTCGGAGTGCCATGATAATTGTGCACCGTGTCTGGGTCAAATACTTCCTATACGGTAGGTAACGCCTCCACCAAACCTTCTCGAAGATTTTCATTTGGAGTCATGATTGCATTATGTTCATATTTGGTTTGTCTTCAACATTGATTTGTCTTCAAGGTTTATCTTCGCAATGTTGATTTGGTCTTTTTGATAAATATACATATGTGTTCTGTCCTCTCTAGCATTCACTTATAGCTATGTATTCAAATTTGCCTTTTTCTGAACTAAGTGAATGTGATCGGACCCTAACCCCTTCTATGCTTCTACCTCAAATTCTGTCTATCTAGCCATATGCATTCGTTTGAAACATGTCAAATGTCTTCACTGCGTCCTTGTCGGCTGAAGATACAGAGACAGACATTTAAAACTGCTTTTAATGCTATATCTCTCTTGCCTGAATACCGAAGAAGCCAGAACGACCACCCGACAAACCAGGCGTGCGTGGCAACATGGAACAACTCTCAATGAATTGCATGCATGCCACGTGTCCATCAGATGTGAACCGCCAGGGGCACCTGCGTAATTGCACTACACAACCCTTTACCTTATAAATACACAGCCGCGCAGTCATTATCTCCTCTTCCACCTCGCCATCTCGCTCAAACCCTAGCGGCACCGCTAGAGACGAAGCGCTTAGCTGCCGCGACTTCTTCGATGCCGTCCTCATGCCGGTCGCGGACCTCGTCTTCTCCGCCGCTGCCATAGGTGTCTTCCGCCACCAATTTAGGGCGTGGGAGATTGGACTGCTCGGCATCTATTCTTCCCCATCTAGCAGTTCTTCTGCGGTAAATAAAACTCACTTTTTACCGCTTTTTCAATCTATTAAATCCATCCACTTCAACCAAAAGTGGTTTCTGCACTTCCAAATCTGGATCTTTCTCTTTCTGAATCTCATATCTTGTAAAGTATATTCACTGATGCTTCATAACTAGTCAGATTCCTCACTTGTACTTATTCATGGATTCGTACAAATCTGGAACCAACTCACTTCAAAATAAGTGAATGTCTTCGCTCTATGAGGTCACTGTCTTCAAACTGATTTATCTTCAAAATCTTCTGAGAATGCATGTGACCTCTTCCCCTTCCCTCGCATCTCTAATGCCGTCACTGGTACATGTCCGTGGGAGAATCCCTTGGTTCTCATAGTCTGCATTCATTTGCAGAATACTTACAACATCACATTGACTCTCCTGAAGCCAGTTCTTGTTTGACAAGTAGACGAAAGCTTTTCACTGTCTTGAAGCCTCTGTGTTTGAATATAATGGCATCTAAAAAATCTGCAAGGAAGGGCGGCAGGCAGCGCCGTGGCAATACCACTTTGGACCTGCCCCCAGATCTATTTGAACTTTACAAATCTGATCCCGAGGAGAGCTAGAATCAGCACAAGACCAGAATCCCATGGATCCAAAGATATTGGGCTAAACAGTTGTTCAAGTACAACTTCGTCACTCCTGAGTATGCTGAAAAGAATGCCATCAAGCACCCATGGGGCAATATTCTTTACAAGAATTTGCAACCCAAGACGAAGCTTGGAGCTATTGCCCAAGGCTTCTATCCATGCATGGCCTGAGGACCTCTGCCAGAGAATGCCAACCCATCATCTATTCGATGGTGTCGTGACGATGATCTCTTCAAGTGCAATTTTCAGTTCACAAAGGAGTCGGCTGCCAAGAACAAGAAGGAACTCGGACTCCACTTCAACCCTGGTCTGTCTGCTCCAAGGCCAGATGGCACACGTGATGCCAATCCTAATGTCATCGGCCCCTTCTATAGCTTCGATGGGCTCCTCTCTCATATTGCTGCTCAGAGGGCCATAGTAGAACAATTTGCTGATGATGCAGACTCTGAGGATGCTCCTGCACCTTCGAAGCAGAAGAAGAAGTCGAAAGCTTCCAAGCCCTCTGCTGCTCCAAAAGTTTCGACTGTGAAGCCATTGAAAACTGCACCTCCTGAACTCAGTGTGCAGTCTGAAGATCAATCTCGTGTCTCCAAGGAGACCAAGAAGCCCAAGAAGATTTCTGGGCATGACCTGACTCGTGCTGCCGTTTTGCGCAATGAAGACAACACCATTGATTTGTCTAGTGATGAAGATCTTGGTGATGAAGCTCTGGAAATGTTGATCAAGAGCAAGCAAGAGGCTGAGATCTTCCACGATCTGCCTCTATTTTGATGTTGATATTCTAAACAACTTCATTGATGAATGGTTTGAGGACCAAAGCATCAACATTGATGATCTGCAGCTGCCTGTGGACATGAGCGTCACATTTCACGGAGCTATTGCCAATGAACTTGCCTTGGCTCAGAAAATCGTCGAGCTCAAGAACAAGATAGACTATGAGAAGGCACATTTCAAGAAGCACATGGCCAAGCTCAGTGTTGCCGATGTGCAAATATTTAAGAAGATGATGAATGACCTCAAGGCTGAGTTCAACAAGAAGGGTGAAGAAGCCAAAGGCTCACGCGAGCGCATGAAGTACTATGCACAGAAGTGTGTGCAAGCGCATAATGAAGTTGAGAAGAGAAAGGCACTTGGGCGTCCTGGCATCGACCCTAAGATGGCTGCCAAGAAAAAGAAGTCTGATGAAGCCATACCTGAAGCTCCAAGGCAGGAATGACCAAGCATAGTCTTCCCTGCCAGCATGATTGGCTCGAAGCTAAAGGTCCTCTCAGTAGCTTCTGAACAAAAGAAGACAAGGAAAGCCGAAGCCAAGGCCAGGAAGAGGAAGCTCAAAGATACCTCTGATGATGCTCCCTCCAAGAAGAAGTTGAAGACAAAGGCTTCAAAGTCTTCAAGAAAAGAGCGTGTTGCTGCCCTAGAGCCCCTCATCGTTGAACCAATCTCTGTTGCTCTCCCTGCCTCTGCCAACCGCAAGCGCCGCCTCATGATGCATGAGCCTGCTTCCACAGAGGCTCCAAAAAGTGATGACATTCCAGCTGTTGCCCCCAACACAGCTGAAGACATTGGCTATGAAGACAATGTGAATGATGATGAAATCCTTCCTAAGATTGAACCCAAGTCGGTATCTTTGCCTGCTCCCACGAGTAGTGAACTCTTTAGCATTGGTCATCCCTTGATGCTAGTTGCTCAAGATGACTCATGGGTTTAGCAACAACAACAACAACAACAACAAACCCCCCTGCTAGACGAAACCCCACGTACTCCACCAGCTCAAGTCACCACTCGGGTGCTTGATGATGATAACTACATGGACCAGACCACTCCCTCTCCAAAGGCATCGCCAGCATTCCGTAGGCTTCGCAAAGGCCTTAGGCCTCCATTCTCCATGTCAAGCATTCCAGAAGAGGATGTGCAACACACAAGCTCAGTAGCACATCAAGTGTTCTCTGAAGCCAACCCTTATGCGTCTGTTTCTGAGTCTGAAGCTAAAGCCGCTAAAGACATTCCGACTGCATCAGCCGATGAAGAAAAGGAAGAAGAGAAAGAAGAAGAGCGAGAAGATACTCCCCCTGCTAGTGATCCAGTCCAACCCGAAGTGAATGTGATCATGCTCGACCTTCCAGTTGTTGAAGAGATGGAGGTCGAAAACAATGAGGCTGCCACCACCAACACCACTGAAGCCAATGACACAGTCATGGCTGAAGACAATGTGGAGCCTAAAGCCAATGCTGCTATTGGCACCATTGAGTAGCCAATCACTTCTGATGATGCCGTTCCTCCACCAAGGCCACATAATATGGAATGTGCGTTCAATCATGGTGAGTTGCTGACTGTCAAATGGCCTATCATGGTTCCACCCACTGCTCTTGGCCCGCAATATGATTATGTAACACCCACGATGCGGCTATATCTCCCACGTGTCGGGGCATGACTTAGAGGCATAGCCGCATGGTAGGTTTGTCGCAAGAGGGGTAATCTTCACACAATCCCATGTACTGAATAAGAAGGGGATAAAGAGTTGGCTTACAATCGCCACTTCACACAAATACAAGTTATACATACATCATCCAGAATACAATCAAGGTCCGACTATGGAACCAAAGTAAAAGAAGACAACCCCAAATGCTAGATCCCCGATCGTCCCAACTGGGCTCCACTACTGATCAACATGAAAACGAAACAACACAACGAACACGATCTTCATCGAGCTCCCACTTGAGCTCGGTTGCGTCATCAGCACCGGTATCATCGGCACCTGCAACTGTTTGGAAGTATCTGTGAGCCACGAGGACTCAGAAATCTCACACCCGCGAGATCAAGAATATTTAAGCTTATGGGTAGGAAAAGGTAGTGAGGTGGAGTTGCAGCAAGCACTAAGCATATATGGTGGCTAACTTACGCAAAAGAGAGCGAGAAGAGAAGCAAAGCATGGTCAAGAAGCTAATAAGTGATTAAGAAGTGATCCTGAAACTACCTACGTTCAAGCATAACACAAGAACCGTGTTCACTTCCCGGACTACGCCGGAAAGAGACCATCACGGCTACACACGCCGTTGATTCATTTTAATTAAGTTAAGTGTCAAGTTCTCTACAACTGGACATTAACAAATTCCCATCTGCCCATAACTGCGGGCACAACTTTCGAAAGTTCAAACCCTGCAGGGGTGTCCCAACTTAGCCCATCACAAGCTCTCATGGTCAATGAAGGATATTCCTTCTCCCGGGAAGACCCGATCAGTCTCGGAATCCCAGGTACAAGACATTTCGACAATGGTAAAACAAGACCAGCAAAGCCACCCGATGTGCCGACAATCCCGATAGGAGTCGCACGTATCTCGTTCTCAGGGCAACACCAGATGAGACTAGCTACGAGTAAAACCAAACCTCAATTTTCCCCGTGGTGGCCCCGCAGGCAGCTCAGTTCGGACCAACACTTAGAGAAGCACTGGCCCCGGGGGGGGGGGGGTTAACATAAAGATGACCCTCGGGAGCGCGACTCCTAAGGGAAAAGTAGGTGGTGGTGATGAAAATGGTAAAACCAAGGTTGGGACTTGCTGGAGGAGTTTTATTCAAAGCGAACTGTCAAGGGGTCCCCATAACAACCAACCGTGTAAGGAACGCAAAATCAAGGAACATAACACCGGTATGACGAAAACTAGGGTAGCAAGAGTGGAACAAAACACCAGGCATAAGGCCGAGCCTTCCACCCTTTACCAAGTATATAGATGCATTAAAGTAAATAAGATATAATAATGTTATCCCAACATATCCACGTTCTAACAAGGAACAAACTTCATCTTCACCTGCAACTAACAACGCTATAAGAGGGGCTGAGCAAAAGCGGTAACATAGCCAAACAACGGTTTGCTAGGAAGGTGGGTTAGAGGCTTGACACGGCAATATGGGAGGCATGATAAAGCAAGTGGTAGGTATCGCGGCATAGCAATAGAGCGAACAACTAGCAAGCAAAGATAGAAGTGATTTCGAGGGTATGGTCATCTTGCCTAAGATCCCGCAAGGAAGAAAAACGAGTCCAAGAAGAAGGCAAACGTACATAGTCGAACGCATCCTCACAACTCCGGAATGGAACCGAAGCTAACGAGAGAAGCAACCCGGAAAGAAGCAAGCAGCATAGTAAACAACCATCACATAAACATGGCATGATGCACAAACAAGTATGTTGCATGTCCGGTTTAATGAAGCATGGCATGGCAATATGCACAAACAACACTACAAGTTAAGTGGAGATCAATATGCAACGAGTTGCATATTGACAAAACACCACATGACTTATTTAGTTCTCTCCCGTTTAAGTACTCAGCAAAATTAAATGTTATTAAACATGACAAGGGGTGAAACATAATTAAAATAACTGTTTAGGCAATTTTTAAATGAGGCCGGAAACATCAAACAACAATTCCGGTAAATCCTCATGTGCATTTAGCAATTTAAGGCCAAACAACAATTTTAACAATTTTAAATGTTGTTATCATGATGCGTATGACATTTGCAAGTTTATGCAACTTTATGAAAATGTTGACATGAGCATATTATGAAGCATTTGTAACCGTGGTGGAAAGAAAGGGTGCCACGGCGACGACAACGGAAATTGTGCCACGGCAACATTCCAGTTCTGGTAACTCGATTGAAATACCGGTGCAAAAGAAAGTGTGACGGGAGCGTGTCATGAAAGATGGCGGGGTGATCCCGGTAACTGGGTTCCCCACGTGTCGACTACAAGGTAAACGAGGGCACTTAGGACACAGTGCAAACAAAAGGGTGCATCTCCTACATCGCAAGCATTCATCCACGGGGTCATCGGCTCGGCGGTTATACCTTCGAAGTGCGCGGTTCGGGTTTGAAGGGATGTAGACGGAAGTAGTTGTACAATTGGTCCACGGCGAGGGTAGTGGAAGTAGTGGTACACGACGACGGTAGAGGTACTCGCGATAGTCGTACACGAGTCTTGTGACCCATGGTTCTTTGGGCAATGGTAGTTGTACACGGTTCATAGACGTTCATAGTCATGGCGAGGAACTTGACGAAACCCAAGGCGACGGTAGTTGTACATGGTCCAGGAGTCGTCAATCATTCGGGGTCCGACTTGCGAGTCTTGCCGACATGAAGGGGTACTTGGCATTTTCGTGTAGCCAAACTTGAGGGGCACCGACATCGTGGTACTTGGCGTTTTCGTGTAGCCGAACTTGAGGGGCACCGACATCGTGGTACTTGGCGTCCATGGGCTTCGCGTGTCGTCCTGTACTTTGGTGTTCAGTGCGGTGGTCGTTCATGTGCCGTAAGTTGTGGTACTTGCCGATCTTGGTGAATCCAAGTGTCTCGGTGGCGGCCATGGTACTCCCTGATGGCACTGAGGTGGTCTAGCAGCAGCAGCAGCAAGGGCGTCGGGGAGGTGATGGCCGTGGCGGGACTGCTCGAGGTAGAAGCAGAAGATGGCCGGGTCGGGTGCCTGTCCACGCTAGCCCCAGATTGGGTCAACGAGGGGGAACAAGCGGCACGGCTCGCTGGAAGCAGATGATGCAGCGGTGCTCGACTCCTTGTTCGTGAAACAGGGGACCGAGCAGCAGGAGGAAGGAAGCAGCGGCGCTGGAGGGTCCTGGCCGGTGGAGGACGACGTGGAGAAGGCATCGGAGATGGACGTCTCTGGCCGAAGCCAAAGCCATGACGGGGCGACCTGGGATGAGGCGGAGAAGCAGTCGCGCGGGTCGAGCGAAGGGGCGCCGGCTGGTGTTGGACTTGGCGGCTTGCAGATCTGGAAGAGATGGCGATCTTGACGCAGGGGAGAGGCGGAGGTGCAGGTGATGTGGACGAACGCGACGCTTACCCCTGGCGCTGGCTGCGCAAGCACCAGGCGGAGGAGGAGAAGGGGCGCGTCGGGGGGAGGCTCGGTCATCGCCGACGGCGCTGGGGGGATTCGGGCGCGGGGGCTCCTCCCCTGGCTCGAGGTGGAAGAGAGGAGGAGAGGGAGACGATCTGCTGGGCTCCGGTGGCGCGGGTCCACGAGGACGAGGTGGAGGTGCGGGATGAGGGAGCGAGCGAGAGGAAGGGGGAGCATGGGGGTCGAGGGAGAGGGACGACGGGGGTGGCGGCGCTGCCTGGAGGGAGGAGGTGAGAACGAGAGAGAGAGAGAGAGAGAGAGAGAGAGAGGAGTCAGGCTAGGTTTAGCCAAGGGGCGGCTAGCCCAGGGGAGGTTTGGGCCGGTCTGGGCTGCAGATGGGCCGGCCAGCTAGGCTCTCTCTCTCTCTCTCTCTTAATTTCTCTTTTCAGCAAAAGAGATAGGCCAAAATAATTAAGAGAAGAGGCCATGGAGAAGAACAAAATTATGGAACATTTTTGTATGGCTTTATGGAATATTTCCACCTCAACAAAAATAGTTCCGATAAGTTAGGAGAATTTAAATTCAAACTTATTTGACTTGAGCCAAAAGAGTTTGAATGGAGGCTAGGCTATAGGGGTGTACAAAAATGTTGAGGGTTTTGGAGGACCCTCGATAAATGGAGAAAGAACTATTGCCAAGGTTTCTAGGTGAAACTTGAAGCAGAAGAACCCAAGGGATTTATATTGTGAGTGTCTTGTGGTCGATTCCTAAAGAATGGAATATTTATTTTACCTCCCTATACATGTTGGGAGATATGTTATAAAGAGAATTTCACCATGTGAATATCCCTCGATTTAAATGGACTGAAGATCCATCCGATTTTATTTGGTTGAGTTTTAAAACAGGTTGCAAGATGACATGATGCAATGCACATGATGCAAAAATGAAAGCAACGAACCAAACAAATCACACGACGAATTTCGGAAACCCTCGAAGGCATCTGAAGCTCCGGTCTTGGGGCGTCACAGATTATCACGTGGAGCAGAGGCCTCAGCTTCAGAAGCCAAAGCCAAGATTGCCAAGGCTTCCAAGTGTTGCAATGACTCAAGGCTCATTCAGTGTGCTCAACTTCAGAGAGCACAACACATTCTTTGATAGCGCCAAGAACCCATACAAGCAGCCCAAAATCTCCCCTGGCAGGTTTTGGAGCCATCAGTAGTGAAGCTACTACTCCTGCATCCTATACAACCAGGATCGAATTTTTCCTCATAAGTGTCTAGATTGTGATGATATGGCTGCGCTGCCATGCCTTGAGGAGGCCCTTGACTACTTCAGGGACGTTGGGCTGCTGCCCTTTGTTACTGACAAGGAGCACTGGAACGAAGAGCTTCTACTGCAATTCTATGCCACACTGCATATTCGAGGCTACAACAGGGATCCGAAGACTTGGATGCTTGAGTGGATGACAGGTGACATTCATCATGAAGCCAAAGCTCAGGATATCAATGAGGACTCCCCTGTCCACTCTAGGTGAGTTGTATGAACCTGGTTGTCAGCTTCATCAGGGCAAACTACAGAGCATATTCCAGAAGCCAGAGCCGAACATGAGCCAAATGCTGAGCATGATGAAGCTATTGCCCCATGACGCCGAATACCCCAAGGAATTCTTTGTTAAGGACCTTGAGTACTTTCCTCGCACAATGTATCACATTCTGAGGCGTACTCTCTTGCCAATCAAAGGAAATTCCTCTGAAGCTAAACTTGAAGGTGCCATGAAGACATTGGTGTTCTATATTATCAATGGCATTAGATTCAACACTCAGGATTTCTTCATCAGACAACTTACAGCCTCTGGGACTGATCTTTTTGGACTGAAATTATATGCTCCATGGGTGATGCATTTGATCAAGATTTATTCAACCATCAACTATCAACCTTCAGCGCGCATCCACGTTGTATTTTTGCCTGATGTTGATATGTCCATTGAAGCCATCTACCCTGATCCAGCAAAGAAGCCACTACACCTTCAAAATGCAGAATTCCAAAGCTTTGCACAACCCATTGAAGGCATTCATGTGCCAAATGCTTCTACTCCTGCTTATCCTCTGGCTGGCAACTTGCATCTGCAGCACCGTGTGAATACTGAAGCCACTGCCAGCACCATTGCTCAAAGGCCTCAGAAGCGTCCCCGTGTCCTCAACGACCGTGAGCTTCTGGTTTCTCTACATCAAAAGCAAGATATGCATCATGACTAGTTGAAGCGCAAATGCAGAGTCTCTTGGTGGATGTTAGTCGCATTCGCAACTTGGCCACCAAGAACTCATTCATTGCGCACGAAGCTTGTTGGCGGTCCTGGAAGAGCCTCACATTGCTCTGCTCTGAAGATGATCTTCGCGAAGATGGCTTCACCGAGAGCTTCAAGTTTGACTCCAGGCCTCTGCAAACTGCAAGCTAGCGTTGCACACCTTCAATTGAAGATTTTGAACATTCGTCTTCGGCTACAACTGTTGTTGCGAGAGTCGTCAATGAAGAAGATGATGCCACTTCACCAACTCTGGCTGCACTGCACCACGATTCTGCTTTAGGCTAGTCTGCACCGCCCAAGTCCAACGTCGACCCTACTCCAACATCTATGTCTTCAAACCTTTTTGGTCCTTACTGACAAAATGGGAAGAAGCATATGAGGTTGATAGTCTTCAAGCGGGTCCATATGGGGTGGTTGCATTAATTTTTGCTAAGTTCTTACAACTCTAGTTTTGAAACTATTTGGCTCTTGAGTTGTAACACTTAAACTCGATGGTCGTCTGCTACCTTTGCAGCTACTTTGTGATGCGATGATAAATTCCGCATGAAGTCATACTGCACACGCCCATTTATCATTATGCATGTCATTATCTTTGCTATTCTGATATATGCATGATGAATTGTCTTCATAAGTTGAAGAGGATCTCCACAAAGTAAAATCTGCCATGTGCATTTGCATTCAAAAGCAAACTACCTATATGCACATCTTTAGGGGGAGCCTTCTGCAACTTATGAAGACAATGACTTTGATCTTTAAATTTCACATACTTTTATCCCCGTTGAAAACTTCAACCAGTTTGTCATCAATCACCAAAAGGGGGATATAGTAAGTGCATCTAGTGCCACCCCTAGTTGGTATTGGAGTACTGACGACAAACTTGGTTGAGGGACTAATGTGTTTGTGAGAATTGCAGGATAACACGCGTAGTAGTCCCTTATTGATTCGGTTTACCTACCAGAGATGGCCCCTAAAAATGTGTGAAGACATTGAAGACAATGGTGGTTCGTGAAGACATTCACGATGAAGATTATGACATGTGAAGACATTCACTTGAAGACTGTGGAGTGCGAAGACATAGTTGTTTCACAGTTTCATTTTCTTGTTTATTGAGTCATAGGAACCACCACACTGTTAAGTGGGGTCCCAATGAACAAAGCCAGAGTGACTGAAGTGATGCTTAACCAAAATCCTATGTCTTCGAGCAAAGACAATGAGAGCAAATCTTATCCAGAGCTGGATGAGTTAGCTTTACTTGTAGCCCAAGTCAAGCTACCGCGTGTGTTTGAAATCCGACCGTTGGACACGTGTCGGTTCCTTAGTGACCCAGGGTCATTTTGGACATATCATGTCGGGTTGCCTCGTGTCTATAAATAGCCTACCCCTACACCATAAATTGGTGGCTGCTCAAAGTTAGTGCACGACATTGTCGTTTGAGAGCAACCCACCTTCGAAGCCTTTGAGAGAGAGATCCTTGCAAGGACAAAGCCCAAAACATCCAGAGCCAAAGAGTGTTAGGCACCACTGAAGTCTTTCTGTCCGCGTGACCTGAAGACTTGTTACACTTGAGGACTGTGAATCCTCTAGCCAATTAGGCATCGCGTTCTGAGCATCCAAGAGCCATTGTCGATTGCCGGTGAACAAAGTCTGTGAAGGTTTGGAAGTCTACCTTGAAGACTTACCCGAGTGATTGGGTGAGGATTGGGTGTCCTTAGCTCAAGGGGAATAAGGTGAAGATGCGATCTTCTGAGTTCAATCTCAGCCTCCCTAACCAGATGTACAGCTGTCACAGCAACTGGAACTGGTCTACCAAATCCTTGTCTTCACCAAGCAACTGGTTCTATCCCCCATTTCCCTTTACTTTACTGTTTGTCTTTGTGAAGTCATTGCTTGCTTGTCTAATTTGATTGACTTCACTGTGTGAAGACTATTTCCTATTTAGCTTCATACTGTCTTCCATCCTGATCCATACTACCTAGCTGTTGATAGTCTTCGTGCTTTCACTACATTGCTTACTTGACTATGACTTGTCTAGTGTAGTCTATCTTCCGCTGCATATTGATACGTCTCCAACATATCTACTTTTCCTAACGCTTTTCCTCTTGTTTTGGACTCTAATTTGCATGATTTGAACGAAACTAACCCTGGACCGACGATGTTTTCAGCAGAACTACCATGGTGTTGTTTTTGTGCAGAAATAAAAGTTCTTGTTATGGAACGAAACTTTGCGAGGAATTTTTATATAATAAATAAGAATTTCTGGAGCCAAGACCTACCGGAAAGGGGCACCTGGGTGGGCACAACCCACCAGGGCGTGCCCCCCTCTCCTGGCGCGCCCAGGTGGGTTGTCTCCACCTAGTGGCCCCGCAGACCCTAAAACCGACTCTATAAATCCTATTTTTCCAGAAAAAATCAGGGAGAAAGAATTATCGCGATCCACGAGGCGTAGCCGCCGTCACCTCCTGTTCTTCATCGGGAGGCCAGATCTGGAGTCCGTTTGGGGCTCCGGAGAGGGGGATCTTCGTTCTTCATCATCACCAACCCTTCTCCATCGCCAATTCCATGATGCTCCCCACCGGGAGTGAGTAATTCCTTCGTAGGCTCGCTGGTCGGTGAGGACTTGGAAGATATTCATCATGTAATCGAGTTAGTTTTGTTAGGGCTTGATCCCTAGTATCCACTATGTTCTAAGATTGATGTTGCTATGACTTTGCCATGCTTAATGCTTGTCACTTTGGGCCCGGGTGCCATGATTTCAGATCTGAACCATTTATGTTATCACCATTATATCCATGTTCTAGATCCGATCTTGCAAGTTATAGTCACCTACTATGTGTTATGATCCGGTAACCCCAGAGTGACAGAAACCGGGACTTCTCCCGGTGATGACCGTAGTTTGAGGAGTTCATGTATTCACTATGTGTTAATGCTTTGTTCCGGTTCTCTATTAAAAGGAGGCCTTAATATCCCTTAGTTTCCAATATGGACCCCGCTTCCACGGGAGGGTAGGACAAAATATGTAATGCAAGTTCTTTTCCATAAGCACGTATGACTACTTACAGAATACATGCATACATTATATTGACGAACTGGAGCTAGTGCCGTATTGCCCTAGGTTATAACTGTCTCATGATAAATATCATCCAACAAGTCACCGATCCAATGCCTATGAATTTATCCTATGTTGTTCTTGCTAAGTTACTACTGCTATCATCATTGTTACACTTGCTATCAAACTATTGCTATCACTGTTACCGTTACCTTTGTTGTTGCTACTATTATCAAAACTATCATACTACTTTGCTACCGATCACTTTGCTACAGATAATTAATCTCTAGGTGTGGTTGAATTGACAACTCAGCTGCTAATACCTTCATATATTCTTTGGCTCCCCTTGTGTCGAATCTATAAATTTGGGTTGAATACTCTACCCTCGGAAACTGTTGCGATCCCCTATACTTGTGGGTTATCAAGTCCTTTTTTGGTGCCGTTGCCGGGGAGCATAGCTATATTTGTTGAGTCACCTAGGATTATTATCATATTATCACTATGAAGAATCTGAAGGATACTAACACTAAGATATTTTCCTCAAAACGAGGGGAGGTAAGGAACTGCCATCTAGTTCTGCTTTAGATTCACCTTGTGTTATAAGTAAACTTGCAACACCACCACATGCTATTAATCCTGATATGTTGCAAGTTATTGATGATGCTACTTCTGCTATGGATAATGCTAGTACCTTGCTTGATAATGATGATGTGCCACTTGGTGAATTTCTTGATGAACAAATTGCTAGAGTAATACAACATGATGTTGTTGAATCTAATGATGATCTTGAAACTGAAACTCCTGAAACACCTGCTAGAACTAGTCTTCCTGGATATGAATTGCCTAAGGTACCGGAAGGGTATGTTATGAGTGAAGAAACAATTAGAGATATTCTTGCTTGCAGAGATAGAGATGATCTAGAGAAATTATTATGCAAGTATAAAGAAAAATCTCCGAATGCTAGAATGAAATGTGATCCTAAGTTTGCTACTTCACCTATCTTTATTGATGATAAGGATTATGAATTCTCTTTCGATCCAGGGTTAATTACTTTGGTTGAATCTTATCCTTTCCATGGTTATGAAACTGAAACTATGGTGGCACATCTTACTAAGTTGAATGACATAGCCACCCTTTTTACTCATGATGAGAAAACTCGCTATTACTTTATTCTCAAATTATTTTCTTTCTCATTAAAGGGTGATGCTAAAGCTTGGTGCAATACTCTTGCTCCTGGTTGTGTGCGTAGTCCCCAGGATATGATTTATTACTTCTCTGAAAAATATTTCCCTGCTCATAAGAAACAAGATGCTTTATAGGAAATATTTAACTTTGTTCAAATTAAAGAAGAGAGTCTCCCACAAGCTTGGGGGGTGGAGGGGCTTTGACAATTACTTAATGCTTTGCCTGATCAACCTCTTAAGAAAAATGAAATACTTGATATCTTCTATAATGGACTAACCGATGCTTCTAGGGACTTCCTAGATAGTTGTGCTGGTTGTGTTTCTAGGGAACAAACTGTTGGACAAGCTGAAGAATTATTGAATAATATATTGAAAAATCGTGATGATTAGACTCTTCCTGAACCACCGCCTAAACCCACTCCGAAGAAGAGGGGTATATTTTATCTCAGTCCTGAAGATATGCAAGAGGCAAAGAAATCTATGAAGGAAAAAGGTATTAAAGTTGAGGATGTTAAAAATTTACCTCCTATTGAAGAAATACATGGGCTTAATACACCACCACTGCCTAAGGTGGTAGAGGTAAATTCTCTTATGAAGTTCAATGATAATGAAAATCCTTACAATATGCATCCTAGCCAATGCCTTTATGAGTTTGAAAACTATATTAAAAGACAAGATCACTTCGATGCAAATGTTATGAAACAATTGAAATACAAGTCTGATATGATTGCTCGCTTGAGTGACTTGTTATTTAGAATCTCAAATGATGTTAGAGGTGTTGGAAAGCATGCTTATATGTTTCAAACTCAGTTAGAACAAGTTGCTAAATCACAAAGACAATTGCTTGATGAAATGAATAATAATATAGATGACTTTGCTGTTAGAGTTGCAACTAGAGGAGGTAAAATGACTCAGGAACCACTTTATCCTGAGGGAGACCCAAAAAGAATAGAACAAGATTCACAAAGGAACAACATCGCTAAACCCACTCCTTCTAAAAAGAAAAAGAAAAATGATAGAACTTCACATGCTCCTAGTGAACCTGAAATGGAAAAACCTCTCGACAATGATAATGAAACTTCTATCTCTGATGTTGAAACTCAGTCTGGTAATGAGCATTCACCTAGTGATAATGAAAAAGATAATTTTTATGTTCATGAAGACTCTCAACCCGATAATAATAAAGAACCAGACAATGCTGTTGAGATAGAACCACATGTTGATCCTGATAACCCACCACCTAAGAATAAAAGGTATGATAAAAGCGACTTTGTTGCTAGAAAACACGGTAAAGAAAGAGAACCGTGGGTTCAAAAACCTATGCCTTTTCCACCTAAGTCAACTAAAAAGAATGGTGATGAAGAATTTGAACGCTTTGCTGAAATGCTGAGGCCAGTCTTTTTGCGTACTCGCTTGACTGATATCTTGAAAATGCCTCCTTATGCGAAGTATATGAAAGACGTCATCACAAATAAGAGAAAAATACCGGAAGCTGAAATCTCCACTATGCTTGATAATTACACTTTTAAAGATGGAGTACCTAAAAAACTTGGAGATCCGGGAATACCAACTATACCTTGATCCATCAAAACGAATTATGTGAAAGCTGCTTTGTGTGATTTAGAAGCTAGTGTTAGTGTTTTGCCTTTCTCTTTATATAAAAGACTTGATTTGAATAAACACACACCTACTGAAATATATTTGCAATTGGCTGATAAATCAACTGCCATACCTATCAGTATCTATGAGGATGTGCCCGTTGTTGTTGCTAATGTTACTATTTTGACTGACTTTGTTATACTTGAGATGTCTGAGGACGACAACATGTCAATTATCCTTGGTAGACCCTTCTTGAATACTGCAGGGGCTGTTATTGATTGCAATAAAATCAAGGTCACTTTTCATATCAATGTTAATGAGCATACGGTGCACTTTCCGAAGAAACAATTCCAAGTGAATGGTATTAATGTTATTGAAAAATCTTCGACAATCACTATTGGAAATTTTCAAATACCTCTACCTACTGTCAAAAAGAAATATGAAATGCTTATTGTTGGGGACATTCATATCCCCATTGAGGTAACTTAGTGATTTATGAAAGTTCTTCCGTTTCATGCTAATCGAAAGTGGTTGTTAATAAGACCTGATCAACCTTATTAATGGATCATTTTTGAGCGGTATGAGGTCGATGAATTTAGTAAGCACTACCTTCTGTCCCTACTTTTGTTTTCTGTTTTTATTAGTTAAATAAAATAAAATGCCATGTTTTGTCTGTTTTCTGATTTTCCCATGCAATAAAAAATGACCCAAAAAATAAAAGTTCTCAGAATGCCCTGAAAATTTAATACGATTTTTTATGAATATTTCTGAATTTTTGGTGCAAATAATATCAGAGGGAGGTGCACCAGGTGGGCACAACCCACCTGGGCGCGCCTGCTGAATATTTCTGAATTTTTGGTGCAAATAATATCAGAGGGAGGTGCACCAGGTGGGCACAACCCACCTGGGCGCGCCAGGACCCCCAGGCGCGCCCTGGTGGGTTGTGGCCCCCACGTGCCCCCCTCACTTATCTCTTCATACCATATCATCACTTACCTCCAAAAAATCTACATTGCTCTCTCTCCCGTGTTCTTGCTCTCAAACCCGCAGATTTCGATCTCTTTGCTCGAAGCTCTGTTTCCGAAACTGTTTCGGGGGATTGTTGCTTGGTATGTGACTCCACCTTTTGTCCAATTAGTTTTTGTTTTAGTGGTTTATATTTTGAATAATTAGCTACTCTTGGTGCTGCTGTAGATGAGCTTGCATGTTGAATTCTTAGAGATCTAATTAGTTTGAATGCTTGCTATGGCCTCTATGTATCCCTATGAGTAGTTGGTATCAATTTTGTGAAGTTTTGTTGAGAAAAATTTGTGGGCTAATAAATTTCAGAATTTTTGTTCATATAGGAAAGCCATGAATATCTTTAGGAAGTTTGGCTCCAAAAAGAACTCCAAGGGTGTTATTGGGGAGTCATCTGATAGTAATCTCCATCCTTGAAGGTTGGCGGAAGTACGACCGTGTGAATGGCCGCACACCCAGTTCCTGGAAGAGGCTGGAATCCTTCAGGAGTTCGCACAATATGCTGCTAATGCCGGCCTCACCGACTTCATCGCAGATGAGTGTGAACAACACCAAATCCTCACAAACATCTTTGTTCAAAGTTTTACTTTCCTGTCTAGGAATAATCCTCCTGAAGTGAGCTTTGACTTATATGCTGAAAACCATCAGATACCACTTACTGAATTTTATGAGATTTGCATGATCCCTTCTGATGGGATCTTAGCCGAGCCTAGGACGGTGGAGTTTGAGACCTTTTTATCGCACTTTGGTAGTGGGAGATGAGATAGGGGTGTCAGCCGTCACTGCCACTAGCATACACCTTCATGCAGTGCATTATTTTGCTTTATTTATCGCTAACTGTTTGCTTGCCAGGGAAAAAGTGGGTGCGCTCAGCGCACCAGATTTTGTTGTCTTACATCATGCACTAGAGGGTGACAACACTTATAGCTTGGGAGCTATTGTGGCTCGTCGCCTCCACATTAATAAATCCAAGGGTAAAATACATGGTGGGATTATTGCTACTCATTTGGTGGCTCACTTTAATGTTGAGATACTCCATCATGATTACCCTCTGACCAAAGTTTACCTAGACCGCGCTGCCATGGATCGCCACCATTTCACTGATAAAGAGTCTCCTAACATCCATGTTCCATATAACCTGGTTTTTAGCGTTATCACTCGTGATATTATTCCACTACCTGCTCCTGCTTTGTTTGATTCTATTGCTAGGGGCGGATATAGGATTATGCCTGCAGACATCATTACCTACCGGAACGATCAGGCTGCTGCAGAGGCGGAGGAGGAGCCTCAGTAGTGGGATCAGTGGATGCCCGCTCCTCAGTACCCCAACTACTATCCAGGCTTCTGATCGACTACCAAGTTAGGCCAGAAGCCTAAGCTTGGGGGAGTACGTGTTTCCCACCGACATTACATTCATATCCACTTATTTTCATTTGTCAGTGTTCACACTTCTTCATTGTATCATCCATGCTTAGATTTATTTTTCTTGCTTTCTTGTGTGTTTGAAAAACTTTAGAAAAACCAAAAAAATTAGGTATAGTTAGTTTACTTTCTATGCATACTTAGTAGTAATATTAAAAAGAAAACCCAAAAATATTTCCTTGTTCTTCTTTTGCTTGTTGGGAGCTTTCCCGTGTAAATAGTTTTTCTCGTTTTTGCTTTTCCTTTTTATTTGCTTGTTCAAGAAAACAAAAAACTCCAAAAATATTTCAGTGTGTTTCTCTGAATTTCTTTTCTTTTTATTTGAGTTGTACCAAGGAGAAGACCACGATGAAAATGTTGAGTGGCTCTCATATGAATAACTGTTGATCTAATAAAGAGCCCATTTTACCTTGTCTTCTCATGTTGAATAAAATGTTTGCAGATTCCAGCTTAGTCCATGGCACTCTTGCACTATTATTATTTTCATATCGTTCGGTCGTGCAAGTGAAAGGCAATAATGACGATATTCGATGTACTGGTCGTGGCGGAGAGAAACTGGTATGAACTCGACTAGTTCTATTTGTGTAAATATGTTTAACCTAGTATCCATGATTCAGCCCATTATGATTAAACATGTTTGCAATGACAATTAGAGCTTATAGTTTCTCATGCCATCCATATGTAGCTGGGAGTGGATAATGATTTATCTTGGATATCAACATTGCGTTAAAATGATTGTGATGTAGTATGATGATATGGTATCCTCCTCTGAATGTTCAAGTGGCTTGACTTGGCACATGTTCATGCATGAAGTTGAATCAAAACCAACATAGCCTCTATGATATTTATGTTCATGGTGTTCATATGTATCCTACTCATGCTAGTGTCCAATGTTACTTATGCATAATGCATGTTCATGATCGTTGTTGCTCTCTAGCTGGCCGCTTCTCAATCTAATTGCTAGCCTTCGCCTGTACTAAGTGGGAATTCTCCTTGTACATCAAAAACCTTGAACCCAAAGTTATTCCAGATGAGTCCACCATACCTACCTATATGCGGTATTACCCTGCCGTCCTAACTAAATTTGCATGTGATGCCTCTAAAAACTTCTAAAAAGATATCCTTTTTGTGTGACTGGATCATTCATGGAACGACTGGAGGTGGTCGGTATCTTCCATGCTAAGCGGGTTATTCTCAGGTCGAGTGTTTATTCACTCGCCATCACACGAGAAAAGGGCGGTAATAGGGATTCCCAGTCCCGAACTAAAAAATGCAAATAATTAAATAAAACTCCCCCGGGACTGTTGTTGGTTTGGACGGCACCCATTGTTTCGGACAAGCCGTGGAATGTGATTGTTGGTGGAGGGGGAGTAAACCTTTACTTTTATCACTTGGGAACCACCACTAGCGTGCTTAGCATGGAAGATATTGATAACTTATGGTCGTGACGTAAATGAGAAGGGTGCATGTCTCAAAATATCATTTACCTCTGTTTTAAAACTTGAGCTCTAACACCTCTACAAATCACTGCTTTCCTCTGCGAAGGGACTATCTATTTATACTTTTATGTTGTGTCATCACCTTCTAAAACAAGCGCCAGACCCTGAGAGCATTGCTCTCATGATTTATGCATTGTGTGTAGCTAATATTGGGTGCATCACGACTGGATCTTTTCTACCATGAATTACAATGTTTAGTCGCTGCTTGAACTTTAGAGGTGCTCTACATTTATGTTTTGCGGTCTTAGAAAGGGCTAGAGAGATACCACTATTGTCATATTATATCATGGTTGTATTGACAACATGTTGCCATTTGAGATACCTTATTATTGCTCGCTAGCTGATTATGTCATTGATATGAGTTAATATAATCTTTAAGAGTTATTGTCGGCATGATTAGTTATAATGTTGGCTGAAAACCTAGGTGTTGTTTAAGCTTATTTATGCAAACAAGAGCAAAAGAGTTCATAAAAGTTTTTCCTTTTCACTTTCAATTTCTAAATTGAATTTCTTGAGGACAATCAATGGTTTAAGCTTGGGGAGTTGATACGTCTCAAACGTATCTACTTTTCCTAACGCTTTTCCTCTTGTTTTGGACTCTAATTTGCATGATTTGAATGAATCTAACCCCGGACTGACGCTGTTTTCAGGAGAACTACCATGGTGTTGTTTTTGTGCAGAAATAAAAGTTCTCGTAATGGAACGAAACTTTGCGAGGAATTTTTATATAATAAATAAGAATCTCTAGAGCCGAGACCTACCGGAGAGGGGAACCTGGGTGGGCACAACCCACCAGGGCACGCCCCCTCTCCTGGCGCACCCAGGTGGGTTGTCCCCACCTGGTGGCCCCGCAGACCCTGAAACCGACACTATAAAATCCTATTTTTCCAGAAAAAATAGGGAGAAAGAATTATCATGATCCACGAGATGGAGCCGCCATCACCTCCTATTCTTCATCGGGAGGCTAGATCTGGAGTCTGTTTGGGGCTCCGGAGAGGGGGATCTTCGTTCTTCGTCATCACCAACCCTTATCCATCGCCAATTCCATGATGCTCCCCACTGGGAGTGAGTAATTCCTTCGTAGGCTCGCTGGTCGGTGAGGAGTTGGATGAGATTCATCATGTAATCGAGTTAGTTTTGTTAGGGCTTGATACCAAGTATCCACTATGTTCTAAGATTGATGTTGCTATGACTTTGCCATGCTTAATGCTTGTCACTTTGGGCCCGGGTGCCATAATTTCATATCTGAACCGTTTATGTTATCACCATTATATCCATGTTCTAGATATGACCTTGCAAGTTATAATCACCTACTACATGTTATGATCCGATGATGATCGTAGTTTGAGGAGTTCATGTATTCACTATGTGTTAATGCTTTGTTCCGGTTCTCTATTAAAAGGAGGCCTTAATATCCCTTAGTTTCCAATATGGACCCTGCTACCACGGGAGGGTAGGACAAAAGATGTCATGCAAGTTCTTTCCATAAGCATGTATGACTACTTACCGGATACATGCCTACATTATATGACGAATTGGAGCTAGTGCCGTATCGCCCTAGGTTATAACTGTCTCATGATGAATATCATCCAACAAGTCACCCATCCAATGCCTACGAATTTATCCTATATAGTTCTTGCTAAGTTACTACTGCTATCATCACTGTTACACTTGCTATCACTGTTACCGTTACCGTTGTTGCTGCTACTATTATCAAAACTATCATACTACTTTGCTACTGATCACTGTGCTGCAGATAATTAATCTCTAGGTGTGGTTGAATTGACAACTCATCTACTAATACCTTCAAATATTCTTTGGCTCCCCTTGTGTCAAATCTATAAATTTGGGTTGAATACTCTACCCTTGAAAACTGTTGAAATCCCCTATACTTGTGGGTTATCAAGACATTTTTCTGGCGCCGTTGCTGGGGAGAATAGCTATATTTGTTGAGTCACTTGGGATTATTATCATATTATCACTATGAAGAATCTGAAGGATTCTAAGACTAAGATATTTCCCTCAAAAATGAGGGAAGGTAAGGAACTGCCATCCAGTTCTGTTTTAGATTCACCTTTTGTTATAAGTAAACTTGCAACACCACCACATGCTATTAATCCTGATGTGTCACAAGTGTGTCATACAGAATGTCACTAAGGACAGATGTTACCTCGGTCTCGAGAGCTCTTGCACATGCTCGTGTCATCGGTCCTCTTGGAACTTGGTGAGACGATGGTAGGATCCATGGGGATGACCCTAGGATGCTCCACATCATCTCCCACCCTTGGGAGAGATCCGACTTCAGATAAAAAACCTCATTACCATGGTAGGGAGAGAGATCCTTGACGTTGAAGATATCGCTCACGTTGTACTTGTCGCGTAGGATGTCGATATTGTAGGCATTGTTGTTGTAGAATTCTAGCACCTTGAAGGGTCCATCGGCTCAAGGTAGAAGCTTGGACCTACGTTCATTGGGTAAACAGTCCTTGCGAAGGTGTAGCCACACAAGATCTCTAATGTGGAATACCATGTTTTGCTTGTTGTGTTGAGCTTGGTGCAGCTTCTTGAGATAGCTCGCTCGTGCACTCGCGTCCACGTTGATGCGTTCTTGTAGAGGTAGCGGTAGAATGTCCAATGGGGACAATGGGTTGAAGGCATAGACAACCTCGAAGGGGGACTTGCTGATACGTCTCCAACATATCTATAATTTTTGATTGTTCCATGCTGTTATATTATCGATCTCGGATGTTTTATAATCATTTTATATCATTTTTTGGTACTAACCTATTGACATAGTTCCAAGTGCCAGTTCCTGTTTTTCCCTGTTTTTCACATCATAGAAAATCAATATCAAACGGAGTCCAAATGCCATGAAACTTTACGGAGATTTTTTATGGACTAGAAGGAACAAGTTGGGCCCTGGAAGCACCTGGGGGAGTCCCGAGGAGGGGACAACCCACCAGGGCGTGCCAGGAGGCCCAGGCACGCCCTGGCAGGTTGTGCCCACCTCAGGTGCCCCCGAACCGCCTCTTTGCTATATAAATACCCAAATATTCCCAAAACCCAAGGGGAGTCAATGAAATATTCATCTAGCCGCCGCAGAGTCTAGAACCACCAGATCCAATCTAGACACCATCTCGGACGGGGTTCACCACCTCCATTGGTGCCTCTCCGATGATGCATGAGTAGTTCCTTGTAGACCTTCGGGTCCATAGTTAGTAGCTAGATGGCTTCATCTCTCTCTCTCTTGATTCTCAATACAATGGTCTCTTGGAGATCCATATGATGTAACTCTTTTTACGGTGTGTTTGTTGGGATCTGATGAACTTTGAGTTTATGATCACTCATATCTTTTTATATCCATGAAAGTTATTTGAGTTTCTTTGATCTCTTATATGCATGATCTCTTATAGCCTCGTATTTCTTCTCCGATATTTGGGTTTTATTTGGCCAACTTGATCTATTTATCTTGCAACGGGAAGAGGTGCCTGGTAGTGGGTTCAATCTTATGGTGCTTGATCCCAGTGACAGAAAAGGGAACCAACACGTATGTATCGTTGCTACTAAGGATAAAAAGATGGGATCTATATCTACGCAATAGATAAACGGATCTTGTCTACATCATGTCATCGTTCTTATTGCATTACTCCGTTTCCATGAACTTAATACACTAGATGCAATCTGGATAGCGGTTGATGTGTGGAGCAATAGTAGTAGATGCAGGCAGGAGTCGGTCTACTAATCTTGGACGTGATGCCTATGTAATGATCATTGCCTGGATATCGTCATAATTACTTGAGGTTCTATCAATTGCCCAATAGTAATTTGTTTACCCACTGTTTGCTATCTTTCTCGAGAGAAGCCACTAGTGAAACCTACGACCCCCGAGTCTTCTTCCTTATATATTTGCTTGCGATCTACTTTTCCTTTGCATTTTTATCCAGATCTATTAAACCAAAAATACAAAAATACTTTTTTGCACTTTATTATATTTGTGATCTATTATTTCAATCTACTACAATCTCTGGCTTCGTTACCCGAAAGGGATTGACAACCCCTTTAACACGTCGAGTTGCGAGGTGTTGTTATTTGTGTGTAGGTGCTGTTTATGTTGTGTTGCTTGGTTCTCCTACTGGTTCGATAACCATGGTTTCTTCACTGAGGGAAATACCTACCATCGTTGTGCTGCATCATCCCTTCCTCTTTGGGGAAATACCAACGTAGTGCTAGCAGACATGAGCTTTTCTGGCACTATAGTCAGAGGGCAATCAAAAGGAATTTCTGGCACTGTTGCCGGGGAGGATCTTCTTCGTAACCAGGTTCCTAATCACAAATCTCATCTCCTCACAATTTACATTATTCGCAATTTGCCTCTCCCCCACTTCACAAAAATTTTCCGTTTTATTCGCCTCTCTTTCTCGTTCGTCGTTTTCTTGCCGGATCTGTTTTTGCGTGCATCTTTGTTTGCTGTTATGTATAGTTCTCCTTCTATTGCTTGCACTCCCGAGAACGAACTCCTCAACTTTAAACAAAGGGGGGGGGGGAATTTAAAAGATGCTTGGTGTGGAATTGGAATGCTCATAATAGATCTATTCGTAAGCAATCTACCGTTGTGCTTCTGCGTTGTTTTTATGTTGGCATCACCACTTGGTATAGATTTGTCCTTGATACGATTACCGGTGGCAATTTCTTAATGAGTCCTCCTTTTGATGCCCTTAATGCTATGGGAAATTTATTGGGTTCACCACCTCTTATGGTTAATGGAAAGATTAGATGCTACCGAAAAGAAAATGCTCACCAAAGATCATATGGAAATAATATATAAAAAGATGCATAATTTTGCTACTCATCTTGGGTCAAAAGTGGGAGATATTTTTAAGTTGTTAAAAGAGAGGGGTACCTTAATCCATGAAAGAATAGAAGAAAGTCCGTCTTGGATCGATAAATTGGAAGAAATCTTTAGTAATCTAAGCATGACTTTTACTACCACTAAAATTACTGAGGAAACTCCCGTAAAGAGTAGGAGATCCAGGAACAAGGGTGCAACTTCTAGTAATACTAATAATGGAGATCTTAAGATGATTAGTGTTCACCCAGATTTTGTTGAAGTGATAAGAGATCCTTTTCGCAAGAATGAAATCTTTGAATTTATTCATAGGGGTATTGTTATTGAAAATCTTTATGCTAAATCCTTGAAGGATTCTAAGTATTTGATTGAAGAGTTGGACAAAGATGACAAAACTTAGATCCTTGCTTTATGCCTAGCTAAGGGCGTAAAACTATAGCGCTTGTTGGGAGGCAACCCAATGAATAAAATTTATTTTTGCTTTTTGCTTCCTGTTCTTGCGTGTTAGCACAATTATTCTACTGTTATGATTATGTTTTTATGTTTTAATTAGTGTTTGTGCGAAGTAAAGCCTTTAGGATCTTCTTGGGTGATAGTTGCTTGATCTTGCTGAAAAAACAGAAACTTTTATGCTCACGAAATTAATTTTCAGTTTTTACCAGAGAGTGATAAAATACCCATTCCACTTGCGGTAGATAAATATACAAATTTCTCAGGTCGTCCTATTTTTTTTAGAATTTTTGGAGTTACAAAAGTATTCGAAATAGTCAGATTGCTACAGATTGTTCTGTTTTGACAGATTCTGTTTTCTTTGTGTTGTGTGCATATTTTGATGGCTCTATGGTTTTGTTTGATGAGTTTTTGCCATAGAAATGTTGGAATACAGTATATATAATACAAAAACAAAATATTAATTGGTTTGATACAACACTTATAGTAGTGGTTTATTATTCTTATACTAACGGAGCTCACGAAGGTTTTGTTGAGTTTTGTGTGATTGAAGTTTTCAAGTTTTGGGTTATCTTACGATGGATGAAGGAAGGATGGAAGAGCCTAATCTTGGGGATGCCCCAATATCCCAAGCTATTATCCAAAAATGAGAAACCAACTAAGCTTGGGGATGCCCCCGAGTGGCATCCCCGCTTCTTCCAACAACTATCGGTATTTTACTCGAGACTATATTTTTATTCGTCACATGATATGTGTTTTGCTTAGAGCATCTTGTATGATATGAGTCTTTGCTTGTTTTATTTTATGTTTTAAGTCATCAATCCTTGCTGGACACACCTATTCGAGAGAGCCAAAATTATATCATGACTTGTTAGAATTGCTCTCTATGCTTCAATTAAATCTTTTATGAGCTAGGACTTGCTCTAGTGCTTCCCTTATATCTTTTTGAGCACGGTGTGCTTAGTTATTTTGAAGAAATGCTCTCTTGATTCACTTAGATTTTTTGAGAGTTAGTAGAATTTTGAAGAAATTATCTCTTGCTTCACTTAAATTATTTTGAGAGAAAGAAATATTATGCTCATGATCTTCACTTATATTTGTTTGAGCTTATGAAAACAAACACATGAAAATTAGTCCCAAAGTGATAGATATCCAAGGAGGATAAAGAAAAAATGTCATGAAGATCATTGGACAAAATAAACTTGATTCTTAGTAATAGTTTTGAGATATGATGATGTGATATGTGAGTTATGTTGATGAGTAATTATACTCTAGTAGGAGTACTGGTGTTAAGGTTTGTGATTCCCGAAGCATGCATGTATAGTCTCTCGTTATGCTATGATGTTGGTGCATGATTTATTTTTGTTTGTCTTCCTTATGAGTGGCGGTCGGGGATGAGCGATGATCTTTTCCTACCAATCTATCCCCCTAGGGGCATGCGTAGTAGTACTTTGCTTCGAGGGCTAATAAACTTTTGCAATAAGTATATGAGTTCTTTATGACTAATCTGAGTCCATGGATTATACACACTCTTGCCTTTTCGCAATTTGCTAGCCTCTACGGTACCGTGCATTGCCCTTTCTCACATTGAGACGTGGTGCAAACTTCGCAGGTGCATCCAAACTCCGTCATATGATACGCTCTATCACACATAAGCCTCATTATATCTTCCTCAAAACAGCCACCATACCTACCTATTATGGCTTTTCCATGGCCATTCCGAGGTATATTTCCATGCAACTTCACCGCTTCCATTTGATGACTTGAGCATTCATTGTCATATTGCTTTGCATGATCATATAGCTGACATAGTGTTTGTGGCTCAGCCATCGTTCATCATTTTTAATGCATGTTACGCTAGATCATTGCCAGAGGCATTTATATAGAGTCATGCTTGTCATAGGTATCGAGTTGTAATTTTTATTTCTTTTGAGTTATAAGTAAATAGAAGTGTGATGATCATCATTATTAGAGCAGTGCCTCAGTGAGCAAAGGATGATGGAGACTATGATTCCCCCACAAGTAAGGATGAGACTCCGGACAATGAGAGAGAAAAAAAGGAAAAAAAATATAAAAAAATAAAAATAAAAAAATAAACAAAGAGAGAAGGGGCATTGCTAGTATCCTTTACCACACTTGTGCTTCAAAGTAGCACCATGTTTTTCATATGGAGAGTCTCCTATGTTGTCACTTTCATATACTAGTGGGAATTTTTCATTATAGGATTAGATGCACACCCATTTAGTTTTCTTATTGAGCTTTCATACACTTATAGCTCTTAGTGCATTCGTTGCATGGCAATCCCTACTCTTCACGTTGATATCGACTGATGGGCATCTCCATAGCCCGTTGGTTAGCCGCATTGATGTGAGACTTTCTTACTTTTTTGTCTTCTTTATATTTACCCCTATCACCATACTCTATTCCACCCGTAGTGCTATATCCATGGCTTGCGCTTATGTATTGCGTAAGAGTTGAAAAAGCTGAAGCGCGTTAAAAAGTACGAACCAATTGCTCGGCTTGGCCTCGGGGTTGTGCATGATAAATACTTTATGTTAAGAAGACAGAGCATGACACGACTATATGATTTTGTCAGGATAACTTATTTTAGCATTGATATTCTAAAATACATGGTTGCTTGTTGATATGCTTGAGTATCTAAATTATTATGTCAACACTAGATTATTTCTTTGAATCACATAAAAAGTCCAATTGTCCATGCTATAAAGAAAAGAATATGATATGACATGATAGGCACCACTCCACATCAAAAATTCTGTTTTTATCACTTACCTACTCGAGGACGAGTAGGAGTTAAGCTTGGGGATGCTGATACATTGATGTCTGATAACCCACAAGTATAGGGGATCGCAACAGTTTTCGAGGGTACAGTATTCAACCCAAATTTACTGATTCGACACAAGAGGAGCCAAAGAATATTCTCACGTATTAGCAGTTGAGTTGTCAATTCAACCACACCTGGAAACTTAATATCTGCAGCAAGGTATTTAGTAGCAAAGTAATATGATAGTAGTGGTAATGGTAGCAAAAGGTAACAATAGCAAAAGTAATGTTTTTGGTATTTTGTAGTGATTGTAACGATAGCAACGGAAAAGTAAATAAGCGAAGAACAATATATGGAAAGCTCATAGGCAATGGATCGGTGATAGAGAATTATGCCGGATGTGGTTCATCATGTAACAGTCATAACCTAGGGTGACACAGAACTAGCTCCATTTCATCAATGTAATGTAGGCATGTATTCCAAATATATTCATACGTGCTTATGGAAAAGAACTTGCATGACATCTTTTGTCCTACCCTCCCGTGGCAGCGGGGTCCTAGCAGAAACTAAGGGATATTAAGGCCTCCTTTTAATAGAGTACCGGACCAAAGCATTAACACATAGTGAATACATGAACTCCTTAAACTACGGTCATCACCGGGAGTGGTCCCGATTATTGTCACTTCGGGGTTGCCGGATCATAACACATAGTAGGTGACTATAGACTTGCAAGATAGGATCAAGAACTCACATATATTCATGAAAACATAATAGGTTCAACTCTGAAATCATGGCACTCGGGCTCTAGTGATAAGCATTAAGCATAGCAAAGTCATAGCAACATCAATCTCAGAACATAGTGGATACTAGGGATCGAACCCTAACAAAACTAACTCGATTACATGATAAATCTCATCCAACCCATCGCTGTCCAGCAAGCCTACGATGGAATTACTCACGCACGGCGGTGAGAATCATGAAATTGGTGATGGAGGATGGTTGATGATGACGATGGTGATGGATTCCCCTCTCCGGAGCCCTGAACGGACTCCAGATCAGCCCTCCCAAGAGAGTTTAGGGCTTGGCGGTGGCTCTGTATCGTAAAATGCGATGAATCTTTCTCTCTGATTTTCTCTCTCCGAACACGAATACATAGAGTTGGAGTTGAGGTCGGAGGAGCTCCAGGGGGCCCACGAGGTAGGGGGCGCGCCCAGGGGGGCAGGCGCGCCCCCACCCTCGTGGCTAGGGTGTGGGCCCCCTGGTGTTGATCTTTTGCCAGTATTTTTTATTATTTCCAAAATAGTCTCCGTGAAGTTTCAGGTCATTCCGAGAACTTTTGTTTCTACACATAAATAACACCATGGCAATTCTGCTGAAAACAACGTCAGTCTGGGTTAGTTCCATTCAAATCATGCAAGTTAGAGTCCAAAACAAGGGCAAAAGTGTTTGGAAAAGTAGATACGACGGAGACATATCAACTCCCCCAAGCTTAAACCTTTGCTTGTCCTCAAGCAATTCAGTTGACAAACTAAAAGTGATAAAGAAAAACTTTTACAAACTCTGTTTGCTCTTGTTGTTGTAAATATGTAAAGCCAACAATCAAGTTTTCGGCAAAGATTATAAACTAACCATATTCGCAATAACGCTTAGGTCTCATGTTTACTCATATCAATGGCATAATCAACTAGCGAGCAATAATAATAAATCTCGGGTGACAACACTTTCTCAAAACAATCATAATATGATATAACAAGATGGTATCTCGCTAGCCCTTTCCGAGACCGCAAAACATAAATGCAGAGCACCTTTAAAGATCAAGGACTAACTAGACATTGTAATTCATGGTAAAAGAGATCCAGTCAAGTCATACTTGATGTAAACTAATCAGTAATGAATGCAAATGACAGAGGTGCTCTCCAGCGGGTGCTTTTTAATAAGAGGAGGATGACTCAGCATAAAAGTAAATAGATAGGCCCTTCGCAGAGGGAAGCAGGGATTTGTAGAGGTGCCAGAGCTCAGCTTTGAAATAGAGATGAATAATATTTTGAGTGGTATACTTTCATTGTCAACATAACAACCAAGAGATGGCGATATCTTCCATGCTACCACACTATAGGCGGTTCCCAAACAGAATGGTAAAGTTTATACTCCCCCTCCACCAACAAGAATCAATCCATGGCTTGCTCAAAACAACGAGGGCCTCCAACTAACAAGAGTCCTAGGGGGAGTTTTGTTTGCAATTATTTTGATTTGATTTGCATAAAGCATGGGACTGGACATCCCGGTGACCAGCCATTTTCTCGTGAATGAGGAGCGGAGTCCACTCCTCTTGAGAATAACCCGCCTAACATGGAAGATACGGACAACCCTAGTTGATACATGAGCTATTCGAGCATACAAAATAGAATGTTAATTTGAAGGTTTAGAGTTTGGCACATACAAATTTACTTGGAATGGCAGGTAGATAACGTATATAGGTGGGTATGGTGGACTCATATGGAAAAACTTTGGGGTTTATGGGATTGGATGCACAAGCAGTATTCCTGCTTAGTACAAGTGAAGGCTAGAAAAAGACTGGGAAGCGACCAACTAGAGAGCGACAACAGCAATGAACATGCATTAAAGTCAATGAACATTGAGTGCAAGCATGAGTAGGATATAATCCACCATGAACATAAATATCGTGAAGGCTATGTTGATTTTGTTTCAACTACATGCGTGAACATGTGCCAAGTCAAGTCACTTAATTCATTCAGAGGAGGATACCACCCTATCATACCACACCACAACCATTTTAATAGCATGTTGGCACACAAGGTAAACCATTATAAGCTCCTAGCTAATTAAGCATGGCATAAGAAACTATGATCTCTAATTGTCATCGCAAACATGTTTATTCATAATAGGCCGAATCAGGAACGATGAACTAATCATATTTACAAAAACAAGAGAGGTCGAGTTCATACCAGCTTCTCCCATCTCAACCAGTTCATCATATATCGTCATAATTGCCTTTCACTTGCACGATCGAACAATGTGGATAATAATAATAGTGCACATGCATTGGACTAAGCTGGAATCTGCAAGCATTCAATAAACAGGAGAATACAAGGCAATATTGGCTCTTTTGTCAGATCAACAATAATGCATATAAGAGCCACTTCAACAATTTAATTATGATCTTCTCCTATCGACCCCAAAGAAAAGAAATAAAACTATATACACGGGAAAGCTCCCAACAAGCAAAAGAAGAACAAGAAATCTTTTTGGGTTTTCTTTTTAATTATTACTACAAGCATGGAAAGTAAGATAGTTAAAAGCTACAACTAATTTTTTTGTTTTGTTTTTCTTAAGGTTTATTAAAACACACAAGAAGAAAGCATAAAAAGGAAAATAAACTAGCATGAATATTACAATGAAAAAGTAGGAGCACCGACATCTAGCAATGAGTGTGTGAACATAAATGTAATGTCGGTGAGAAATACGCACTCCCCCAAGCTTAGGCTTTTGGCCTAAGTTGGTCCATGGCCACGACTGGCCTGGCGGATATCCAAAGTAATAGTTGGGGTCGTATTGTGATGCAGCAGTCATTGCATCGTGGGCTGCAGCTTGGAGGCGAGCTATCTCAGCTCTCCTCTTATACTCTCCCACCTCCTCTCTTGTTATAAAATATCTCCCTTTTTCCTGAAAGTCAAAGAAAGTTGAAGCAGGGAGAGCGACGTGATAGGTGCGTCGTCTGTCAAAAATTAGTCGGTACTGGAGGAACTGATCGTTCCTCTCAACAAACTGATGACGAACCATAGCCTCATAATCCAAATAAGCAGGAGGCAACTCAATATCATCCTCACGTATGGTTATACCAAGAAAATTAGCTATGTGGGTTGCATAAATTCCACCAAAGAAATCTCCATTAAATCTATTAAGATGCAACCTACATGCAACAATGGCTCCCAAATTATAAGATGTATCTCCTAACACAACACTCCTAAGAATACCGAGGTCAGGGACACACGTGTGACATGCTTCATCTTTACCATTAATGCATCTACCTATGAAGAGAGCAAAATAATGTATCGCAGGAAAGTGAATGCTCCCTATGGTAGCTTGTGTTATATCTCTGGACTCTCCCACTATTACACTAGCAAGAAAATCTCTAAACTCAGATTTGTGGGGTTCATTAGTACTATCCCATTGTGGAAGTTTGCAGGCAGTGGTAAAATCCTCTAAGTCCATAGTATAAGAATTTTCATAAAGATCAAACAGGATTGTTTGAGAATTACGTGAAGATGAAAATTAAAACGTCCTCACAAAGGAACTAGTGAGGTAGTGGTACTGACGGCATTTTTCTGCCTCAAAGCTCACAAGATTAGCATTACGCAAATATGCGTTAAATTCTTCCTTAATTCCTGCTCGATCCATGAAGTCCTCTGAAGGCCATTCACAAGGCCGCACTGGAGCGTCCCTTGGTGGCTCGTCATCAGCATCCCGCATTGCAAGCCTGGGTCCTTGTTTCCTTGAAGAACCACCTTGGTACATCTTCCTAAACATATTTCTTCCTCAGAAAAATTTCTGAAATTTTTAGTAACTTCAAATAAAAGTAAACCAAACTCAACAAAATTGATAGAAACTACTCCTACAAGTGCCTAGAGCCTATATCATGCATTAGAACTACTTGGAACCATATAAATTTAACATGCAAGCTCAAGAACATGGTCACCTAGGCAGCACAAATTTGCAATGAATAAAGCACTAGAACAAAAACTAATTTGACCAATGGAGGAGTCACATACCAAGGAACAATCCCCCAAAGCAGTTTTGTGAGAGGTGCTTTGAGCAAGGAGATCGAAAATCGCAGCAAAATGAGCTTGAACTCGGGTTTGAGTTGGTTAGTGGTGTTTGTGGGAGGAATAAGAAGTGTGTGGGTGCAGGAATAAGTGGAGGGGAGCCACCTTGGGCCCACGAGGCAGGGGGCGCACCCAGGGGGGTAGGGCGCGCCCTCCACCCTCGTGGCCAGGTGGATGCCTCCCTGCTGTGTTCTCAGTGCCAAATATTCTCAAATATTCTAGAAAATATCATATTTAAAT
Source organism: Triticum urartu (assembly GCF_003073215.2). NCBI lineage: Eukaryota > Viridiplantae > Streptophyta > Magnoliopsida > Poales > Poaceae > Triticum > Triticum urartu. The sequence continues at coordinate 408,844,458 of NC_053023.1, forward strand.
TTCAGGGCATTTGGAGAACTTTTATTTTTGGGGTATTTTTATATTGCACGTATAATTCAGATAACAGACAGAAAATACTATTTGTACTTTATTTAATATAAATAACAGAAAGTAAAAGGAGGGCAAAAAAGGTTGTTCTTTCTAACTTCATCCATCTCATGATTATCAAAAGGAATCCATTAACAAGGTTGATCAAGTCTTGTTAATAAACTCATTCCAAATAACATGGAACCGGAGACATTTCGAATAACACTATGTTACCTTAACGGGGATATGCACATCCCCAATAATTAGAATATCATATTTCTTCTTGATAGTAGGAAGAGGAAATTCAAAACCTCCAAAAATAATCAATGGAACTTTTCCAATAGAATTAATACTATGAACTTGAGGTTGTTTCCTCGGAAAGTGTACCATATGCTCATTACCATTAACATGAAAAGTGACATTGCCTTTGGTGCAATCAATAACAGCTCTTGCAGTATTCAAAAAGGGTCTTCCAAGAATAATAGGCATACTATCGTCCTCGGGAATATCAAGAATAACAAAGTCTGTTAAAATAGTAACGTTTGCAACCACAATAGGCACATCCTCACAAATACTGACATGTATAGCAGTTGATTTATCAGCCATTTGCAAAGATATTTCAGTAGGTGTCAACTTATTTAAATCAATTCTACGATATAAAGAGAGAGGCATAACACTAGCGCCGGCTCCAAAATCACATAAAGCAGTTTTAACATAATTTCTTTTAATGGAGCACGGTATAGTGGGTACTCCTGGATCTCCTAACTTCTTAGGTATTCCACCCTTAAAAGTGTAATTAGCAAGCATGGTGGAAATTTCAGCTTCCGGTATCTTTCTTTTATTAGTGACAATATCTTTCATATACTTAGCATAAGGATTCATTTTGAGCATATCAGTTAATCGCATACGCAAAAAGATAGGTCTAATCATTTCAGCAAAGCGCTCAAAATCGTCATCATCCTTTTTCTTGGATGGTTTGGGAGGAAAAGGCATGGGTTTTTGAACCCATGGTTCTCTTTCTTTACCATGTTTCCTAGCAACAAAGTCTCTCTTATCATAACGTTGATTCTTTGATTGTGGGTTATCAAGATCAACAGCAGGTTCAATTTCTATATCATTATCATTGCTAGGTTGAGCATCATCATGAACATTATCATTAACATTATCACTAGTTTCAGGTTCATTACCAGATTCTGTTTCAGCATCAGAAATAGAAATATCATTTGGATTCTCAGGTGTTTCAGCAATGGGTTCACTAGAAGCATGCAAAGTCCTATCATTTTTCTTTTTCTTCCTTTTAGAAGGACTAGGTGCATCTATATTATTTCTCTGAGAATCTTTCTCAATTCTCTTAGGGTGGCCTTCAGGAGATAAAGGTTCCTGAGTCATTTTACCAGTTCTAGTAGGCACTCTAACAACATAGTCCTTATTCTTACTATTCAATTCATTGAGCAAATCATTTTGAGCTTTAAGTACTTGTTCTACTTGAGTGGTAACCATAGAAGCATGCTTACTAATAAGTTTAAGTTCACCTTTGACATTAGCCATATAATCACCCAAGTGTTCAAGCATATCAGCACTGCGTTTTAATTCTCTACCAAAATAAGCATTGAAGTCTTCTTGCTTAACCATAAATTTATCAAACTCATCTAAGCATGGTCTAGCAAACTTGGTGAATGGGATTTCAGCTTTATCATATCTATAGAGAGAATTTACCTTTACTACCTGTGTCGGGTTATAAAGACCATGTGTTTCTTCAATAGGCGGTAAATTAAGACCATGTATTTCTTCAATAGGAGGTAAATTCTTAACATCTTCAGCTTTAATACCCTTTTCTTTCATGGATTTCTTTGCCTCTTGCATATCTTCAGGACTGAGAAACAGAACACCCCCTTTCTTCGGAGTTGGTTTAGGAATAGGCTCAGGGGCTGGCTCAGGAAGTGTCCAATTATTTTCATTTGTCAACATATTATTCAATAAAATTTCAGCTTCATCCGGTGTTCTTTCCTTGAAAACAGAACCATCACAACTATCTAGGTAATCTCTGGAAGCATCAGTTAGTCCATTATAAAAGACATCAAGTATTTCATTTTTCTTAAGAGGATGATCAGGCAAAGCATTAAGTAATTGGATTAGCCTCCCCCAAGCTTGTGGGAGACTCTCTTCTTCAATTTGCACAAAATTATATATATCCCTTAAGGAAGCTTGTTTCTTATGAGCAGGGAAATATTTAGCAGAGAAGTAATAAATCATATCCTGGGGACTACGCACACAACCAGGATCAAGAGAATTAAACCATATCTTAGCATCACCCTTTAATGAGAACGGAAATATTTTAAGGATATAAAAGTAGCGAGTTCTCTCATCATTAGTGAACAGGGTGGCTATATCATTTAATTTAGTAAGATGTGCCACAACAGTTTCAGATTCATAGCCATAAAAAGGATCAGATTCAACCAAAGTAATTATCTCAGGATCTATAGAGAATTCATAATCTTTATCAGTAACAAAGATAGGTGAAGTAGCATAAGCAGGATCATATTTCATTCTAGCATTCAGAGTTTTTTGTTTAAGCTTAGCTAATAATCTCTTAAGATCACTTCTATCATTGCAAGCAAGAAAGTCTCTTTTAGTTTCTTCATCCATAACATAGCCCTCAGGCACAACATGTAATTCATATTTATTAGGAGAGCCTTCATAATCACTTTCATCAGTATTATCAGTTTCAATAATTTCATTCTCTCTAGCCCTAGCGAGTTGTTCATCAAGAAATTCATCGAGTGGCACAGTAGTATCAGACATAGAAGTAGTTTCATCATAAGTATCATGCATAGCAGAAGTGGCATCATCAATAATATGCAAAATATCAGAATTAATAGCAGGAGTAGGTCTAGGTGTCGCAAGCTTACTCAAAACAGAAGGTGAATCAAGTGCAGAGCTAGATGGCAGTTCCTTACCTCCCCTCGTAGTTGAGGGATAAATCTTGGTTTTTGGATCTCTCAAGTTCTTCATAATGATAAGCAGATATAAATCCCAAGTGACTCAAAGAATAGAGCTATGCTCCCCGGCAACGGCGCCAGAAAATAGTCTTGATAACCCACAAGTATAGGGGATCGCAACAGTTTCCGAGGGTAGAGTATTCAACCCAAATTTATTGATTCGACATAAGGGGAGCCAAAGAATATTCTCAAGTATTAGCAGCTGAGTTGTCAATTCAACCAGACCTGGAAACTTAATATCTGCAGCAAGGTATTTAGTATCAAAGTAATATGATAGCAGTGGTAATGGTAGCAAAAGGTAACGATAGCAAAAGTAATGTTTTTGGTATTTTGTAGTGATTGTAACGATAGCAACGGAAAAGTAAATAAGCGAAGAACAATATATGGAAAGCTCGTAGGCAATGGATCGGTGATAGAGAATTATGCCGGATGTGGTTCATCATGTAACAGTCATAACCTAGGGTGACACAGAACTAGCTCCAATTCATCAATGTAATGTAGGCATGTATTCCAAATATAGTCATACGTGCTTATGGAAAAGAACTTGCATTACATATTTTGTCCTACCCTCCCGTGGCAGCGGGGTCCTAGCGGAAACTAAGGGATATTAAGGCCTCCTTTTAATAGAGTACCGGACCAAAGCATTAACACATAGTGAATACATGAACTCCTCAAACTACGGTCATCACCGGGAGTGGTCCCGATTATTGTCACTTCGGGGTTGCCGGATCATAACACATAGTAGGTGACTATAGACTTGCAAGATAGGATCAAGAACTCACATATATTCATGAAAACATAATAGGTTCAGATCTGAAATCATGGCACTCGGGCCCTAGTGATAAGCATTAAGCATAGCAAAGTCATAGCAACATCAATCTCAGAACATAGTGGATACTAGGGATCAAACCCTAATAAAACTAACTCGATTACATGATAAATCTCATCCAACCCATCACCATCTAGCAAGCCTACAATGGAATTACTCACGCACGGCGGTGAGCATCATGAAATTGGTGATGGAGGATGGTTGATGATGACGATGGCGATGGATTCCCCTCTCCGGAGCCCCGAACGGACTCTAGATCAGCCCTCCCGAGAGAGTTTAGGGCTTGGCGGTGGCTCCGTATCGTAAAACGTGATGAATCTTTCTCTCTGATTTTTTCTCTCCGAACACGAATATATAGAGTTGGACTTGAGGTCAGAGGAGCTCCAGGGGGCCCACGAGGTAGGGGGCGCGCCCAGGGGGGCAGGCGCGCCCCCACCCTCGTGGCTAGGGTGTGGGCCCCCTGGTCTTGATATTTTGCCAGTATTTTTTATTATTTCCAAAAATAGTCTCCGTGAAGTTTCAGGTCATTCCGAGAACATTTGTTTCTGCACATAAATAACACCATGGCAATTCTGCTGAAAACAACGTCAGTCCGGGTTAGTTCCATTCAAATAATGCAAGTTAGAGTCCAAAACAAGGGTAAAGGTGTTTGGAAAACTAGATACGACGGAGACGTATCAATGTCTACTACACAACCTTCTTCTTGTAGACGTTGTTGGGCCTCCAAGTGCAGAGGTTTGTAGGACAATAGAAAATTTCTCTCAAGTGGATGACCTAAGGTTTATCAATCCGTGGGAGGCGTAGGGTGAAGATGGTCTCTCTCAAGCAACCCTGCAACCAAATGCAAAGAGTCTCTTGTGTCCCCAACACACCCAATACAATGGTAAATTGTATAGGTGCACTAGTTCGGCGAAGAGATGGTGATACAAGTGCAATATGGATGATATATATGAGTATTTGTAATCTGAAAATATAAAAATAGCAAGGTAACTAATGATAAAAGTGAGCGTAAACGGTATTGCAATGCTAGGAAACAAGGCCTAGGGTTCATACTTTCAGTAGTGCAAGTTCTGTCGTGGTTTTGTCACGGCAGATGTCCTTGTGGAAGGACTTAGTCGTGGAGCCATCACTACGGGTTAGCTTAAAGGGGTTAAAGAGGACAAAGAACGCGAGCGTTTTATACTGGTTCGGCCCCTTACGATGAAGGTAAAAGCCTACTCCAGTTGTGATTGAATTGCTAGGGTTTCGATGACCAGGGAGCGAATCCGCTTTACCTGGTTCTTGAGTTGTTGTGTGTTGTCCCTAAATCGCCGTCGGGTCGCCCCTTTATATACATAGGTCGACGCCCGCCGGTTTACAGAGTTCCGAGGCCGGATCATAAATGTGTCCGGCTTGGTCTCTACTCCTATCTTATCATACAAGCATACATCAATGTCGGTTTACATCTATAGGCTTTAACCCGCCTTTGGGCCTTGGGCCTCCATGAAGCGCCATCCTTCATGTCTTCACGGGCTTCAAGTAAGGTAATCATCATGAGGATAACCCGGCCTCTCCTGGCCGGTTTATGTCCAGTAGTAATATCCCCAACATTAGGCCCCAGATTGATTTGAACTTGTTCATGTCAATCTTCAACACTTAGAAGAATTCCTCCCTTTGCACCTTCACATAGATCTTGTAAACCGCCGTGACGTCATCCTCCAGATTTGTAGTAAACCGCCATGATGTCACATGTTCATTTAAAATCGAAGATACCCTTTCATTAATGAGCATCCAACAATTGAAACGACAACCTGGTTATCTATCCATTATTTGGGCTCCTCGATTCCCACGCCTGTCGCTTATGTCTTTACCCTTATAAATAGGGCTTAGGACCCCTTTCGCTTTCTTTCCTTTGCCTTTCCATCTCTTCTTTCTCCTCGCGACGCCCCTGCACCCGAGCGCCGCCGCCATCGTCGAGCTTCACCTATGCCTCACCGTCGGCCGCTGCATCAACCTGATCGCACCAGAGAGACGCGGCGCACCTCTGCTACTTCAACAGCTGTTGTAAGTCTCTCCCTTCTCTCCTCTGTAGATCCACTTAGGGTTCATACGGGTTCATGGCGCTCTCTTCGTGTTCTTCGTCAGTCCATAGATACCAGGCCTCAGGCTTGATGCATTCCGTGCAGTAGCTATGACATTCCTTATTTCCGCCATCAAACCAAACTTTTAAACACATAAGAACTTGGTCTGGACCTTTTGTGAACTGCTTCATGACCAAACTTTTATAGGTCTAGATATTTTTTCTTTTCCTGACTTATGGTAGATCCAAAATTCCAATGCAAACTTGTGAAACCTGTTTTTCCTCACTTAGTCATTTCTTCCTTAGATCTGTATCTTCCTTATCTGCGTAGGCGGTTTATCCTTGTAGAAGGTAATCTGTCATATGCCATTAGTCCCCTTGTAAACCACTCATCACTTTACCATTTATAAATGCTCTGTCATTTGCGGTTTATAACTTCCTCCGGTTTATCAATTTTACATGCTTGAATTCCTTTTTCCTCAACCTGTTGTACTTTATGCATTGTCATTATGAATCATAAACTGGCAGTAATCTTTTCCAGCTCTTCACTTGCAATGGCCAAACAATTCTATTCCTGTAACTGGGTCCCTTCCCGGGTTACTGAGGAGCAACTGAATGGATGTGTCAAAATTGGGACCTTACCGAAGAAGAATGAAATCCAGTGGCGAGTTCCTGGTCCGGAAAATCCTCCTACCCCCAGAGATGGTGAAGTAGTAGTGTTTGTTGATCATATGGGTCCTGGTTTTAAACCGCCTGGATCCAAGTTTTTCCGGGATGTACTTGCCAGCTTTCAGATCCACCCTCCAGACATTGGACCCAACTCTGTATCCAATATCTGCAACTTTCAGGTGTTTTGTGAAGCCTACCTACAATAAGAGCCGAGTGTCGAGCTGTTCCGAGATTTCTTCCACTTAAACCGTTGCACTAAATTCGTAGACGGGCCCAATACTGAACTCGGTGGCGTCTCCATTCAGAAAAGGAAGGATGTTAGCTTTCATCACGCCAAACTTCATAGTCACCCAAAGGATAGGAATTAGACTTGGTTCTATTGCAAGGACACTTCTCCTAAAGATGAGAACCCTCTGCCGGGTTACCGTGCTCACCGGCTTGCCATCACTCATCCGCTTCTGCAACGACTAAGTGCCAAGGAACGGGCCTCGTATGCACCACAACTCGCCAAGCTTATAGCTTTTATGGCCAATGGTTTAACAGGTTTGGACTTTGTTCGTTGCTAGCTATCCTGGAGTATCTTGCCGTTAAGTCGCCGCTCCGGCTTAATGTGCGAGTATACCGATGACGTAAAAGACTCCCAACGTCATATTGACATTCAACTAACAGATGACGAAGTTACTGAGTCTGTTAAGAAAATGCTGAATGAACCGGAAGCTATCTGTAGCAAGACCGGGCTAAGTCCCTTTTACACACAGAACAAACCGCCCGCTGTAAGAATTGTTTTGCTTCCGCTTTATACATGATATTTTTGAACTGTGCAACTTTTAATACCCTCTGCCCATATTCTAAACATGGTGATGACCCGTTCTGGAAAAAGAAACCTCGGGAGAAAACGGTTAAGGCTCCTCGTCTTAAAACCAAGGCTGTCAAGAAATCTGCTAAGAGGAAGGCAACTGAACCAATTGGTTTAGAGCTTGATGACGACCCTGATGAACCGGATGCAGAGGTAGAACTTGATTCTCTTGGTTCACTTTTCATACACCTCATTGACAATGATATTTATCCGGATGACGCCAAGGGCAGCGAAGCTGACGACGCAGAGGTAATTATCCTTTCCTCTAGTTCAGATCCTCTGCCAACACAAAAAACCCGTCAAGAAATCCGAAAAGTAAGATTTTCTCACCCCTAGCTTACTTGGACCCAAACTTTCTTTTGAAGAAGCAGCAACACGAAGCTCGCCGCACAACCCGTCATAGCGGCCAAGTAATCACTTCCACCGGTCTGCCAAATACTCCGGTTCAGAAGCGCCAATCCGAGGTTTCAAATACTTCCAATACTTCTTACCCCAAGGCGGGTTATTTCCGACAGCCTCTTAATCCGTCCGATTCGAATTATCAAGGAACGCCACCTTCATCATCCGGTGAATCAACTGCCACACAGCTTCCACCTCTCAAGACCGTCCCTGGGTAAATGTCTTAAGCTGTCTCTTTTTGACGCTTTATGCTCATGTGCTATACTGATGTGTATATCTTTCTCTTTCAGAGCCAAGGCCAGACCCAGTAAGAAGGGTCGTGTAGATAAACCGTCTGATGACCATGTGATTGTTGAACCGGAGACCGTTCTAGAATCGGAAAGAGCAGACTCTGATGCCATGCTTGACGACCTGCCACCTCCAGATCATGTCTTTACTAAACAAGTAGAAGTTGATACCGCAGCGCAAGCAGATAAACCGGCAAGTCCAGTCCGTACTAATGATGGACCATCTAGTTCGGTTAAGGCTACTGATATTCCACCAACTCCAGTAAAGGCTGCTGGTGACAAGGAAGCTGATGTTATCATTACTGGCGTTGGCCACACCTCCCCTAGCCATCTTGTTGCCTTAGCAAAACATAGTGCCAAAGAAGAACGTGCTGCCATGAAGAAAGGCAAATGGAGCACCGATTTACCAAGATATGCGCACCTCAACGCCCAGGAGCTCCATTCTAGGTTTTTAAACCACCTGTACACAACCCGTGACTATGAAACCGATTTAGTAAACTTAATGAAGGAACGCTATGAGGTAATTACCAATCCTTTTCTCTCTTAAGTCCAGTTGTAAGTACCAATTCCAGTAGCTCCCAAGGGCCGATTTATGATAGTAATCAAAAACCGGGACTTCATAATACCGCACTTCTGCATACTTATCCTCCAAGGGTCGGTTGATCCTTTAAAAATGATCTGGTACTTTAGCATTGTATCCTCGTAACTTTCACCTGTGTAGTCCCTAAGGGCCGGTTTACCTGTCCAAGGTGAACCCGGACTTTAACCACTGTTAGTTTTGAGCAGATGTACATTAGCCCCCAAGTGCCAAGAATAATGCTTGCATTATACTTGGGACTTGAAATAATTTTCTAGAATGAAGCGAGTAGGCATTAGCCCCCAAGTGCAAAGTGCATAACTTGTTATATGCTTGGTACCTCAAATATATACAGCCCGTTGATGACATGCCTGTTCTTTATAGGCTGAGCTGAGCAAAAAGGACGCCCAAACCGCTGATCTTCAAGAGAACATCAAATCTCAGCAAGCGGAGGCTTCTAAAGCCAAAGAGGAACTGACCAATGCCTTAACAGACATGGAGAAGCTGAAGGAAAACTTCAAGAAGGAATGAGAAGATTGGGACACAGAGAAGGCCGCTTTAGTAAAGAAGGCCGAAGACGCAGAGGCATCCCATAACCCGGTGGTCGAAGAACTAAATGGTTTAAAGCGGCAAATAAACGCTATGACCTCTGCTGTATTTGGTCAGTATCCTCATCTGATGTTTTTCAAGTCATTTTACTGTATCAATTACTAGTTTACTGATGCTTGCAATGTCACAGGGACCCGCATTACCCATCTGGGCTCTGACATGTGGATGAAGATGAAGGCTGCCTATACTTTGATAGAGTAGTTGTATTCCGGATCCCAACGGGATGTTTGCACTGCTGCTTATAATAGGCCTCCTCCAACGCTGATAAAAGAAACCATCGAGATGCTGTCAATGTTGCCTGCCCGGTTGGATGAACTTAAAAGATCAACTGCAAGGTCAGGCGCGCTGATTGCGCTAATCCGGGCCAAGGCATGGATTCCAGATCTTGAACCAGCAGATATTGGCCAAGGCTATCCCAGCGTAAAGGAAGACGACTCAGAATTTAACAATGATGATCTCTGAAGGCTGACAAGGGAACTGCGACCCATAGCGAGAAAATTGGCGGATGAAACAGATCTATCTCATTACCAGCCGGTTTATGATGCTGATCAGAAAAGATATCCTGCACCAACACATGATGTTGAAGATCTTGTTCCGCCAATTCGTAAGCACACTTATGCCCCTGACATTGATCCTTCCACCCTTATAAGTGAAGAAGCCATGTTCCAAGCTTTAACTGGAATCGATTGGACAATGATTGATTTCCAGCCACTGGGTAGAGAGGAGGAGGATGCACCGACTCAAGATGATCCTCAATCTTCAAGTCGTCCTGGTGATGAATCCTGAACCGGAGGCCGGTTTAGTCTGTCGCAGCCTACCATTCTTACTAAAACAATTATCAGTGTGGGCATTAAAACGCCTTGTAATAGGCTAGTTCGAACACTTGTCTGCTATGCCATCGAGCATACTTATTTTGCTTGATACTAATAACTCGCGATGCTTTTGGGATCTTTATTATATGCATAATCCGCAGTGGCTGTATTTTAACTTGTTCCTGCATACAAGAGATTGAAAGGTCCTGGCGGTTTACCGCTTGTTGTTTGACCCATGGTTATTATAAAAAGGGTGATAACACCAATCTGGAGTATAGATGACTCCTTCCAGGTTTGCCGATTTACGATAAAACTGTACCGGGTTATGATAAACACTGGTTTTATAATACTGGTGACTTGTAGTCAAGACCAGATCGGAACAATAAAGGCCGGATTATAGCTGATTATGTACTAACAATTTAGCATTGTAAGCCGCGCCGGGTTGTAATAAACACCGTTTTATCAGAAAACACTTATGAATTTTATCAAAAGAGAAGAAAAACTTTGCAAAAAATACAAGAAGAATATGCGAGGCTTTTCATGGGCTGCCAGGCCCTAAATAGAGGCTTTTCATGGGCTGCCAGGCCGCTGAGTTAAACCATTTTTCAAAGCCTTTTAAGATGGACCTCAATCTTTAACCAATCATCGTTTTAACTTTGACAAGTTTAGGGTCTATGAGATTGACTTGTCAAACATTCAATGGGTCATACCAGGTTTACCTGGACGGAGTGGCTTACTTAAAGAGGCAGGATAACCCAGGGTTTTAGGTGAATACACCTGGCTTCCAAGCCTGGCTTGATAGCCTATTGCAAGGGTGCAAACTCTTTGTTCTTTGAGAAGCAAAGAGCCCCCAAGCAATATTTGAGCTGTGCTCGGTGGGTGCCTATGTTTGAGTTGTGCTGGTGCAACACTCTCTTTGGCCCCACATAATTTCCTTTTGGCCTTAAGCCTATCAAGAGGTGTAGCTATGGTGTGAATACAACCAAGCCCCCTAGTGATTTCCCTTTGGCCCTAAGCCGATCAAGAGGTGTAGCTAAGGTTCAGACATGACCAAGCCCCCTAGTGATTTCCTTTTATATGTGTGGCTTTACAAGCCGGATCAACATAATTCCGCTTTGTAAACAGAAGCCTTCATGTAAACACATATGATGTAAAACAATAGAGACCCCGCTTTAGCTGAGGCTTCGGTTTATTATATTGATAATAATATATACATTGTCATAATTATGTACATAAAAAGAGCCTATGGATCAAATATAGTAAGGCCGAAGATGAGCTATATTCCACGGCCGCTGGGTCTCCTCCTCCGATTTATGTGAGTCTTTGTGCTCTTGAACATCGATAAGGTAGTATGATCCATTGTGCAAATTTTTGCTGACCACAAAAGGCCCTTCCCAAGGTGGGGATAGCTTGTGCATATCAGTCTGATCCTGGATGATCCGGAACACCAGATCACCTTCTTGACCCGGCGGCTGTGATAATGTCACAGATCTTGTTGATAAATCGCCGAACGTGCCACCGCAAGATCACGCTCCTCATCTAACAGGTCCAATGAGTCTTGACGTGCTTTTTCATTATCAGCTTCAACATAAGCCGCCACACGGGGCGAGTCATGACGTATGTCACTAGGGAGAACTGCCTCTGCTCCGTAAACCATGAAGAAAGGCATGTAACTCGTAGATCTGTTTGGTGTGGTGTTGATACTCCATAACACGGAAGGTAACTCCTCCACCCAACAACCCAGCGTCCGCTTTAAAGGAACCATAAGCCGGGGTTTGATACCTCGCAAAATTTCTTGATTGGCCCTTTCTGCTTGACCATTAGATTGGGGGCAAGCCACTGATGATACGTCAAGCCGGATGTGCTCACATTGACAAAATTCTTCCATAGCACCCTTCGACAGATTAGTACCATTATCAGTGATAATGCTGTGTGGAAAACCAAACCGGAATATCACCTTTTTGATGAATTGAACCGTCATGGCCACATCACACTTACTGACTGGCTCTGCCTCGACCCACTTGGTAAACTTATCAACCGCCACCAGCAAGTGGGTCTTCTTGTCCTTGGACCTCTTAAAAGGTCCAACCATATCGAGCCCCCAAGTTGCAAACGGCCAAGTTATTGGAATCATTCTTAACTCTTGAGCCAGAACATGAGCGCGGCGTGCAAACTTTTGACAACCATCACACCTCTTTACCAAATCCTCAGCATCAGCATGAGCCATCAACCAATAGAAGCCGTGACGAAAGGCCTTAGCCACCAAGGATTTTGGACCAGCGTGGTGACCACAATCTCCCTCTTGGATCTCACGCAAAATCTCACAACCTTCTTGAGGAGAGACACAACGCTGAAATGCTCCTGTGACGCTACAATGATGTAGCTCACCATTGACGATAGTCATTGACTTGGATCACCGGATTATCTGCCGGGCCAAGGTTTCGTCGTCTGGTAACTCGCCCTGGTTCATGTATGCCAGGTACGGGACCGTCCAATCCAAAATAACATGAAGAGCCGCCACCAATTGAGCCTCCGGGTCGGGCACAGCCAAATCCTCCTCCATAGGTATCTTAACTGACGGATTATGCAGTACATCGAGAAAGGTATTGGGTGGCACCGGTTTACGTTGAGAGCCTACGCGACTTAAAGCGTCTGCTGCTTCATTCTTCTGCCGGTCTATATGGTCCACTTGATAACCCTTGAAATGACCAGCCACTGCATCCACTTCTCGTCTATATGCTGCCATGAGTGGATCCTTGGAATCCCAAGTGCCAGATACCTGCTGAGCCACCAGGTCCGAGTCACCAAAGCACTTAACCCGGCTTAAGTTCATTTCCTTAGCCATCCGAAGACCATGGAGCAAGGCCTCATACTTAGCTGCATTGTTAGTACAAGGGAACATTAAACGGAGAACATAACAAAACTTATCACCCCATGGGGAAGTTAATATGACTCCAGCCCCCGAGCCCTCCAATTGCCTGGACCCATAGAAATGAATAGTCCAATAAGTGTTGTATGGCTTTTCCTCCGGTGCCTGCGGCTCTGTCCAATCATTAATGAAGTCCACAAGTGCTTGGGATTTGATTGCTATGCGAGGTGTATACTTTAGCCCGTGAGGTCCAAGCTCAATAGCCCATTTAGCAATCCGGCCAGTTGCTTCTCTATTTTGGATGATATCTCCCAAGGGGGCTGAACTGACCACTGTGATAGGATGACCCTGAAAATAATGCTTGAGCTTCCGGCTTGCCATAAAAACCCCATATACCAGCTTCTGCCAATGTGGGTATCTCTGTTTGGACTCAATAAGCACCTCGCTGATATAATAAACCGGCCATTGAACCGGATACTCCTTTCCAGCCTCCTTGCGCTCCACAACAATAGCCACACTAACAACCCGGGCATTAGCAGCTACATATAGCAATAAGGGCTCTATCAACCAGAGCCGCAAGGACAGGCGGCTTGGCTAACTGTCTCTTCAAATCCTCAAGCGCTTTATCAGCAGCATCACTCCAGACGAAGTGATCCGTCTTCTTTAACATCTGATACAAAGGGATAGCCTTCTCTCCAAGGCGACTGATAAACCGGCTTAAGGCTGCAATCTGGCCCGCCAAACATTGAACATCGTTGATGCACGCCGGTTTAGCCAGAGATGTGATAGTCGTGATCTTCTCCGGATTAGCTTCAATGCCCCTGTTAGACACCAGAAAACCCAAAAGCTTGCCTGCCGGTACACCAAAGACACATTTGGCCGGATTAAGCATCATCTTATAAACCCAGAGGTTATCAAAAGTTTCCTTCAAGTCACCTATCAGTGTTTCCTCCTTTCTGGACTTGACCACAATGTCATCCACATATGCATGTACTGTTTATGCAGACAATTCTGGACACAGCGCTGATAAGTTGCCTGGGCACTCTTGAGCCCGAAAGGCATAGATACATAACAGAAGGCTCCAAATGGATTTATGAAGGCTGTCTTCTCCTGGTCCTTAACTGCCATTTTGATCTAATGATAACCAGAATAAGCATCCAGAAAACACAAACGGTCACAACCTACTGTAGCATCAATAATTTGATTGATACGAGGGAGAGCAAAGGGGTCAACTGGACAGGCTTTGTTTAAGTCTATGTAATCCACACACATACACCAAGTGTCGTTTTTCTTAAGTACCAGCACCAGATTAGCTAGCCACTCAGGGTGAAAGACCTTCACAATAAACCCTGCTGCCAAAAGTCGGGCTACCTCCTCACCAATAGCTTTACGCCTTTCTTCGTTGAAGCGGCGAAGAAACTGCTTGACCGGTTTAAACTTAGGATCTATATTAAGAGTGTGCTCAGCGAGTTCCCTCGGTACACCTGGCATGTTAGAAGGCTTCCATGCAAAGATGTCCCGGTTCTCACGGATGAACTCGATGAGCGCGCTTTCCTATTTCGGATCCAGGTTAGCATTGATGCTGAACTGCTTGGATGAATCGCCAGGAACAAAGTCAACCAGCTTCGTCTCCTCAGCCAATTTAAATTTCAGTGCTGGATCATGCTCAGTAGTTGGCTTTTTCAGAGAAGTCATATCTGCCGGATCAACATTGTCCTGATAAAATTTCAGCTCCTCCGTGGCACAAACCGACTTAGCATAAGCTGCATCACCTTCACATTCCAAAGCAATCTTCCGGCTCCCATGCACCATGATGGTCCCCTTATGACCCGACATCTTAAGCTGCAAATAGACATAAGCCGGCCGTCCGAACAGGGCATGATATGGACTCTTGATTTCCACCACTTCAAAAGTCAACACCTCTGATCTGGAATCATGATCGTCTCCAAAAGCAACTTCCAGAGCTATCTTGCCAACTAGGTATCCGATTTACCAGGCACTACCCCATGAAACACAGTGTTTGACGATTTAAGATTCTTATCTGTTAACCCCATGCGACGAAAGGTTTCATAGTAAAGGATATTGATACTGCTTCCTCCATCCATAAGCACCTTGGTAAATTTATACCCCCAACCTGAGGTGCCACCACTAAAGCCAGATGACCCGGATTGTCAACCCGAGGGGATGATCCTCTCGACTCCACAGGATGGGCTGTTCAGACCAGCGCAGATAACGAGGTACCATCGGTTCAACGGAATTCATGACACTTTTATGAAGCTTCTGATCACGCTTACATAAGCTAGTGGTGAAGACATGGTACTGCCCACTATTCAACTGCTTTGGATTGCTCTGATAACCCGATTGCTGCTGCTGCTGATTCCCCTGATGGTTGTAACCTCCCTGGTTGCCCTAGCTGCTCTGATGGCCATGTCCGGTTTGGTTGCCTTGGAATCCTGAACCGGAGCTGCCACCACCATAACCCGGCCCATGGGAACCGCCTCCTGAACCGTCGGGCGGTCCATTGTCATGTTGAAAGAGATTTCAATTTTTGAACTCCCGCATGATGAAGAAATCCTTCCAAAGATGCGTAGCTGGCCTCTCCTTTGATCCGTGCTTTGGGCAAGGCTAGTTTAACAGGCGCTCCAGATTGGGGCCTGACCCTCCTCCCCGCTGGGGTGGTTTACCCTTATGCCGCTGATTGTTATCCTGGGCGTTGGTGTTGGCCACAAAGTCCAAGCTATTATCTGCCTTGTGTTTACCATTGTTCCCATGACCCGCCGGGTTATGCTGCTACCGCTCTTTTTTCCCCTCCTTGTCTTGTCATCCTCAGACTCAGGGTCTTTGGTACTATCAGAGTCAGCATATTTCACCAGAGCCGCCATAAGCGTTCCCATGTCATTACAATGGTGTTTGAGCCGTCACAACTTCAGTTTCAATGGTGCAAACCGACAATTACCTTCCAATGTTAAAACGGCTGTGTCAGTGTTGATGCGGTCAGACGAATGCAAAATCTCCAAAACCCGGCACACCCAGTGGGTTGTTTATTCTCCTTCCTCCTGGACACAGGCAGCTAAATCCACGATTGGCATGGGATGCTTGCACGTATCTTTGAAGTTCTGGATAAACCGGGCCCTTAACTCGGCCCACGATCCAATAGAGTTGGCTAGCAGATTTTTCAACCATGTGCGAGTTGTTCCCTCCAACATCATGGTAAAGTATTTGGCACACGCCGCTTCGTCCACATCCATCATCTCCATTGCCATCTCATAGCTCTCCACCCATGACTCAGGGGATAAATCGGCAGTGTAATTTGGCACCTTACACAGGCCTTTGAAATCCTTGGGTAACCATATGTTGCGCAGCGTTGGGACAAGGCATGGCACTCCCAAAGAGCTGGACGTAACCCCTGGTTCCACCGATGTTGTTGGACGAACCGGAGTGAACTGACGAACCGACGTGAGTTGACGAACCGGAGCTTCGTGCTGTGCCGCTAACTCGGCTTCCCGACGTGCCCTAGCGCGATCCACTATGTCCTGGGTTATTGCCACTGGCCGGATTACGATTCCACGCGCTACTTGATACGGCCGGTTCATTGATATGCCTGTTGTAGCTCCGCCTTGGGCGGGGGTAGAATTAATCCTTTCGCGGCTATATGAATAAGCCTGCTGCTGAGTCAAGGCCGTCTGAAGGAGCTCCCTAGCCCGTCGTGTTTCAACCGCTACTGGGGACTCGTCATCAATTGGGAGAGCTGCCAGTCGTGAAGCGGCGGCAACGATGTTATCCAACGGGTTAGAGCAATGCCCCGGACGCGTTGAGATGTGCCGTGATGGGATATCGTTCCGACGAGGCTGAGGCGGCAGATCCACCGCTCGAGGCTGAACCGGTGCCCCGGTCCCAGGCGCCTCCACCCGGTTTACCACTGGCTAGTTGCTGGTGCCTTCTCCTGGCGTGTTAAAGAGATTTCTTGCCTAAAAAACCAACGGGAGCTGCGACCGGTATCTTCTTCTCATGACATCATCTGATGCACTCTGATCCAGCATAAGCCGGTAGGCCTGAGCCTCTAACTCGGCCTTCTCTGTAGCCATCCTGGCGTTCTCCGCCACCAGGTCCGTTTTAGCTTGAGTTATCTGATCCTTCACCTTTGCAATCTCTGCATTGTGCTGATCCCGGTTTGCCGCGTCCACCTCTGCTACCAGCAATGTTGCTAAAGTGTCAAAAAAATTGGACAAAGCCTGAGCCGGAGATGGCGCAGAGCCCCCTGCTCCTGCTGGTGTTGCTGTTGCTGAACCGGAGATCATTGCCGCAGCGGTAGAAGAGTGCTGCGCTAATTGTGTACCGGCCATGAAGACCGCGACCCGGCTTGGTAGATCAAGGGGGTCCGGAATACTGTTGCCATCGGAACCTCCACTAATCCGGCCATCCTGCAACTAGTACATCGACTTGGTATCTCCGGTTGAAGACTCATCATTAGAGCAGACAACGGTTTCGCCACCAAATGCCGATCTATCCTCATATTCCGCTCCATGGATGACACCTACGAAGACAGGCTTTACGGGGGGCAGAACCTGGGCAGAGCTTGTACGCTGAGCTGTCTCGATGATGTCTGTGCAGATGTCCGGCTCAGGGACCGGTTCGCCGATCTTGCCGATGAAGACATGAATTCCACCAAAGGGGACCTGGTACCCGTACTCAATTGAACCGGCCTCGGGACTCCATCCTGCATCATCGATGTAGAGCTTGCCGCGACAACTTTTAGTCATCCGGCCCACAGCGTATCCCTTGAGTCCTTCGAAGCTGCCCTTCAAGAACTCGAAACCACCGTGCGATAGCGCCACGGTGGGAGACAACTGTCGTGGTTTTGTCACGGCAGATGTCCTTGTGGAAGGACTTAGTCGTGGAGCCATCACTACGAGTTAGCTTAAAGGGGTTAAAGCGGACAAAGGACGTGAGCGTTTTATACTGGTTCGGCCCCTTACAATGAAGGTAAAAGCCTACTCCAGTTGTGATGGAATTGCTAGGGTTTCAATGACCAGGGGGCGAATCTGCTTTGCCTGGTTCCCGAGTTGTTGTGTGTTGTCCCTAAACCGCTGCCGGGTCGCCCCTTTATATACATAGGTCGACGCCCGCCGGTTTACAGAGTCCCGAGGCCGGATCATAAACGTGTCCAGCTCGGTCTCTACTCCTATCTTATCATACAAGCATACGCCAATGTCGGTTTACATCTATAGGCTTTAACCCGCCATTGGGCCTTGGGACTCCATGAAGCGCCATCCTTCATGTCTTCACGGGCTTCAAGTAAGGTAATCATCATGAGGATAACCCGGCCTCTCCTGGCCGGGTTATGTCCAGTAGTAATATCCCCAACAAGTTCTCTCAACAATAATAACATAATCGGATCATATAACTATCCCTCAACATGCAACAAAGAGTCACTCTGAAGTCACTAATAGCGGAGAACAAACGAAGAGATTATGGTAGGGTATGAAACCTCCTCAAAGTTATCCTTTCTGATCGATCTATTCAAGAGTCTGTAGTAAAATAACATGAAGCTATTCTTTCCGTTCGATCTATCATAGAGTTTGTACTAGAATAACACCTTAAGATACAAATCAACCAAAACCCTAATGTCACCTAGATACTCCAATGTCACCTCAAGTATCCGTGGGTATGATTATATGATGTGCATCACACAATCTCAGATTCATCTATTCAACCAACACAAAGAACTTCAAAGAGTGCCCCAAAGTTTCTACCGGAGAGTCAAGACGAAAACGTGTGCCAACCCCTATGCATAAGTTCACGGAACTCGCAAGTTGATCACCAAAACATACATCAAGTGGATCACGTGATATCCCATTGTCACCACAGATAAGCACATGCAAGACATACATCAAGTGTTCTCAAATCCTTAAAGACTCAATCTGATAAGATAACTTCAAAGGGAAAACTCAATCCATTAAAAGAGAGTAGAGGGGGAGAAACATCATAAGATCCAACTATAATAGCAAAGCTCGCGATACATCAAGATCGTACCACCTCAAGAACACGAGAGAGAGAGAGATCAAACACATAGCTACTGGTACATACCCTCAGCCCCGAGGGAGAACTACTCCCTCCTCGTCATGGAGAGCATCGGGATGATGAAGATGGCCACCGGAGAGGGATTCCCCCTCCGGCAGGGTGCCGGAACGGGTCTAGATTGGTTTTCAGTGGCTACGGAGGCTTCTGGCGGTGGAACTCCCGATCTAGGTTTCTTTCTAGAAGTTTTGGGTTATATAAGAGGTGTTGGAGTCAGGAACAAGGCAGGGGGGTCTCCGGGCTGTGAACGAGGCAGGGAGGCGCGCCCAGGGGGTGGGCGCGCCCCCACCCTCGTGGGCAGCCCGAGACTCTTCTGGCCCAGTTCTTTTACTTCCTGGCCTTCTTCTGGTCCAAAAATAAGCCCCGTCAAGTTTCAGATCAATTGGACTCCGTTTGGTTTTCCTTTTCTACGATACTCAAAAACAACGTAAAAACAGAAACTGGTACTGGGCTATAGGTTAATAGGTTAGTCCGAAAAATCATATAAAATAGCATATAAATGCATATAAAACATCCAAGGTTGATAGTATAATAGCATGAAACAATAAAAAATTATAGATACGTTGGAGACGTATCAAGCATCCCCAAGCTTAATTCCTGCTCGTCCTCGAGTAGTAAAATGATAAAAACAGAATTTTTGATGTGGAATGCTACGTAACATATTTATCCATGCAATTCTCTTTATTGTGGCAGGAATATTCAGATCCGAAAGATTCAAGACAAAAGTTTAATATTGACATAAAAATAATAATACTTCAAGCATACTAACAAAGTAATCATGTCTTCTCAAAATAACATGGCCAAAGAAAGCTATCCCTACAAAATCATATAGCCTGGCTATGCTCTATCTTCATCACACAAAATATTTAAATCATGCACAACCCCGATGACAAGCCAAGCAATTGTTTCATACTTTTGATGTTCTCAAACTTTTTCAATCTTCACGCAATACATGAGCGCGAGCCATGGACATAGCACTATAGGTGGAATAGAATGGTGGTTGTGGAGAAGACAAAAAGGAGAAGATAGTCTCACATCAACTAGGCGTATCAATGGGCTATGGAGATGCCCATCAATAGATATCAATGTGAGTGAGTAGGGATTGCCATGCAATGGATGCACTAGAGCTATAAGTGTATGAAAGCTCAAAAAGAAACGAAGTGGGTGTGCATCCAACTCGCTTGCTCACGAAGACCTAGGGCATTTTGAGGAAGCCCATCATTGGAAAATACAAGCCAAGTTCTATAATGAAAGATTCCCACTAGTGTATGAAAGTGACAACATAGGAGACTCTCTATCATGAAGATCATGGTGCTACTTTGAAGCACAAGTGTGGTAAAAGGATCGTAGCATTGCCCCTTCTCTCTTTTTCTCTTATTTTTTTGGGCCTTCTCTTTTTTATGGCCTCTTTTTTCTTTTTTTTCGTCTGGAGTCTCATCCCGACTTGTGGGAGAATCATAGTCTCCATCATCCTTTCCTCACTGGGACAATGCTCTAATAATGATGACCACCACACTTTTATTTACTTACAACTCAAGAATTACAACTCGATACTTAGAACAAAATATGACTCTATATGAATGCCTCTGGCGGTGTACCGGGATGTGCAATGACTCATGAGTGACATGTATGAAACACAAATACGATGTCAACTAAATGATCATGCAAAGCAATATGACAATGATGGAGCATGTCATAAAAAATGGAACGGTGGAAAGTCACATGGCAATATATCTCGGAATGGCTATGGAAATGCCATAATAGGTAGGTATGGTGGCTTTTTTGAGGAAGGCAAATGGTGGGTTTATGGTACCGGCGAAAGTTGCCCGGCACAAGAGAGGCTAGGAATGGTGGAAGGGTGAGAGTGCATATAATCCATGGACTCAACATTAGTCATAAATAACTCATATACTTATTGCAAAAATCTACAAGTTATCAAAGCAAAGTATTATGCGCATGCTCCTAGGGGTATAGATTGGTAGGAAAAGACCATCGCTCGTCCCCGACCGCCACTCATAAGGAAGACAATCAATAAATAAATCATGCTCCGACTTCATCACATAACGGTTCACCATACGTGCATGCTACGGGAATCACAAACTTTAACACAAGTATTTCTCAAATCCACAACTACTCAACTAGCATGACTCTAATATCACCATCTTCATATCTCAAAACAATCATCAAGTATCAAACTTCTCATAGTATTCAACGCACTTTATATGAAAGTTTTTAGTATACCCATCTTGGATGCCCATCATATTAGGACTAGTTTCATAACCAAAGCAAATTACCATGTTGTTCTAAAGACTCTAAAAATAATATAAGTGAAGCACGAGAGTTCATCTATTTCTTCAAAATAAAACCACCGCCGTGCTCTAAAACGATATAAGTGAAGCACTAGAGCAAATGACAAACTACTCCAAAAGATATAAGTGAAGCTCAATGAGTAGTCACTCCTCCCCACCACCCTCTCCTCCTGCACCACCCACCAAACCCTACCAATTCCCTAAGGCGTCTACTGATCTAAGCCTCCATGGATGGGCTTCTACATTGGGATTTATCCCCCGGCCTTGCGGTCGAGGCTCAGGTGCGTCGTCGTTTTGGTTCTACTGTTCACTTCTCCAATTCTGGTGCGTCCAAGGAATTCTTCTTGGTGGTTAGTTTCTCTTCGGCCTCTTTTCCTCTCAATGAAGAATCAGTGGCTATTGCTTTACAATGATGTATTGGGGGTATACCCTTGGGATTCCATGTTTGTCATTTGGAGGGCAGAAAATATCGTTTCTTAGTTGATTCCAGTCGGGTTGGTCATTTCATCTATGGTCTCAAGGATAGAGTGTGGCTGGACTTTGTTTGTCACTTTAGCCTCTTCCGACAGGCCATTCATGTGCCCAATGAAAACCCAGCGTCGTGGCATTTGGACCAAACCAACCAGGAAGTGTTGGCTAGATCGCCTATGGCTATCAAATCGCGTTATATATCAACTTCCCAAGCGGATGATGCTATGGATTCATCTTTGGTGATTCTCTCTAAAGTGGGTTTTTCTCCGGTGAGTATTCGGGCTGGTGTACCGTCGGTGACGGCCAACCGACAATCGCCGGCGATCAGACAGGTTCCTGAGATTTTGGATCAATCACAGTCTCATAATGACCATTTATTACAAAATTCACTGGTTTTCGGAACTTTCCAAGTCAACATTAATGGGCGGCCATCTGAGGAAGATTCTGTCTCCATCAGGCGCTTCGAGGGAGAACATTTCAAATCATATACATGGAATCAGATCCCACCTTTTATGTTGCGACATATTCTGGATCATCATCATGCGGGCATCTCGGAGGAATATATTGCTTCATTATGGAAAATCCCTTCTGTTCCGCCCCCGGATTACATTTATGACAAATTACAGATTTGCCATAAGTGCAAATGTATTGATCATGTGGCCACTAATTGCACGGGGAGTATCTGCCAGGTATGTTCTTACAACCCTTGTACGTGCTCCAACTTGGGCCATGCATGCATGCAACAACGTACGGAGCGGGCCTGTCATATTTGTAACTCTAAAACCCACCATTGGTTTGCTTGCCCATCCCAATTCATTTGCAGCCTTTGTGGCTTTTTGGGACATCATAACAAGGCCTGTTATATGGTAGGAATTCAGCGAATGATATGGAAACAAAAAGATTGCACATGATCGGTTTCCTTTCTTTCAAAAGGTTCCCCCAGTAATATTATCATTCCGAAGAGGTCAACACATGGAAATAATATTTCTAGCGATAAGGGTCCAGTCTTTTCAGGGGCACAGTACCAGGAAGTAAATGATCTTCCCCTTAATTCAAGGCAGGTGGCTCGACGTGCGTCAACCGTGCGATGTAAATCTTGCGGCCCTAAGGGCCACAAGGAGGCGGCATGTGTCAGGTGGGGGCACCGTAATCGAGGAGTCTGGAGACCAAAGACTAGAAACCAGCCTGCCGATACGCATTCCTCCCTCTCGCGGTCTGTGCCATTCTCTGCTCCATCCTCTGCTCCAGCTCCATCCTCTGCCCCTGCTGCACCCTCTGCGACCATGGCCAACTACCCTCTCAATGTCGTCCCCTACCTTCTGCCGGGGATGACGATCGAGCTCGGTCCAGCAGATCGAAGGTTCGGGATGACATGGTGATCAGCGCGATCCCTCCACTGCGCCATGACTTTCTGGCCATTGCGGAGGCCAACAGATTCATCCCGCACCATCAGAAGGATGACATCCGCAACATCATAGAGGGTTTGCTTCACGAGTCCCACTATTTCCCTACTGAAGTGTCAGATCATCCTCTCGGTGTGGGTATTTTTGGGTTTACCAACTCAGTAGTCAGAGATACTATAGTAGGTACTACCTTTGAACTAGATGAGAATGAAGTTGAGGAACATATGGTCATTTCTTTTGTCCCGCATGATGCTGCACTGAACATGTGCCTCACTACCTTTGGGCCTGAAGTTTGGCTTCTGTATGTTGGATTCCCATATGATTACCAGATGCAACACTATATGCATAAGTCAGTTGACAAGTTTGGTGCTTTAGTTGATTGGAATAATCCGAGAGGGGATAGAAGATTTGTACTCATTAAGGCTAGAGTTATCCATATGCGTCTGGTACCTAAAAGTCTAGTGGTTCATTAGCTTGGCGGTGCTCATCAGTGTTGGACTGTAGCTGTTACTATGTTGCGTAGCAGCGACTGGAATGCCCACTTGCCAGAAGTGCCGCTGGCCGGAGAAGATCCACCACCAGAGGATGGTATACCACACCCTCTGCATGGTGATGGTCTTAATGCTGAGCAGATGTACCAGCAACAGTTACACAATTGGCTGGCCCAAAATGTTGTCGCCAACAATGCTCCGAATTAGGCTGATGATCATGTTGTTGTGGATCAGGACAATGATATTGATATTCATCCAGAATGGGGTGTCTGGCCTCCTCCTCCCCCTCAAGAGCCTCCAATGCTCTACAATTTCCAGGAATGGCTTGCTGGTGAAGGTCTGCAAGTAAATCATGGGATCGTGCCTCCTAATAACACTCATGATAGCCCTGCTGCTGCTTGGAATGATTCCATTTCTATGAGTACTACCTCTGATTCGAGTGCCACTTGTTGGAAATATGCCCTAGAGGCAATAATAAAATGATTATTATATTTCCTTGTTCATGATAATTGCCTATTATTCATGCTATAATTGTATTATCCGGAAATCGTAATACATGTGTGAATACATAGACCACAATGTGTCCCTAGTGAGCCTCTAGTTGACTAGCTCGTTGATCAACAGATAGTCGTGGTTTCCTGGCTATGGACATGGGGATGTCATTGATAACGGGATCACATCATTAGGAGAATGATGTGATGGACAAGACCCAATCCTAAGCTTAGCTCAAAGATCGTGTAGTTCATTTGCTGTAGCTTTTCTGAATGTCAAGTATCATTTCCTTAGACCATGAGATTGTGCAACTCACGGATACCGTAGGAGTGCTTTTGGTGTGCCAAACGTCACAACATAACTGGGTGACTATAAAGGTACATTACATGTGTCTCTGAAAGTGTTTGTTGGGTTGGGACGAATCGAGACTGGGATTTGTCACTCCGTATGACGGAGAGGTATCTGTGGGCCCACTCGGTAATGCATCATCATAATGAGCTCAATGTGATCAATTGGTTGATCACGGGATCATGCATTACAATACGAGTAAAGTGACCTGCCGGTAACGAGACTGAACAAGGTATTGGGATACCGACGATCGAGTCTCGGGCAAGTAACATACCGATTGACAAAGGGAATTGTATACGGGTTGATTGAATCCTCGACATCGTGGTTCATCCGATGAGATCATCGTGGAGCATGTGGGAGCCAACATGGGTATCCAGATCCCGCTGTTGGTTATTGACCGGAGAGGCTTCTCGGTCATGTCTGCATGTCTCCCGAACCCGTAGGGTCTACACACTTAAGGTTCGGTGACACTAGGGTTGTAGAGATATTAGCACAAGGTAATGCGAAAGTTGTTCGGAGTCCCGGATGAGATCCCGGACGTCATGAGGAGTTCCCGAATGGTCCGGAAGTAAAGATTCATATATAGGAAGTCCAGTTTCGGCCATCGGGAAGGTTTCGGGGGTCACCGGTATTGTACCGGGACCACCGGAAGGGTCACGGGGGTCCACCGGGTGGGGCCACCTATCCTGGAGGGCCCCATGGGCTGAAGTGGGAGGGGAACCAGCCCCTAGTGGGCTGGTGCGCCCCCCATGGGCCTCCCCCTGTGCCTAGGGTTAGAAACCCTAGGGGTGGGGGGCGCCACCCTTGCCTTGGGGGGTAAGGCACCCCCTTGGCCGCCGCCCCCCTAGGAGATTGGATCTCCTAGGGCCGGCGCCCCCCTAGGCACCCTATATATAGTGGGGGGAAGGGAGGGCTGCGCACCCAAGTCCCTGGCCTCTCCCTCTCCCTCCCGTGACACTCCTCCATCTCCCTTGCGCTTGGCGAAGCCCTGCCGAGATCACCGTTGCTTCCACCACCACGCCGTCGTGCTGCTGGATCTTCATCAACCTCTCCTTCCCCCTTGCTGGATCAAGTTGGAGGAGACGTCTTCCCAACCGTACGTGTGTTGAACGCGGAGGTGCTGTCCGTTCGGCACTTGGTCATCGGTGATTTGAATCACGTCAAGTACGACTCCATCAACCCCGTTCTCTTGAACGCTTCCGCTCGTGATGTACAAGGGTATGTAGATGCACTCCCCTCTCCCTCATTGCTAGATGACTCCATAGATTGATCTTGGTGATGCGTAGAAAATTTTAAAATTCTGCTACGTTCCCCAACAGTGGCATCATGAGCTAGGTCTATGCGTAGTTACTACGCACGAGTAGAACACAAAGTAGTTGTGGGCGTCGATATTGTCAATTTGCTTGCCGTTACTAGTCTTATCTTGATTCGGCGGCATCCTGGGATGAAGCGGCCTGGACCAACCTTACACGTACGCTTACGTGAGACTGGTTCCACCGACTGACATGCACTAGTTGCATAAGGTGGCTGGCGGGTGTCTGTCTCTCCCACTTTAGTCGGATCGGATTCGATGAATAGGGTCCTTATGAAGGGTAAATAGAAATTGGCAATTCACGTTGTGTTTTTGGCGTAGGTAAGAAAATGTTCTTGCTAGAACCCTATTGCAGCCACGTAAAAACTTGCAACAACAATTAGAGGACGTCTAACTTGTTTTTGCAGCAAGTGTTTTGTGATGTGATATGGCCAAAGTTGTGATGAATGATGAATGATATATATGTGATGTATGAGATCATGTTCTTGTAATAGGAATCACGACTTGCATTTCGATGAGTATGACAACCGGCAGGAGCCATAGGAGTTGTCTTTATTTTTTGTATGACCTGCGTGTCATTGAGAAACGCCATGTAAATTACTTAACTTTGTTGCTAAACGTGTTAGCCATAGTAGTAGAAGTAATAGTTGGCGAGCAACTTCATGGAGACATGATGATGGAGATCATGGTGTCATGCCGGTGATAAGATGATAATGGAGCCCCAAGATGGAGATCAAAGGAAGCTATATGATACTGGCCATATCATGTCACTATTATTTGATTGCATGTGATGTTTATCATGTTTTTGCATCTTGTTTACTTAGAACGACGGTAGTAAATAAGATGATCCCTCATAATAATTTCAAGAAAGTGTTTCCCCTAACTGTGCACCGTTGCGACAGTTCGTTGTTTCGAAGCACCACGTGATGATCGGGTGTGATAGTTCCAACGTTCACATACAACGGGTGTAAGACAGATTTACACATGCAAACACTTAGGTTGACTTGACGAGCCTAGCATGTACAGACATGGCCTCGGAACAAAAAGACCGAAA
Organism: Triticum urartu; assembly: GCF_003073215.2. Lineage (NCBI taxonomy): Eukaryota > Viridiplantae > Streptophyta > Magnoliopsida > Poales > Poaceae > Triticum > Triticum urartu. The sequence goes on from NC_053023.1 coordinate 408,871,408, forward strand.
GGTCGAGCATGAGTCGTATAGAAGATACGATCAACATGAAGATGTTCATCGATGTTGACTAGTCCGTCTCACATGATGATCGGACACGGCCTAGTTAACTCGGATCATGTTATACTTAGATGACTGGAGGGATGTCTATCTGAGTGGGAGTTCATTAAATAATTTGATTAGATGAACTTAATTATCATGAACTTAGTCTAAAATCTTTACAATATGTCTTGTAGATCAAATGGCCAACGTTGTCCTCAACTTCGACACGTTCCTAGAGAAAACCAAGCTGAAAGACGATGGCAGCAACTATACGGACTGGGTCAGGAACCTGAGGATCATCCTCATAGCTGCCACGAAAGATTATGTCCTACAAGCACCGCTAGGTGAAGCACCTGCTCTCCCTACAGAACAAGACGTTATGAACGCTTGGCAGACACGTGCTGATGATTACTCCCTCTCTTAGTGCGGCATGCTTTACAGCTTAGAACCGGGACTCCAAAAGTGTTTTGAGAGACACGGAGCATATGAGATGTTCGAAGAGCTGAAAATGGTTTTTCAAGATCATGCCCGGGTCGAGAGATATGAAGTCTCCGACAAGTTCTTCAGCTGTAAGATGGAGGAAAATAGTTCTGTCAGTGAGCACATACTCAAAATGTCTGGGTTGCATAACCGCTTGACTCAGCTGGGAGTTAATCTCCCGGATGACGCGGTCATTGACAGAATCCTTCAGTCGCTTCCACCAAGCTACAAGAGCTTTGTGATGAACTTCAATATGCAGGGGATGGAAAAGACCATTCCTGAAGTATTTGCAATGCTGAAATCAGCAGAGGTAGAAGTCAAAAAGGAACATCAAGTGTTGATGGTGAATAAAACCACTAAGTTCAAGAAAGGCAAGCGTAAGAAGAACTTCAAGAAGGACGGCAAGGGAGCTGCCGCGCCCGGTAAGCAAGCTGCCGGGAAGAAGCCAAGGAATGGACCCAAGCCCGAGACTGAGTGCTTTTATTGCAAGAGAAGTGGTCACTGGAAGCGGAACTGCCCCAAATACTTAGCGGACAAGAAGGCCGACATCACGAAAGGTATATGTGATATACATGTAATTGATGTGTACCTTACCAGTACTCATAGTAGCTCCTGGGTATTTGATACCGGTGCAGTTGCTCACATTTGTAACTCAAAGCAGGAGCTGCGGAATAAGCGGAGACTGGCGATGGACGAGGTGACGATGCGCGTCGGGAATGGTTCCAAGGTTGATGTGATCGCCGTCGGCACGCTACCTCTACACTTACCTACGGGATTAGTTTTAAACCTCAATAATTGTTATTTAGTGCCAGCTTTGAGCATGAACATTGTATCAGGATCTCGTTTAATACGAGATGGCTACTCATTTAAATCCGAGAATAATGGTTGTTCTATTTATATGAGAGATATGTTTTATGGTCATGATCCGATGGTAAATGGTTTATTCTTAATGAATCTCGAGCGTAATGTTACACATATTCATAGTGTGAATACCAAAAGATGTAAGGTTGATAATGATAGTACCACATACTTGTGGCACTGCCGCCTTGGTCACATAGGTGTCAAACGCATGAAGAACCTCCATGTAGATGGACTTTTAGAGTCTCTTGATTACGAATCATTTGACACGTGCGAACCATGCCTCATGGGTAAAATGACCAAGACTCCGTTCTCAGGAACAATGGAGCGAGCAACCAACTTATTGGAAATCATACATACTGATGTGTGCGGTCCAATGAGTGTTGAGGCTCGCGGTGACTATCATTATGTTCTCACCCTCACTGATGACTTGAGTAGATATGGGTATGTCTATTTAATGAGACACAAGTCTGAGACCTTTGAAAGGTTCAAGGAATTTCAGAGTGAGGTTGAGAATCAACGTGACAGGAAAATCAAGTTCTTGCGATCAGATCGTGGGGGAGAATACTTGAGTCACGAATTTGGCACACACTTAAGAAAATGTGGAATAGTTTCACAACTCACGCCGCCTGGAACACCTCAGCGTAATGGTGTGTCCGAACATCGTAATCGCACTCTATTAGATATGGTGCGATCTATGATGTCTCTTACCGATTTACCACTATCATTTTGGGGCTATGCTTTAGAGACTGCCGCATTCACTTTAAATAGGGCTCCGTCGAAATCCTTTGAGACGACACCATATGAATTATGGTTTGGGAAGAAACCTAATCTGTCGTTTCTAAAAGTTTGGGGATGCGATTCTTATGTCAAGAAACTTCAACCTAAAAAGCTCGAACCCAAGTCGGAAAAATGCGTCTTCATAGGATACCCTAAAGAAACTGTTGGGTATACCTTCTACCTCAGGTCCGAAGGCAAGATCTTTGTTGCCAAGAATGGGTCCTTTCTAGAGAAGGAGTTTCTCTCGAAAGAAATAAGTGGGAGGAAAGTAGAACTCGATGAAGTATTACCTCTTGAACCGGAAAGTGGCGCAACTCAAGAAAATGTTCCTGAGGTGCCTGCACCGACTAGAGAGGAAGTTAATGATGATGATCATGAAACTTCAGATCAAGTTGCTACTGAACTTCGTAGGTCCACAAGGACACATTCCGCACCAGAGTGGTACGGCAACCCTATCTTGGAAATCATGTTGTTAGACAACGGTGAACCTTCGAACTATGAAGAAGCGATGGCGGGCCCGGATTCCGACAAATGGCTAGAAGCCATGAAATCCGAGATAGGATCCATGTATGAAAACGAAGTATGGACTTTGACTGACTTGCCTGATGATCGGCGAGCCATAGAAAATAAATGGATCTTTAAGGAGAAGACAGACGCGGATGGTAATGTGACCATCTATAAAGCTCGGCTTGTCGCTAAGGGTTATCGACAAGTTCAAGGGGTTGACTATGATGAGACTTTCTCACCTGTAGCGAAGCTGAAGTCTGTCCGAATCATGTTAGCAATTTCCTCATTCTATGATTATGAGATATGGCAAATGGACGTCAAAACAGCATTCCTTAATGGTTTCCTTAAGGAAGAATTGTATATGATGCAGCCGGAAGGTTTTGTCGATCCTAAGAATGCTGACAAGGTGTGCAAGCTCCAACGCTCGATTTATGGGCTGGTGCAAGCATCTCGGAGTTGGAACATTCGCTTTGATGAGATGATCAAAGCGTTTGGGTTTATGCAGACTTATGGAGAAGCCTGCATTTACAAGAAAGTGAGTGGGAGCTCTGTAGCATTTCTCATATTGTATGTGGATGACATACTGTTGATGGGAAATGATATAGAATTCTTGGAAAGCATAAAGGCCTATTTGAACAAGTGTTTTTCAATGAAGGACCTTGGAGAAGCTACTTATATATTAGGCATCAAGATCTATAGAGATAGATCGAGATGCCTCATTGGTCTTTCACAGAGTACGTACCTTGACAAGATTTTGAAGAAGTTCAAAATGGATCAGTCAAAGAAGGGGTTCTTGCCTGTATTGCAAGGTACGAGATTGAGCTTGGCTCAATGCCTGACCACGGCAGAAGATAGAGAAAAGATGAGTGTCGTCCCCTATGCCTCGGCCATAGGGTCTATCATGTATGCTATGCTGTGTACCAGACCTGATGTAAACCTTGCCGTGAGTTTGGTAGGAAGGTACCAAAGTAATCCCGGCATGGAACACTGGACAGCGGTTAAAAATATCCTGAAGTAATTGAAAAGGACTAAGGAAATGTTTCTCGTTTATGGAGGTGACGAAGAGCTCATCGTAAAGGGTTACGTCGATGCTAGCTTCGACACAGATCTGGATGACTCTAAGTCACAAACCGGATACGTGTATATTTTGAATGGTGGGGCAGTAAGCTGGTGCAGTTGCAAGCAAAGCGTTGTTGCGGGATCTACATGTGAAGCGGAGTACATGGCAGCCTCAGAGGCAACACACGAAGCAGTCTGGGTGAAGGAGTTCATTACCGACCTAGGAGTCATACCCAATGCGTCGGGCCCGATGACTCTCTTCTGTGACAACACTGGAGCTATTGCCCTTGCCAAGGAGCCCAGGTTTCACAGGAAGACCAGGCATATCAAGCGTTGCTTCAACTCCATTCGTGAAAGTGTTCAAAATGGAAACATAGAGATTTGTAAAGTACATATGGACTTGAATGTAGCAGATCCGTTGACTAAACCTCTCCCTAGAGCAAAACATGATCAACACCAGAATTCCATGGGTGTTCGATTCATCACAATGTAACTAGATGATTGACTCTAGTGCAAGTGGGAGACTGTTGGAAATATGCTCTAGAGGCAATAATAAAATGATTATTATATTTCCTTGTTCATGATAATTGTCTATTATTCATGCTATAATTGTATTATCCGGAAATCGTAATACATGTGTGAATACATAGACCACAATGTGTCCCTAGTGAGCCTCTAGTTGACTAGCTCGTTGATCAACAGATAGTCATGGTTTTCTGGCTATGGACATGGGGATGTCATTGATAACGGGATCACATCATTAGGAGAATGATGTGATGGACAAGACCCAATCCTAAGCTTAGCTCAAAGATCGTGTAGTTCGTTTGCTGTAGCTTTTCTGAATGTCAAGTATCATTTCCTTAGACCATGAGATTGTGCAACTCCCGGATACCGTAGAAGTTCTTTGGGTGTGCCAAACGTCACAACGTAACTGGGTGACTATAAAGGTACATTACAGGTGTCTCTGAAAGTGTCTGTTGGGTTGGCACGAATCGAGACTGGGATTTGTCACTCCGTATGACGGAGAGGTATCTCTGGGCCCACTCGGTAATGCATCATCATAATGAGCTCAATGTGATCAAGTGGTTGATCACGGGATCATGCATTACGGTACGAGTAAAGTGACCTGCCGGTAACGAGACTGAACAAGGTATTGGGATACCGACGATCGAGTCTCGGGCAAGTAACATACCGATTGACAAAGGGAATTGTATACGGGTTGATTGAATCCTCGACATCGTGGTTCATCCGATGAGATCATCGTGGAGCATGTGGGAGCCAACATGGGTATCCAGATCCCGCTGTTGGTTATTGACCGGAGAGGCTTCTCGGTCATGTCTGCATGTCTCCCGAACCCGTAGGGTCTACACACTTAAGGTTCGGTGACGCTAGGGTTGTAGAGATATTAGCACACGGTAACCCGAAAGTTGTTCGGAGTCCCGGATGAGATCCCGGACGTCATGAGGAGTTCCGGAATGGTCCGGAGGTAAAGATTCATATATAGGAAGTCCAGTTTTGGCCATCGGGAAGGTTTCGGGGGTCACCGGTATTGTACTGGGACCACCGGAAGGGTCCCGGGGGTCCACCGGGTGGGGCCACCTATCCTGGAGGGCCCCATGGGCTGAAGTGGAAGGGGAACCATCCCCCTAGTGGGCTGGTGCGCCCCCCCATGGGCCTCCCCTTGCGCCTAGGGTTAGAAACCCTAGGGGTGGGGGCGCCACCCTTGCCTTGGGGGGCAAGGCACCCCCTTGGCCGCCGCCCCCCTAGGAGATTGGATATCCTAGGGCCGGCGCCCCCCCTAGGCACCCTATATATAGTGGGGGGGAGGTAGGGTTGCGCACGCAAGTCCCTGGCCTCTCCCTCTCCCTCCCGTGGCACTCCTCCATCTCCCTTGCGCTTGGCGAAGCCCTATCGAGATCACCGTTGCTTCCACCACCATGCCGTCGTGCTGCTGGATCTTCATCAACCTCTCCTTCCCCCTTGCTGGATCAAGTTGGAGGAGACGTCTTCCCAACCGTACGTGTGTTGAACGCGGAGGTGTTGTCCGTTCGGCACTTGGTCATCGGTGATTTGAATCACGTCGAGTACGACTCCATCAACCCCGTTCTCTTGAACGCTTCTGCTCGTGATCTACAATGGTATGTAGATGCACTCCTCTCTCCCTCATTGCTAGATGACTCCATAGATTGATCTTGGTGATGCATAGAAAATTTTAAAATTCTGCTACGTTCCCCAACACCACTGTGTCAGATTCCTATGTTCTGGTACCCCTCAATCTCATGAATCAATTCTGGCCGCAGGAGGCTACTAGCTCAGCTCCAACTGAACCTGCATCTTTAGATTTACTGCCAAGTGACACTGCTCTGCCAATAAACAGTTTGGACATTGCTCTCACTGTTTCTGAAGCTGGTCTGCATTTAGACATGATCACCCATGGCAACTTTACTCCGACTATGCTGTCAAGGGACTGCATTCCAATGACTAGGCTTAACTCCTACCTGGCTGCTGCTGTTAGACCTATAATTGCATCTTTTGGCCCCTGGAATGGTCACTAAGGCTTCAGACATAGCTCTGTGACTTTTAATGTTTCTGTTAGTGAAAATGCAGGCTCTCTGAACATTACCTCTGCTACTACAGTCACCACACAGTTTGGCACATCTTCTGTGAATATTGAAGCAATTGCTGAGGCCTCTGATTGGGAGATTAATGAGTCCCAGGAGATTATTGTCAGTGATGGGACAGTTGGGCAGCTGACCAATCCACATGCTCTCTCTGACGGCCTTGTCACCATCGCTCAAGCTGAGCAGGCTGTTTCTGTTGTCTGTGATGGAACTGGGGGGACTGAGGAAACTGCACTGCCTGACAGTTCAATGACCTCTGCTCACTTGACATAGATGTATCTACCTGTGGTTAATCCTGAGGACGGGATGGGCTCCTCTGCTGTGATTGCTAATCGTAAGGGCACGAATGTTCTACTGACCAGCTCTGTCTCTCTCCGTAGGAGCTCCAGGTCCAATAAATATGATGGTTTTAAGGTCCCTGCTATAACTGATACCAAGCCCAGAACCTCCAAGGTGAAGCCAAGGATCATTCCATCAGCCAAGTCTATAGTGGTTATTACTGAAATTAAGGATTCTTCTGAAGTCCCACCTCCTACACCCATCGCCACGATCCAGCTTGTGGGCACTGTCAAGTGCGCCATCCCGGTTGCAGAGCTCTCTGAAGATGCTCTCAATGAAGTTCAGGAGAACTCTTCTCCTCGTTCTTCCACTGCTTAAGTTCTTATAGTCATCTTATGGTTCTTTTGGTTAATTGGAACGTGCTTTCTTGGAACGTTCGTGGTTTAAATTCAGAACCTAAGCAACTTTCTCTCTTTAATGCTATCAACTCTAGTGGATGTGCCGTTATATGCTTGCAAACTAAGAAGCCAGACTTTGATAATAATTTTATTAAATCTTGTTGCCCACGTTGTTTTGATAAGTTTGAATTTATTCCTTCTCATGGGGCATCAGGTGGAATTGCTACTATATGGAACAACTCCATTTTCATGGATACCGTACTTACAACCACTAATTCTGCTCTGGTCATTAGATTCCAGTCCACACAATCTGCACAATATTGGACCCTAGTAAATGTATATGGCCCGTGCCAAGGGGATGAACGCAGGGATTTTTTGAATTGGCTCTTTGACCTAAATATTCCTCCCAATGAAGATTGGCTCATTTTGGGAGATTTCAACTTTATTCGCAGCCCAGATAACCGTAATAAACCTAGTGGAAACTATGGAGACATGATCACTTTCAATGATTTCATCCGTTCACAGAGTCTAATTGAACTTCCAATCAAAGGCATGGCTTATACCTGGAGTAATATGCAACTTGACCCTCTCCTGGAACAGATTGATTGGTTTTTCACTAGCAACAACTGGACCACCACTTACCCTAAAACCCTGGTTAAACCTTTAGGCATACCAGTTTCTGATCACATTCCTTGTGTGGTCATCATTGAGACCTCCATCCCTCAGTCCAAAATATTCATATTTGAATCATATTGGGTACACCACCCTGGTTTTCTAGATGCAGTCAGTAAAGCTTGGTCCAAACCGGTTCGATCCAATAATATGGCCACTGTCATATCTCGAAAACTTAAGCTACTAAGGCATGAGCTTAAGTCTTGGAGTAAAAATATTTCCAAACTCTCCATTGCTATTGAAAATTCAAACAGAGCACTCTTTGAAATCGATGAACTCGAAAACAAACGCAGTCTCACCATACCAGGGACCAATTTTCGGCGCATACTTAAAAAACACATTTTGAGGCTTCTTGCTTATGAGAAAGAATACTGGAGACTGCGTTGCACCATATGTTGGGTCAAGTTTGGTGATGAGCAACCTATGTTTTTCCAAGCTATGGCTTCAGAAAGATTCAGAGGGAATAATATTGCATCTCTTACCACGGACGATGGTATTTGTGTAGAGGATCATGCAGGGAAGGAAGCTGTCATTTTTCAAGCCTTCAAAAAACGTCTAGGCTCTTCTGCAAAACATGAGATGAAATTTGATCTGGCCAGAATCATTAAACGAGTCGAAGATCTTGATCAACTCACCGTGCCATTCACACACCAGGAAATTGATGATGTAATAAAATATATGCCTGGTGAAAGAGCCCCAGGTCCAGATGGTTTCACTGGACATTTTCTCAAATCATGCTGGCATGTGATCAAAGAGGATTTCTACAAATTATGCGACCAATTCCATGATGGCAATCTAAACCTTGAGAGCATAAATGAGGGCTTTATTACCCTCATATCAAAAATCAATGCACCAACTTCGGTTAATGATTTTAGGCCCATCACTCTACTTAACTGTTGTCTGAAGATAATCACCAAACTACTCGCCAACCGATTGCAAAGGCTCATACTGAAGATTGTGCATCAAAATCAATACGGGTTTTTGAAAGGTCGATCGATCCAAGATTGTTTAGCTTGGGCGTTTGAGTATATCTATCAATGCCAATCCTCAAAAAAACCAATAGTCCTTCTTAAGCTTGTGTTGACACCGGATTTTGGCAAGATACAGATTGCAATGAAGATGGTCTCGAGTGAATGAGTTTTCAGCATAAAAATATTCACGTCACCGAGTGGAACCACTTTGATGTTTCGGTTATATTCAGTCGACTTTATCTTACGGACCGAAACTATACTCCGAGTGGCATAGTTCAATGTTCCGAGTGGTTTTTGGCCAATCACGTATTCAAGATGACCTCGGATGAAGGAGCACTCTTAAGGAATTGTCTTCGTCTCATCGAGGCAATCGATTTTGATATATAAATCATCTCAATCCAAGTTCATATGCAAAAGTTAGAGGCAATATACTGCAGACTCAACCTCAACGGAAATATGGCGCGAGGTGCCAGACACTTGTCTGACAGGTTGCGCGAGTAATTCGGCCATCAATACGGCCTTGAATCGAAAAACCTTCAACATGGAAAAGTTTCACCTCGTCGAGCCGATCGATTTTCATATATAATTCATCTCAATCTGAGATCATATGAGGCTTGGAGAGACAAATCAAGATCAGGCTATGTATTCAGTCGGAAATCCGAGTGAAAAGTTTACCATCCGAGTGAAAGTTTACGGTCGAGTGAAAGTTTACGGTCGAGTGAAATTTTACGGTCGAGTGAAAGTCCGCCGACCGGATGAACTTATTATTATCCAAGTGGAAATGTAGTCATCCGAGTGAAAATATGATCATCCGAGTGAAATTGTCGTCCAGGTGAAAATATTCCAAGTGAAAAGATTACCATCGGGACGAAAACTTGCTGATTGAATAAGATAGTGCCTTCCGAGTGGAAATATAGTCATCCGAGTGAATAAGATAGTGCCTTCCGAGTGGAAATATAGTCATCCGAGTGGAAATATAGTCATCCGAGTGAATGATTGTCTTCCGAGTGAAAAAGTCCAATCGGACGATCCGAGTGAAAGTATCTAATATCCGAGTGGATGAGCTCAAGTCCGAGTGAAATTGAACATGTGCTCGAAAGTTTATCAAAATGACCTTGGATGAAGAAGTGTTCAATACAGAAGTTGTGCGTATCATCAAGACAGTAAATTTTGATTTTGGAGTCATCATCATCAGAGATAATATATAGCCTACAAATTCACTATGAGACTCGGATAATCCAGTCTACTACAAAACCGAGTCCGACTGGAAGATAAAGATGACCTCGAAAAGTATTCAAGATGGCCTTATTTGAAAAAATGATCAACATGAGAGTTGTTCGTATCGTCGAGGCGCACAAGTTTGATATTTGGGCCGTCTCGATCGGAGATCATATGCAAGCCCGGCGGCCCGTGCAAGAAGGAAGACAGAGTTTGGGCCAGATTCAGACTGAATCCGAGTTGGAATAGAATTAGGACTCTAGGACGTGAATTGATGTAATTTTTCTTGTAAGGAAAGCCTAGATGAAAACTTTACTTGTACGGGAAGTCCAGCCGCCTCTTATATATGTTGGGGGTGACGGCCGATTGAAAAACAGACAATCGAACAAATCAATATACTACTTTTTCATCTACATTTTATCTCTCCACCGTTTTTCTCTCTCGTTCTTCGCTATTCTTCGTGTTTGAAAGCTGTGAATCCCGAGGCTCTAGGGGCGAGTGAATCAACCTAGGGCAGCCCATAGCTGCCGCACTCCCTGACGGGGTCCCTCCCAGGGGTGTGGGGTTTTCGGGTCTGCAAAAGCGCCCGTCGACTGTCTTGCGTATCGCGCTGTCAGTCGGATCTCCTTCAACATGAGCTACGGTGCATCACCCCCAGCGTCGAGGGTACACGTGATGTGTTCGTGTGTCAACACACTTTTTGGCGACTCCGCTGGGGAACAAAGATCAATCGTCATCATCCACCATGTCTGATATTCCCAAGCCATCTGAGGTAGACGCCGATAACATCATTAAGCCCAGTCTTGATGAGATATCGGCCGATCATCGCCAAGTTTATGAGGAGTACAAGAAGGCACGCAAGGAGAAGGACTTGCAGGAGTTCCTTGCAAAGTTCAAGAAGTATCGCCAAGGCAACATCACCCCGATTGAAGAAATCAAGTTCCCTCCTCTTCAAGCCGAGCAGGTTAAACCCTCTGTAAGTACTGCCTTTTCTCCTGAGCAGTGGGCTGAGATTGAAAGTCGTATTGCTGATGGTAACAATCTAGTCTATCAAACTTTTATAGAAAATACTAATGCTCAGAAGAATATATCTCAATCGTCTAGTGGTAATAATGGTGTAGCTGCTAGTGTGCAAAACCCTAATCTGGCTTTACCTATTGCATCGGCGCCTCCTGTGCCGATGACTTATTATCCTACCCAAAAAAATCAGATTGTGGCTACACCCATTAATCCTATTATGAGCATGACAGGTTCAGTGGCAACGCCGAACCAAACTCTACCTACAGCTACAACCACTCGATCACTACCAAATTATGGGTCGACATACTTGCCACAATTCCTACCCACAACTAGCAACCCTACTCCTTCTATGCCACTGCCACAAGCTGCATCGTCCACTATGGATGATGGTCTAGCTAATCTTAGAGAGGAGATGGCTAAGATGCTTCGAGAAAATTTTGGAGTTGAGTTACCTCGGAATCGGATTTAACAAAAACCATACCCCGAGTACTTTGATGCCATCCAGTGCCCTCCGGGATATAAGATTCCAGATTTTGTTAAGTTGAATGGAGAGGGCACAAAAACCACATGGGAGCATGTTAGTCAATACTTCGCACAACTAGGTGAAGCAGGCTCACTAAATGAGTTGAAAGTGCGTTTGTTTCCTTTATCTTTAACTGGTACTGCATTTTCATGGTTTTCTTCTTTACCACATGGTTCCATTCGGGTTTGGTCGCAGCTAGAGCGGAAATTTCATGATCACTTTTATAGCGGCGATAATGAACTCAAGTTATCACATCTAACATCGGTTAAACAGAAGCATGATGAATCGGTCTCCGATTACGTCAAGAGATTCAGAGAAACAAAAAACCAGTGTTTTAGTTTGGTGATAACCGAGAGAGAATTGGCAGACCTAGTGCTGAGTGGTTTGAGAACTCCCATTAGAGAAAAGTTGGAAGGTTTTGAGTTCTTAAATATCAACCAAGTCTTACAAAGGGCTTTGGCTCAGGAAAGCCAAAGCAAAGATCTCAAAGAAGTGCATAGATACAAAGCCGATCGTCCAAAGATGAATATGGTGGAATATGATAGTGATCACTCAGACGATGAGGGTGATGTTTTTGCTACTGAATTTGTTTGGCCATCTAAGGCCAAACCCTTTATTTGCAATGATCTGAAACTGATTCATAAGAATCGTGATGAAGAGATGAAGTTTACTTTTAACATTGCTAAGTGTGATAGAATATTTGATGCTTTGCTGCAGGCTAAGATTATTAGAATATCTCATACTTTACCGCCGTTTGAAGAGCTAAAACGACTTGCTTATTGCAAGTATCATAATTCTTTTTCTCATGCTACTAATGATTGCAATGTTTTTCAACGACAGATACAATCGGCCATTAATGATGGACGATTGAACTTTTCTGAGATGCAAGTTGATAAACAGCCTTTTCCAATGAATACCATGGATTTGGAGGGGAAGAAGCTACTCATTCGGCCGGAGGTAGCCGAATCTGCTAATAAAGCTAATGTCATTGTTGGTGAGCCCAGGAAAGACAAGGAGGACAACAAGGTCTTGGGGAGACAGGTTGTGCTTGGTAAGCAACCCGATGGCAAGGAAGTAATCAAAATCACCATCAAGAATCCTACACTCGGGGGGAAACCACAAGTGCAAGAAAATACGCGAGTTAAATTTGTCAAACCCAAGAGTCCGGAAGTTGGCAAGTGGAAGAGGAATGAAGCTAAAGTGCAACGCAAGCGGATCAAGCCAACTTTTGATATGTTGCTATCCAAATATGCTAATCAGTCGGCTGGTCCCAGCTCTAACCGGCCATCATACCTGAAGCGACCAAGGTCACCATCAGCTGATATGTTCAGTCAGTATTAAAACCGAGTGGACCAAGGGTGTCATTTCCAGAAAAGCATACGCAATCTATTTGGGATCGACTTGACTATTCATATAGAGGCCGACTGAACATCGGTAACTATCGGTCGGCTGGTCAAAACATGCGACCGGATGGAAATTATCCGAGTGTAAGAATGCACCCAGGTGGAAGCTATCCGAGTGAAAAAATGTGGCCGAGTAGATTCCATCCGACTGAATTCCATCCGAGTGATATTCATCCGAGTGGATTCCATCAGAGCAAAAAGGTGCGCCCGAGTGGAAATTTCATGCATCTGGAAAGTCGAAAAGAATGGCGTGTTAAATCACCAAGTGTTGCAGCAATTGAGTCGGGAAAAGGCAAGGAGAAAATGGATGTCCACTCACTTATCTTGGGCACCGAAACATTCGCCATACAGTAGCCGATTGTGCATAGCAATCTGACTGAGCCGATACTTACTATCGTGCCAAAGCACTCGACTAATGACCATGAAGCAAGCACCAGCCGAGTAAAAACGAGAGATCCTAAATACACTCAGCCAAAGTGGTGTCCTCCAGGGCTAACAAAGACACAAAAGAGGAAACTACAGAGGTTAAGGAGTCGAGAGATGGCAGAACAGGAGGCCGAGAAACAAAGGGATAAGTTGTTCAATTACACTCGACCCATGGTTCCACCAAAACAAGTGTGGAGGCCTAAACAAATACAAGATACATCAGCTTCTACATCTATCACAGCAATACCTACATCACCAAAGGAGGACGATGCAACAGATATGACATCGTCTGCGACACTTCTTACTTATCCTTCACTCGGACAAATTTCAGAATCGGTGGATGCACTCGAGGAGGAGGCTGATATGTTGGACTATGAGTCTACGCCGGTTCATGAAGGTATGGATATCAATATGCTGTACTACTTACCTGCTGAGTTTCGTGCTGTAGATGAAGAAGGGGAGGTGGCTCAGCTGGATTTTGGCCCTAAAAACGCAATATTCGAGAAGCCAAAAGAACTAGTAACGCATCTTAAACCATTATATCTCAGAGGTCATATCAATGGGTCGCCGCTCACTCGGATGCTTGTTGATGGTGGTGCTGTGGTAAATCTTATGCCCTATTCGGTCTTCAAGAGATTGGGTTTGCCTGATGAAAAATTGATCAAGACCAATATGGTTCTCAATGGATTTGAAGGCAAAGAGAAAACTGAAGCCAAAGGTGTGATGTATGTGGAGCTTACAGTCGGAAGCAAAACTTTGGCTACTGCATTCTTTGTCGCTGAGGTGCAAGGTAACTACAACGTCATACTAGGCCGCGATTGGGTTCATGCAAACCAGTGCGTGCCATCCACTATGCACCAGTTTTTGATTCAGTGGGTTGATGATGAAGTGGAAGTTATTCACGCAGATAACTCGGCCTGTGTTGCTTTGGCCGATGCATCGGTGGATTGGCAACATCCCAATGCTACTTGTTTAACGGGACGTGACTTATCAGAATTTGATTTTCTCAGCGCAACCAAGAATGGTTTTGTGCCCGTCTCTTTAAAGCCGAGTGAATGCAATCGACTCCAAGGTATGATATGTTTAAATGGATCCTAATTCTGAGTGGTTACAAAAACGTCTTGTAAAGTATCGGTCCAATGAGAACGATATGTATGAGTCTATAGAGGAGTTGGATGACATGGATAAACTTGGACAAGGTTTTACATCAGCCGATCCGTTAGAAGAGGTAGATATTGGAGATGGTTCAGTCACTCGACCGACATTTATAAAAAAAATTGAAAGCCGATTGTAAGGCTAAGTTAATCGAGCTATTGAAATAATATGTTTGTTGCTTTGCATGGGAATATCATGAGATGCCAGGATTAAGCCGAGAGCTAGTGGAACATCGGTTGCCTATAAATGTCGGTTTTAGACCTTATAAACAGTCGGCCAGAAAATTTAATCCGAAAACATATGACCGGATCAAGGAAGAGATCGGTCGACTGCTTGATGCTAATTTCATTCAACCATGCAGGTATGCCGAGTGGATTTCTAACATTGTCCCAGTGGAGAAGAAAGGGTCCGGTAAGTTGAGGGTGTGCATTGACTTCAGAGATTTGAATAGGCTACACCCAAAGATGAGTATCCTATGCCAATAGCCGATATGCTTATTAATGATGCTTTTGGACATAAGGTTATTAGCTTTCTAGATGGTAATGCCGGATACAACCAAATTTTTATGGCCGAAGAGGACATGTACAAGACAGCTTTTCGATGCCCTGGTTTCCTTGGTTTATTCGAGTGGACAGTGATGACATTCGGATTAAAAAATGCTGGCGCCACATATCAAAGGGCTATGAATTTGATTTTTCATGATTTACTTGGTGTCATACTTGAAGTTTATATTGATGATATTGTTGTCAAATCGGATGCTTTTGAATCTCACTTGGCCGATTTGCGTTTAGCTTTTGAAAGAATGAAAAAGTATGGACTGAAAATGAATCCTTTGAAGTGTGCTTTCGGCATGTCAGCTGGCAAGTTTTTGGGTTTCATTATTCATGAAGATGGTATAGAGATTGATCCCAAAAAGATAGAGGCTATACATAAAGTGGAGGCTCCAACATGCAAGAGAGATATGCAAAAGTTCCTTGGCAAGGTCAATTATTTGAGAAGGTTCATAGCTAATCTATCAGGGAAAGTTGATGCATTCACTCCTATCCTTCGGTTAAAGAATGATGCTGATTTCACTTGGGGGGCAAAACAACAAGAAGCATTTGATATGATCAAGACTTATTTGTGCACTCCTCCGGTGATGAGAGCACCCAAGCATAGGGAACCCTTTAGACTTTACATTACAGCAGAGGAAGGAGTTATTGGTGCTGTTCTAACTCAAGAGACCGAAGGAAAAGAGCATGCCATCACTTATTTGAGCCACCGCTTATTGGACGCAGAGACAAGGTATACATTTATTGAGAAATTATGTCTATGCTTATATTATGCTTGCACAAAACTAAGACATTATTTAGTGTCGAGTGTTTGTGTAGTAGCTTGTCAAACCGATGTCATTAAATACATGTTGCATAGGCCAATTCTTAGTGGTAGAATTGGCAAGTGGGCTTATGCTTTGATTGAATATGATTTGGCTTATGAATCTCTAAAATCCATGAAAGGCCAAATTGTTGCTAATTTCATTGTTGAACATCGGGTTAATAACAAGCATGATGTTGATATGAACCTTGTTTCATTAGTACCATGGAGATTATACTTTGATGGTTCAGTTTGTAGCAATGGCCAAGGTGTTGGTATTGTTTATATATCTCCTCATGGTGCTGTTTTTGAAGCCTCATGCCGCTTAAAATATTTTTGCACAAACAATCAAGCCGAATATGAAGCATTGTTATTCGGCCTAGAGATGTTACTTGCTATAGGTGCTACACATATTGAGGCTTATGGTGATTCGTTACTAGTGGTGCAGCAAATATCCAAAGTCTTTCAGTGTTTGGACGAATCACTTAATGTTTATCTTGATAGATGTCTAGATATAATTTCTACTTTGGATTGCTTTAGCATTGCTCATATATCTAGACATGACAATTGGAAAGCAAATGAATTGGCACAACAAGCATCCGAATATCATGTTGATCATCGCATGTTTCATATCTCTCAAGGACCGATGTCTTGTCTTGCCAATATGGGAGAGGCCGAACCTGAACCCACTGATTCGGCCATTAACAAAAAGTCTAGTGTAGGTGACAATCCCGACTGGAGGAAGCCCATTGTTGATTACTTGTGCAATCCGAGTGAAAGGGTGGACAGGGTTGTTCGGCGTATGGCTTTCAAGTATACAATAAGAGATGATGGTCTTTATCGCCGAACCGTCGATGATGTTCTTCTAAAGTGTTTGGACGAGGACCAGGAAAGAGTTGCTATGGGAGAAGTACATGAAGGTATTTGTGGCACTCACCAGTCGGCTCCCAAGATGAAATGGTTATTGCGACGTGCTGGGTTTTATTGGCCGACTATGATTAATGATTGCTTTAGATATTATAAGGGGTGTGAAGCTTGTCAAAAGTTTGGTGATATTCAATTGGCTCCTGCTGCTATGTTACATCCTATTATCAAACCGTGGCCTTTCAGAGGTTGGGGTTTAGATTTCATTGGACAAATCCATCCGTCTTCCTCAAAAGGGCATCGGTTCGTATTGGTGGCAACTGATTATTTCACTAAATGGTCTGAAGCAGTACCTCTCAAGAACATGACGCATACGGAGGTAATTCAATTCATAACCGAGCACATTATTCATAGGTTCGGTATTCCTCAAACGTTAACTACAGATCAAGGTTCATCTTTCATGTCACACCAAATCAGAGAGTTTGCCGAATCTTATAACATAAAGTTGCTCAATTCCTCTCCATATTATGCCCAAGCTAATGGACAAGCTGAGTCTAGCAATAAAATTTTAATCAAGCTCATCAAGAAGAAGATTGAGGATAATCCAAGGAGATGGCATGACTTGTTGTCTGAGGCATTATGGGCACATAGAATCTCAAGGCATGGTGCTACGAAAGTGACTCCATATGAGCTAGTATATGGTCAGGAGGCTGTTTTACCGGTGGAAGTAAATTTGAATGCTTTGAGAATAGCCAAACAAAATGATTTATCGGCAATAGACTTCTACAACTTGATGATGGACAACATTGATGAGGTTGCTGATAAACGTTTGGCTGCTTTGAATGCCATAGAGAGAGATAAGTTGAGGGTGGCAAGGGCTTACAATAAGAAAGTCAAGTTGAAGAATTTTCAAGTTGGTGATCTTGTTTGGAAAGTGATTCTGCCGATTGGTTCAAGAGATAGAAAATTCAGGAAGTGGTCTCCAAGTTGGGAAGGTCCTTTTAGAATTACAAGAGCTGTTCCCAAAAATTCATATTTGGTGGAATCAATACAAGGGGCATTGTTACCTTGAGCTCTCAATGGCAAATATTTGAAGAAGTACCACCCGAGTGTGTGGCAGGAAGCCTAAGTGGGCAATGGCCGATATACGATTATCGCCCTTAGCACAAACATGGCCGATACATAATTATCGCCCTGAGAAAAATAAATGGCCGATGGAGTGTTGATATCGTCCTTAGAACAAACACTATGCATATTATTTTTCGGCGTGCAAGCTTTGCCGAAAAACAGGGGGGCATGTGTTGACACCTGATTTTGGCAAGATACAGATTGCAATGAAGATGGTCTTGAGTGAAAGAGTTTTCAGCATAAAAATATTCACATCACCGAGTGGAACCACTTTGATATTTCGGTTATATTCATTCGACTTTATCTTACGGACCGAAATTATACTCCGAGTGGCATAGTTCAATGTTCTGAGTGGTTTTTGGCCAATCACGTCTTCAAGATGACCTCGGATGAAGGAGCACTCTTAAGGAATTGTCTTCGTCTCGTCGAGGCAATCGATTTTGATATATAAATCATCTCAATCCGAGTTCATATGCAAAAGTTAGAGGCAATATACTGCAGACTGAACCTCAACGGAAATATGGCGCGAGGTGCCAGACACTTGTCTGATAGGTTGCGCAAGTAATTAGGCCATCAATACGGCCTTGAATCGAAAAACCTTCAACATGGAAAAGTTTCGCCTCGTCGAGCCGATCGATTTTCATATATAATTCGTCTCAATCCGAGATCATATGAGGCCTGGAGAGACAAATCAAGATCGGGCTATGTTTTCAGTCGGAAATCCAAGTGAAAAGTTTACCATCCGAGTGAAAGTTTACGGTCGAGTGAAAGTTTACGGTCGAGTGAAATTTTATGGTCGAGTGAAAGTCTGCCGACCGGATCAACTTATTATTATCCAAGTGGAAATGTAGTCATCCGAGTGAAAATATGATCATCCGAGTGAAATTGTCGTCCAGGTGAAAATATTCCGAGTGAAAAGATTACCATCGGGACGAAAACTTGCCGATTGAATAAGATAGTGCCTTCCGAGTGGAAATATAGTCATCCGAGTGAATAAGATAGTGCCTTCCGAGTGGAAATATAGTCATCCGAGTGAAAGATTGTCTTCCGAGTGAAAAAGTCCAATCGGACGATCCGAGTGAAAGTATCTAATATCCGAGTGGATGAGCTCAAGTCCGAGTGAAATTGAACATGTGCTTGAAAGTTTATCAAAATGACCTTGGATGAAGAAGTGTTCAATACAGAAGTTGTGCGTATCATCAAGACGGTAAATTTTGATTTTGGAGTCATCATCATCAGAGATAATATATAGCCTACAAATTCACTATGAGACTCGGATAATCTAGTCTACTGCAAAACCGAGTCCGACTGGAAGATAAAGATGACCTCGAAAAGTATTCAAGATGGCCTTATTTGAAGAAATGATCAACATGAGAGTTGTTCGTATCGTCGAGGCGCACAAGTTTGATATCTGGGCCGTCTCGATCGGAGATCATATGCAAGCCCGGCGGCCCGTGCAAGAAGGAAGGCAGAGTTTGGGCCAGATTCAGACTGAATCCGAGTTGGAATAGAATTAGGACTCTAGGACGTGAATTGATGTAATTTTTCTTGTAAGGAAAGCCTAGATGAATACTTTACTTGTACAGGAAGTCCAGCCGCCTCTTATATATGTTGGGGGTGACGGCCGATTGAAAAACAGACAATCGAACAAATCAATATACTACTTTTTCATCTATGTTTTATCTCTCCACCGTTTTTCTCTCTCGTTCTTCGCTGTTCTTCGTGTTTGAGAGCTGTGAATCCCGAGGCTCTAGGGGCGAGCGAATTGACCTAGGGCAGCCCATAGCCGCCGCACTCCCTGACGAGGTCCCTCCTGGGGGTGTGGGGTTTTCGGGTCTGCAAAAGCGCCCGTCGACTGTCTTGCGTATCGCGCTGTCGGTCGGGTCTCCTTCGACGTGAGCTGCGGTGCATCACCCCCGGCGTCGAGGGTACACGTGACGTGTTCGTGTGTCAACAGCTTGATTTCGCCAAGGCATTTGATACAATTGAACATGATGCAATGTTAGATATAATGCAACACATGGGATTCAACGCTAAGTGGTTGGATTGGATCAAGGCCATTTTGTCTTCTGGTAAATCTTTAGTTCTACTTAATGGAGTACCAGGTCGCCAGTTTCGTTGCAAAAGTGGTGTGCGCCAAGGAGATCCGTTATCTCCTTTAATTTTTGTGCTGGCAGCCGACTTACTTCAAGCTGTCATTAATGATGCCTTCACCCAAGGGGCGATTCAACTACCTTTCCCTTGCGCCACACAAAAAGATTACCCCGTCATACAATATGCCGATGACACAATCATTGTCCTCCTTGCGTGTAAAATGCAAGCAACAACGATCAAACAAATCATGTCGGATTATGCAACTTCCATTGGTCTGAAGATTAATTTTCACAAATCAACTCTGATCCCAATCAATTGTGATGACACCCTAAGTGCTAATATCGCTCAGATCTTTGGCTGTATCATTGGTAAAATGCCCTTCACATACCTGGGCCTGCCTTTGGGTTCAACATGTCCTTCCATGCTTGATCTAATGCCGATGGTCTGCAAAGTGGAAAGATGTCTCACAGTTGCCCTCAATATGATTTCGTATGGAGCAAAACTATCTCTTGTTAACTCAGTGATTACATCCTTGGTTATATTTGCACTATGCACACTTAAGCTACCTGCAAGCATACTTGAGTTGCTAGACAAGATCGGAAGGAAATGTCTTTGGACCAAAAAAACAGAGCAAGGTGAATCATGCAACTCTCTGGCAGCCTGGGACATGATTTGCAAGCCCAAGAATTGTGGCGGGATGGGTATACTGGACCTTAGAACACAAAGTGAAGCCTTGCTACTGAAATATCTCCATAAATTCTTCAACCATTGGGACTTGCCTTGGGTGGAACTGATCTGGAATACCTACTACACTACGAAAATTCCACATGCAACGGATACATGTGGCTCCTTCTGGTGGAAAGATATCACCAAGCTCATGCCTATTTATAGAGGCATAACCACAACGACAATCCAGGATGGACGCAAAACTTTGCTTTGGAAAGACTTATGGAAAGATGATATCTTGGCTGATAGATTCCCAAGAGCATTCTCCTTCACCAGAAATGAGGATATCTCAGTTCATGAGTTTCTAACTGCTGAAACGTTGGGGGAAACGTTCCACCTCCCTCTATCTGAGCAAGCACATGCGGAATTATTGACAATGCAACAGCTGCTCGCACCTGTTAATCTGGCTCAAGGAGAGGACAAATGGATATGTATTTGGGGGAAAGGAGATTACACAGCCAAGAAATACTACTCATACTACTTCAGAGAGATTGACGCTCACCAGACCTACAAATGGCTTTGGAAATCCAAAGTTACCATGAAACTCAAAGTGTTTGGATGGCTACTACTATCAGATAGGCTCAACACAAGAAATATGCTCAAAAGGAGACATTACAACATTGGAGATAACTACACTTGCCTTCTGTGTGACCCCCCGCCAGAGGAAACCTTAGAGCACTTATTCTTTACTTGTCCATTCAGCCAAGAATGCTGGTCACACCTCAACATAAGCTGGTCGACGCAAGGATCAAGGCTCCATTGGATAGAAGAGGCAAAAACTATATGTAACAAACCCATGTTCATGGATATCTTTATGCAAGCCATGTGGAGAATATGGAAGGAGCAAAACAATAAACACTTCAGAGGGATCATCCCTTCGAAACAATCTTGGTTGGCTAGGTTGAAACAAGACCTCTCCCTGCTCTATTATAGGGTGGGGGAAAAACACAAAACCTTTCTACACTCTTTCTTGGACACTTTGTAATTTCACTTTTAATCTTTTGTACTCTACCCCCTACCTAATCTACATCATGGCAATGGATGTTAGGTTATGACTTTGTAAGATCCTTTTGATACTAATCTAATACATACAGTAGAAGCCTCTCCTACTGTCTTAGGTGTCAAAAAAATGAGTAGTCAAATAATTATGCAACTATGTGAAGACTCTCTAACATTTAATAATTTCAGATCTTGGTATTTTATTAAAATAGCAAACAAAATAAAATAAAATAAAATGACGCTCCAAGCAAAACACATATCATGTGGTGAATAAAAATATAGCTCCAAGTAAAGTTACCGATGAACGAAGACAAAAGAGGGGATGCCTTCCGGGGCGTCCCCAAGCTTAGGCTCTTGGTTTTCCTTGAATATTAACTTGGGGTGCCTTGGGCATCCCCAAGCTTAGGCTCTTGCCACTCCTTATTCCATAGTCCATCAAATCTTTACCCAAAACTTGAAAACTTCACAACAGAAAACTTAATAGAAAACTCGTAAGCTCCGTTAGTATAAGAAAATAAATCACCACTTAGGTACTGTTGTGAACTCATTCTAAATTCATATTGGTTTAATATCTACTGTATTCCAACTTATCTATGGTTCATACCCTCCGATACTACTCATAGATTCATCAAAATAAGCAAACAACACATAGAAAACAGAATCTGTCAAAAACAGAACATTCTGTAGTAATCTGTATCAAAAGTATACTTCTGGAACCCCAAAAATTCTAAAATAAATTTATGGACGTGAGGAATTTATCTATTAATCATCTTAAAAAAGAATTAACTAAATAACACTCTCCAATAAAAAATGGCAGCAAATCTCGTGAGCGCTAAAGTTTCTGTTTTTTACAGAATGATCGCAAAGACTTTCCCCAAGTCTTCCCAAAGGTTATACTTGGCACAAACACTAATTAAAAGCATAAAAAATCAATCATAACAGAGTCTAGATTAATTATTTATTACTAAACAGGAACAAAAAAATAAAGTTGGGTTGCCTCCCAACAAGCGCTATCGTTTAACACCCCTAGCTAGGCATGTTGATTTCAATGATGCTCACATAAAAGATAAGAGTTGTAACATAAATAGAGCATCATGAAGAATATGACTAGCACATTTAATTCTAACCCGCTTCCTATGCATAGGTTTGTGAGCAAACAATTTATGGGAACAATAATCAACTAGCATAGGAAGGCAAAACAAGCATAACTTTAAAACTTTAAGCACATAGAGAGGAAACTTGATATCATTGCAATTCCTACAAGCATGTGTTCTTCCCTCATAATAATTTTAAGTAGCATCATGAATGAATTCAACAATATAACTATCACATAAAACATTATTTTCATGATCTACAAGCATAGAAATTTTATTACTCTCCACATAAGCAAAATTCTTCTCGTTCGGAATAGTGGGAGTATCATAAGAAACTTGAATACTATAAATTGTTTCCACATTAAAGAAGTAATGTTCAGACAAAGGGTAATCATAATCATGACAAGTTTTATAAATATAATCATCACTACTTTTTATAGCATAAGTGTCATCAGAATAATCATCATAGGTAGCAACTTTGTTCTCATCATAATCAATTGAAACCTCTTCCAAGATAGTGGAATCATTACTAAATAAAGTCCCAACCTCTCCAAATCCACTTTCATAATTATCACAATAAGATTCAACATCCTCCAAAATAGTGGGATCATTACTTCCTAAAGTTGACACTCTTCGAAACCCACTTTCATCAATATAATCATCATAAGTAGGAGGCATGCTACCATCATAATAAATTTGCATATCAAAACTTGGGAGACTACAAATATCATCTTCATTAAACATAGCATCCCCAAGCTTGGGACTAACATTAATTGCAGCAAATACATTCTCAAACATGTCATTTTCATCAAACATAGCCTTCCCAAGCTTGGGCCTTTTCATATCATAAGCATAATCACTCTCATCATTAATAGTATGGATACCACCAATAGTATAACAATTATCATCATCACAATGAGTAATAGGAGCAACATCATTTGGGAGGGATACATTTTTACCTTTGCTTCTCCCACTACTAGGAAAATGCTTACCAGTAGCGCTGGTTTTTGTGCTACCAGTAGCGCTGGCACCAGCGCTACTACTACGACGCTACAGCTATTTTGTAGCAGTAGCGTGTTTTTAGGCCAGCGCTACTGGTAAGTTCAACTACTAGTAGCGCGTTTTTAGACCAGCGCTACTGGTAAGTTCAACTACTAGTAGCGCGTTTTTAGGCCAGCGCTACCGCTAACTTTTATGGTTTTTTTAGCATTTTGCATTGTACATGTTTAAACAGATATATCTTTTATACAATAACAACTCATCATGAACTAGTATCACTACTGGAATCAGCTACTTTGCCATCTGCCAGCTCTTTGCCGTCAGCTAGCGGACGGCAAAGAAGCTCTTTGCCATCAGCTACCAAAAAGCAGACGGCAAAGAACTGGCTGATGGCAAAGACCTAATTTGCCATCAGCCAGTTCTTTGCCGTCGGCTAGCAGACGGCAAAGATTCTTTGCCGTCGGCTAGCGGACGGCAAAGAGGGAGGGGCCCCACTGACGAGCTGCTAAAAAACCTAACGGCCCCCCCTCTTTTCGGACGGCAAAGAGCAAAAAGGCGGACGGCAAAGGGGGGCGGACGACAAAGAGGGAGGGCCCCACTAACGTTAACGGCCGCGCCCCACCCCGCCCCTCTCTCTCTCTTTCTCTCCCTAGTTACTCGCCGCCGCCCCGTCACACCCACCACACCCCGACCCCGAAACAACACCCCGACACCACACCCCGACCCTGAAACAACACCCCGACACTGACACGGCACTACCCGGACATCGACACGACACCCCGACCCCCCGACCCCGAAACAGCACCCCGACCCCGACACGGCACCCCGACATTGACAGGACACCCCCGACCCCCGACACCTCCCGAAAAGGTGTTCTTTGGCCTTCCAGAGGCCGACAGGGTCATATATTTGTGAATTATTAGTTAGGTCATATATTTTTCGATTTTGTTATGAAAAACATCATATATAATTGTGTTGATCGTGTAGTTTTAAATGTGCAGTTGTTTCATCGCTGCGAGGTTTGGTGTTCGACGACCTCGCCGTGCGTTTGACGAGCTCTGCCCCTTCGTTCGTGGGTGAGCACAAATGACAAGTCCTCCTCCCCCATTAATTATTTGATCTATTCCGATGAAACTTGATAGCTAGCTATATATGTGTCTTGAATCATCAGTATGCGTAACCAATATGTGTCTCCCGTTCGAAAGCGTCATAGTTATAAATATGCATGCATTTGCATATTTATAACCTTGATTCTTTCGAATTGTCCAACGCTATCCATGGACAGCCCGAGTATGTGTAGATTGGGTTCGTTTTCCCATATGCTTTGCTCCGGATCCGACGCATAAATTTCGTCAGTGCCTCCCCTGTTGTTCTCCGGGTACACATCCTCTCTGTTTATTGCAGAGACGTGTATTAGGAGAACAGCGGGGAGGTGCTGCCGAAATTTTGCGTCGGATCCGGAGCATAGCATGGGAAAATGAACCCAATCTACACATACATGGGTGGGATTAGGACCTATCATTACCTATTAGAGTGTAGGTTGCATGGACATAATAAAATTGACAAAGTAGATCAACTGATGAATATATACATGGTGAATTACATATATAATTGTTGTGTGTCCAGTAGCTCTGAAAGTCAAGATGAGTGACCGTGCGTGGATGTATACCGGCCACACTGGTCAGAACAAATGGAGCGCTGAATGGTTCACAAAAACCAAGGGGTTTGTGCAAGCCGCATTTGCAAATGGCCAAAAGAAAACCTGGTGCCCCTGTTTCCGGTGCGGCAATTGGGAAAAGAAGACAGAGGCTGAAATGGGCACACACCTGCAGAAGAGTGGTTTTACGCCCGATTATACGGTGTGGACATTTCATGGTGAGTCTGCCCAACGTGACCGAGCTGAGGTGGATCGTCGTCGCACCGACGAGCATGGTACCGGGATGGAAAACATGGTGCAAGACTATGATGATGCTCGGGATTCAGACGAGGAGATGGAGGAATCTGCAAAGGCCTTCAATGAAATGTTGGAGTCTTCAAAACGTCCGCTCCACGAGCACATTGAGCTTTGTCAGTTGGATGCCATCTCACAAGTAATGGCTCTGAAGGCTCAGTTCAACTTGGGCAGAGAATGCTATGACGCAATTATGACAGTATTTGGACGCTTTCTACCCAAAGGCCATGTAATGCCTGCAAACCTGTACCAGTCGGACAAAATCCTCCGTGCACTGAAGATGCCCTATGAGAAGATACATGCCTGTGAGAAAGGATGTGCCTTATTTAGGCTTGACTATGCGGACTTGAACTATTGTCCCATTTGCAAGTCTTCCAGGTATATTGTGGTAGACAACGGTATGGGTGAGAAGACACAGACCAAAATCCCCGTTAGTGTTCTTCGGTATATGCCAATCGTACCAAGACTTCAACGTCTTTTCATGGTCGAAGAGACGGCCAGACAGATGACATGGCACAAAACAGGCAAAAGAACCGAACTAGATGCAGATGGGAATCTGATGATGGTACACACATCGGATGGTGTTGCGTGGAAAAAGTTTGATGAATTACATGTTGACAAAGCGGCAGATCTGAGGCATCCTCGAGTCGGCATCAGCACGGATGGGTTCAGTGTGTTTGGTATGACGGCAGCCCAATACAGTTGTTGGCCCGTATTTGTCTTTCCACTCAATCTCCCCCCCGGACAGATTATGCAAAGAAAGAACATTTTCCTGACGTTGATAATTCCAGGACCCAACTATCCGGGGAAAAATATGAATGTGTACATGCAGCCGCTTAAGGACGAATTGCAAGAAGCCTGGGATAATGGGTTCAAGACATACGACGCCTTTAGCAAACGGAACTTCATAATGCGTGTCTGGTACATGTACTCGACACATGACTTGCCGGCGTATGCGCTATTCGTTGGCTGGTGTGTGCATGGAAGGTTCTCGTGCCCCACATGCAAGGGAGCTCTTGAGTTTCGTTGGCTTCAGGCCGGTCGCAAGTTTTCTTGCTTCGACATGCATAGACAGTTCCTGGATCCTCGCCATAAGTTCAGGAAAGACAAGAAGAACTTCATCAGGGGTAGAGTTGTCAAAAACTCTGCACCACCTGCATTGACAGGCCAACAGACCCTGGATCAGTTAAACGCTCTCGAGCCAGATCCACAATGTCCAGGGTACTTCAAGGGGTATAATACTAAGCACGCGTGGACTCACAAAACATGCTTATGGGATCTGCCTTACTTCAAACCTCCTTTGCCCACACAACATCGACGTGATGCACACTGAGAAGAATATCACCCAGGCACTTTTTGGTACATTGTTTGGCATAGATGGGAAGTCAAAGGATAATACTAAGGCTAGAGTCGATCTGGAGGCGCTATGTGATAGGCCGTTACAAAACATGAAAGAACCGAAAGGAAAGCAGAACTGGACGAAGCCAAAGGCATGGTTCAATCTTGGAAGGCCAGCTATGAGGGAAATTCTCTTGTGGGTGCAACAGCAGTTGATGTTCCCCGATGGGTATGCAGCGAATCTAAAGAGGGGAGCGAATCTTGATAAACTGAAGATATTTGGTCTCAAGAGTCATGATTGGCACATATGGATTGAGCGGGTAATGCTGGTGATGTTGCGTGGCTTCATCCCTGAGGATGAATGGCTAGTACTAGCAGAACTCGGCTATTTCTTCCGTGTTCTTTGTGCGAAAGAACTATCGCCTAGCATGCTAGAAGAAATGGAAGAGTTGGCGCTGGAGTTGATCTGCAAGTTAGAGAAGATCTTTCCACCGGGCTTCTTTAATCCAATGCAGCATTTGATTTTGCATCTCCCGACCGAGGCAAGATTGGGGGGGCCCGTGCAAAATCGTTGGTGCTACCCAACTAAGAGGATGCAGAAGACGCTTCGAGAAAAATGTAAAAATAAACGTAGAATTGAAGCATCGATGGTTGAGGCATTCATCACAGAGGAGGCGGCAAACTTCGTAACAGCGCACTACGAAGCAAAAAATCGTCATTTGCATAATCCGAAGCCTCGGTACAATGCTGATGAGCCTAAAAAGGGTGGATCCAACCTCAGCCTATTCAAAGGGAATCTCGCACCAGCTAGTGTTTCACATCCAGTATCTTTGGATAACGAAGAATGGCGGACCATTTCGTTGTATATCTTCAACAACCTGATAGAAGTGCGGCCGTACATCGAGTAAGTTCTCGGTACATTGTTTCACAACTTCTATTTCCTTTGAACTGCTCTTATTCCTGGATATGTCATACAGTCGATACGTCACCATATTCTCGTATGGAGCGGAGATCCAAAAGGATTCCGTCGAAGAGTATGAGCTTCTCGCAAAGCAAGGAGGCGGCTATCCCGGTTTCATCTCTTGGTTCAAACAAACGGTAATTTCTATTAGACAATTTCATTTCATTCGCTAATTTGTGCATAATGCAACAATCCTTTCATATTAAACTTGTAGGCTAATTCAGAGTCTATGGACGCCGAATTGAGACAAGTCGCTAATGGTTTTGACTATGAGGTTCGTTCATTTGACAAGTACGACATCAACGGGTATCGCTTTCATACATATGGCAAAGAGCTATCTATGGCCGACCGAAAGTCTACAAATTGTTGTGTATCTGCTATCGGCGAAGGAGGTACCGAGTATTATGGGAGAGTTGAAGCAATTTATGAACTTCTGTTCTATGGTGAAAACCCACCGAATGTCGTAGTCTTCAAATGTTATTGGTTTCAGCCGAAGGAGACTAGAAGGACTCATGAACATATAGGGCTAGTTGAAATCAACCAAAGCACCCATTTAGATGTTCCTGATGTCTATATTACGGCTCAATAGGCGACCCAAGTATTCTATCTACCGTGGGCCTGCCAAACTAATCCAAATCTGAAAGGTTGGGATGTCGTTTATGAAGTGCCGCCACATGCTAGACTTTCTCCCCCAAAGGAAGAGGATTATGAACCTCACATTAACCCAGACACATATGAAGGAGAATTCTTCCAAGAGACACGTCTTTCCAAAAAGCGTTTCAAGAACCGCTATACTTCACCCCAAAACATTGAAGTAGACAGCGACAATGAATCCGACATCACCCCAGAGGAGGAACAAGAAGAGCCGGAACAAGAAGAGGTTATTGCTGCAGATGACCTGTCAATGCTTGACCGATTACGTCAAGGTGGCCTTGCACATGTTGATGCCAATGAACCCTATGAGCCCATCATTGATTATAGTGATGATGATGATTATGCATTTATTGATGATAATGATCGAGATTATTAGTAGTATCAGGTATTCAATTTTTTTTATGTTGTACTTGATGATGATACACTTAAGTGATATACATATTATTATTCATGTCGGTACTTTTTTTATGTTGTACTAATTTCGTTTATTCTTTGTCATGGCAGGTGTTGAAAGATGGTGGGCGCTGGTCGGGAGCGCGCTGAGGCCCCTTCTTCGTCGGCGCGTGGTGCGAGGTCTTCCATTCCACACGCACCTCTCCGCCGAGCATTGCTGGACAGTATGGCGACACCGCCGGGCCCTTCTTCGTCGACCGCGGTGCCCAGCAGGGGACGAGGTAAGAAGAAGAGAGGAGGTGGAGCACGTGGTCGCGGGAGAGGAGGTAGGGTGACTCTTACGGCGCCTTCCTCGCCGCCGCCCCCAGCTGTTTCACCCGAGCACGTGACTGCTAGGGTGGACTCGTCTGAGGAGGAGGCTGCACGGACTCCAGTCCACGAGCCTCCGGTCCATGGGTCTTCGGCCCACGAGCCTCGGGTCGACGGGCCTTCGGCCCACGAGACCCCGGAGGAGCACACGTCTGGATGGGGTACCTGGTCGGGTCAGCCTGAGGAGCTGAGTGGCCACGCTGATGATGGCGGGGAGCCGAGTGGCCATGCTGATGATGGTGGGGAGCCGACTGATGAGGAGGGGGAGGAGGGGGGCAACATCTACCAGCGTGGTGCTACATGGCTCCCGTCCGTGCCGGCGACCCGCGAGCGGAGGTGGTTGATTTTCCTTGATGGGGAGAGGTAAGTGCATTTAATCTTTTTGTACCTTCTACATTCACGTTTCTTCAAAAAACTGATGTGTTGGCCTTGTCATGCTGCAGGGGTTGGGACCACCATCAAAGTGTCCGCCGGCCCAACTCCGTCCTTGGAGTTCTGATTCGGCAAAACTTCCCGGGGTTTGTCACGTTGCCTGGTGAGGGTCGGCTTCCAGAGGTTGGATTGACTTGGGAGCACTACTTGGCTGCCCCGGCCCCGCCGGGTGAGATTATCGACGGTGTCTTGTGCAAGACGAAGGTAGATGTCGTGATCAGAAAGTTCTGGGTAATTGCTCCTTTACACAATTAAAAATCTTCAACTAGCTAGTTATTAATTGTACTAATCAATATTGTCTCATTTGATTGCAGACATTCTACAGGTGTGAGGAGGGATACGAGGAGGAGGCGGATCATGTTATCCACAAGGAGTGCAAGCGCCTACTTCAGAACTTACGGCATGAGGTTCGGGTGCAGGCTGTTCGAGACTACTATGCCGGGTGTGGTATCAAGAAGCCCAAGCAGGAGTGCCGCGATAAGTTCTTGAGCAAAGAGAAGTACATGAAGGTAATTCTTAAGGCCTTGTACTTACTTCCTTCATTTAGTAATTCATAGCCGTAGCGCTCAAGTTTCTATTTGCTAACTTAGGCCCCTCCGAGATGGTGTGCGGATCGGATGGATTTTTGGGAGGTGTTGGTCAATGTGTGGTGCTCAAAAGAATGGGTGGCCACCCACAAAGAGGCCAAGGACAAACGTGCCCAAATGGAAGGTGTGCCACACCACCAAGGCAGCTCCAACTTATTTCAGTATGGGCGGAACTGGGTATGTGGTTTGCTTCATGATTCATGCAATTCATTCATCATGCTAGCTTTAGCCCTTTAATTACTAATTTACTTTGTTTCTCTCTTTTAGGCACGCTACAATAAGGCGGATAAGGTGCCAGAGGTGTACGACCTGTATGCCATGGCCCACACTGGTCCTTACAAGAAAGTCAAGGAATTCTCTGCGTCTGACCTCGATGATCCAAAGAACTTCACCAACATCTCTGCCCACAACAAGCTCGTGCAATATAGAGATCAGGGGAAGGCGAGGAAAGGGGAGGACTTTAACCCGAGCTAGGGTCCCATTGATACAGAGCTGCTGATGATATCTGGTGGCGGGAGGTCCCATGGCTCCATAGCCATGGGAGATGGACTTATCCGTTGTCCTAGCACTCTCCCGGAGATCAAGGCGCGTCAGTCGAGCTCCGCTCCTGAGATAAGGCCTCGTGAACGGCCAGTCCAACTCGCCTTCAAGGTTAGTTATATGTACTCAGCTATCTTTCTCCGTTACATTGTGTGCGCTTCCATCAATGATTACAAATGGTCATGTGAGTGGTGTTGCAGGCTGCTATACAGAGTGAGAGAGATAGAACGGAGAAACTTCTGGTGGAGGCGGCGGAGAGGCAGCGGGAGTTGGAGGAGAAGATGACAAAGATGTTGGAGCAGGAGAGGGCACGGAATGACATGCAGGCAAGGGCCATGTACGAGCTCCTTGTGGTAAGTTTCTTCTGCAGATTACTTGCTAGTCTTAACATTTGAGTCTCATTGCTAACTAGTATGACTCTGTTGTGAAAACCAAATGTGCAGTCTGTGTGCGAGAAGTCCGGTCAGACCGCTCCGCCGATGCCAGTGATTGCTCCTGGGAGCACTGTGAGTTTAATTTGAATGGACATTACTTGCTAGTCTTAACATTTGAGTGTCATAATGCTAACGAGACATTGGAAATGATCTTTGGTGCAGCTTAACTCCAGAAACGCATTGCACGATCCTTCTCCAGCTACTGGCGCGAGCCAGCCCGCTCCTTCTCCAGCTACCGGCGCGAGCCAGCCCGTTCCTACACCTCCGTGATCACGGTAAGTTTCTCTAGTGTTTTGCTTAACAAATGCATAAAGACCTAGACTTAGCTTTATTTCCTCCAATATGCTTACCATAATGACCTAGAGTTAGCTTCTTTTCCTCCAAAATGACTTAATAAGCTTACTGACCTCATAAACCATCCATTCTACCTAAGTTAGCTCTAAAATGACTCCTTTTACCTTAGTTAGCTTACAAGTGATCCAATTTATCCAAGTTAGCTCTAAAATGACCCATTTTACGTAGATTAGCTCCTAAATGATCCATTTTACCTATGTTAGCTTTAAAATGACCCATTTCACCTAGGTTAGCTCCAAAATGACCCATTTCACCTAGGTTAGCTCCAAAATGACCCATTTCACCTAAGTTAGCTAAAAAAATGATCCATTTTACCTTAGTTAGCTCAAAAACATGGCATTTCACCTTAGTTAGCTCATAAACCACCCATTTCAACTAAGTTAGCTCCAAAATGATCAATTTCACCTAGGTTACCTCATAAACGACCCATTTCACCTAGGTTACCTCATAAACGACCCATTTGACCTAGGTTAGCTCATAAATGACCCATTTCACCTAGGTTAGCTCATAAACAACCTATTTCACCTAGGTTTGCTCATAAACGACCCATTTCACCTAGGTTTGCTCATAAACGACCCATTTCACCTAACTTAGCTCCAAAATGATCCATTTCACCTAGGATAGCTCATAAACTACCCATTTCACCTAGGTTAGCTCATAAACGATACATTTCACCTAAGTTAGCTAATATATGGCATATACTTCTTCTTCTAGTCTTCTTCTTCTATTCTTTTTCTTCTAGTCTAATTCTTCTTCTAGTCTTCTTTTTCTAACTTTCTTATTTGTCATTTTGCAGGTTTCATTCACTTCACGGAAGCCAGCTTCCTATGATGGATTGCTTGCTTTTTCCTGTTTTTTTCCTTTGATGCACTTCTTGTATTCTGCTCGCTTGCTATGATGAAACTTTGCATATTGTAATATGTATGGATCGATGGAACTATGTGCAACCTACTATGTATGTATGGATGGATATATATGTGCTGGATATTTATTATGTTGGATATATATGTGTTGGATATTTATGTGATGGATATATATGTGTTGTGAAATATTTGTTGTGATAATTGTTGGATATAAGAAAAACAGAACAAAAAAGAGGCAGTGCAGGCTCTTTGCCGTCCGCGGCAGACGGCAAAGACCCCTTTGCCGTCGGTGGCAGACGGCAAAGGGGGCACGTGGCGCCCACCTGTGCTTCCTGGAGATGGACCATTTGGCCAATTTGCCTACCGTGGCGGACGGCAAAGCCAAGCTGATGGCAAAGACTTTGCCTTTGCCGTCCGCCGGGCGGACGGCAAAAAAGAGCGGGCGCTGACGTATAGCTGACATCGTCTGGCGGACGGCAAAGAGGCGCTCAAATTTTCCGTCCACTGGCGGACGGCAAAGGCCGCCGTTAGCCGCCTAACGGAGTAACGCTGGCGGACGTGCAACATTTTGCCGCCCCCCTCTTTGCCGTCAACCGCTGTAGGCAAAGGGCTCTTTGCCGTCCGCCATAAAAAGCAGACGGCAAAGGACCTGTTTGCCGACCCTATCTTTGCCGTCACTGTTTGCCGTCCGCCGCGGACGGCAAAGTGCTTTGCCGTCAGCCGTCCCTGTCTTTGCCGTCCGCCATGGCAGACGGCAAAGTACTGGATTCCTGTAGTGTATGTTTAAATAGCATATTCATTACCACTTGTCATCACCATCAAACAATGTTCGTCAATGACACATCATATAACAAGTTGGTCACTAGTCATAATCACAACTCCTCATCATCATCATCAACTCTAACACATTGTAGCACATAATAACACATTCTAGCTACGACCTACTCTACCCTCTCTTAGGTAAAATATCATAAAACAAGATAGGCATTGACGCTGCATTAAGGAAAATTGACTCTCCATAATAAAGAACGGAGATCATCTTGTCTACAATTCTTGGCCTATGCACAATGTTGCTTCCAAGTAGCTCTCTAAGATGGTTCAAACATTTTTTGAAATCATCAATTATCATGGCTTCCTCGCTTTTAGAAATCCGGTATGGATAAGAGTGATGTGGATACTGCGGCTGACCTGGCCGTGGTGGCTGTAAGCTCATAACATTAACGCGACCTCTCGTCAACATCAGACGAGGCACACAATCCATCAGGATTTTCTGTTAAAAAACATAGTAATAACTTTGTAGTTAGCAATATAGTTTAGTTTTAGAAGAATTTATGCAAAAGATGCACGGATGTCGTAATAGTAGAAAATCTTACCATGATGTCTCCATTGATGTTACCGTAGTTCAACACGTGCACTAGTTGCACGTATTGACCATAATGTGGAGGAGTTTGATAATATCTATTGTAATTCTCAATATCAGTAAAAAATGCGATAAGACCATCTTGCTCCTTATAAGTTAATTGTGCTTCATCATTGTAGTAGTAGGTTCTGTCTACCATTTTCCGTACATTTTTTGAAGAATGAAAATAAGTTGTCAATGGAAATAAACTGTCAAATATTTTGAAATAAACAATATAAATTACTTAGTAAATATGTTTAAGAAACTCACACAGCGGTAGAACTGGAAGCGTGTCAACAAGGACCAAAATGGTCATATCATTTTCGTTGATGTCAAGATCACCAAGATCGAAGGTGAGAAGCATACCCTCATGAAAATCATATGCCTTGCAAAGGGCTTCCCAATTCAGGCAACCAAAATTGGATGAGTTCACAGAATTGTATAGATTTACAGCAAAATCATAACCATGATGGGTCCTTAGTTGAATTATCTTTGTCTCCATTCTTTCATGATCTTCAAAACCCATCTTCTCCAAGACATAGCATCTTGCATGGCATGGGATAAGCTAGTCGAATTGTAAAAGACAGAAATTACACGTTGAAGAAGCAGAGAAGTCATGCAAAAATAACAAGAAACACTTGTCGTTGTTGCGTACCGTTTCAACATCGAAGGTCTCTTGGAGCTTGATGCTGAAGTGCCGACCTTCTACCAAGTGAGGTCTGTCGCACAGACCGCGCTTATCTTCATAGTACTCGCACATAACGAATTCCCTTTCATCGTCAGACATTTCCTAATAGGTAATTAATAATCCATCATCGAATACATATATAGTAGTTTGTAGCAAAGATCATCATATAACAACTAAAACACCTAAAATTTGTAGTTTGTAGTAGTTTGTAGCAAGGATCATCATATGATCCATCATGAATACATATATAGTAGTTTGTAGCACAAACGACGCTCATCTTTTGCATTCAATAAGCAAATAACTAATAGGTAATTAATAATCCATCATCGAATACATATATAGTAGTTTGTAGCAAAGATCATCATATAACAACTAAAACAGCTAAAATTTGTAGTTTGTAGTAGTTAGCAAAGATCATCATATAATCCATCATGAATACATATATAGTAGTTTGTAGCACAAACGGCACTCATCTTTTGCATTCAATAAACAAATAACTAATAGGTAATTAATAATCCATCATCGAATACATATATAGTAGTTTGTAGGAAAGATCATACTATAATATCACTAATACATCTCGAATAATAGCTCCTCTAGGTTCAGTGGGCCGTGGTGTACACCCAAAGAGAAGGAACCATCACCGGATCATAGCTCCGGTGAGATCCCCAAATAATCTGCCAGGTATTCGAGAACCGGCCGTTCGCCAACGCAACCAAGTAGCGCTGGACGTGCGCGTTCTCCTCTGTGACACGGTGCTGTACCACCTGCGCGGGGGATTCAAGCCTCTCCACCAATGCAGGCCCACGTGACTGCCACCAAAGAAGCTCCGGGTCGACGACGGGCTGGCTCCTCACTAAGCTGCGCTCACCAGAAGGTAGCACAACCCAGTACCAGCCCGGCGGAGCCCAGTCCCGGACATGGCCCCTCGGCTCAACCAGGAGTCCTCCGCCGAGTCGACGACGAGGATGCGGGATAGGCATCGTCGACGTCGAGAACTAAATGCTTAATTATGAAAACAAAATTAATAAACACTTAGAAAATTTTGGCATGACCTTTGCTAAAAATAGGGCATATCGAGCGCCTGAAATTTGCCAGAACGTAAACGAATCGACATTTCTGGCAAAACATAGGCCACTTAGAAAAATATGACATGTCCAAAATGTGACATGTTCCAAATATGACATGTCCATTGCAAATTTGCATATAACAGGGAAAATTGCTTTAACTAAAAGAATAACAACAATTGCTTTAACTAAAAAAATGCCTACAATTCTGTTAACTACACCTAAAACAACTAAAACACCTAAAATTCTGTTAACTACACCTAAAACAACTAAAACACTAGAGGTGCCCGGTAGTGGGCTCGATCTTACGGTGCTTGATCCCAGTGACAGAAAAGGGAACTGACATGTATGTATCGTTGCTACAAAGGATAAAAAGATGGGATCTATATCTACGCAATAGATAAACGGATCTTGTCTACATCATGTCATCATTCTTATTGCATTACTCCGTTTTCCATGAACTTAATACACTAGATGCATGCTAGATAGCGGTTGATGTGTGGAATAATAGTAGTAGATGCAGGCAGGAGTCGGTCTACTAATATTGGACGTGATGCCTATGTAATAATCATTTCCTAGATATCATCATAATTATTTGAGGTTCTCTCAATTGCCCAACCGTAATTTGTTTAACCACCGTTTGCTATCTTTCTCGAGAGAAGCCACTGGTAAAACCTATGGCCCCCTGGTCTTGTTCCTCATATATTTGCTTGCGATCTACTTTTCATTTGCATTTTTATTCGGATCTATTAAACCAAAAATACAAAAATACTTTGCTGCACTTTATTATATTTGTGATCTATTATTTCAATCTATTACAATCTCTGGCTTCGTTACCCTAAAGGGATTGACAACTCCTTTAACATGTCGGGTTGAGAGGTGTTGTTATTTGTGTGCAGGTGTTGTTTACGTTGTGTTGCTTGGTTCTCCTACTGGTACGGTAACCTTGGTTTCTTCACTGAGGGAAATACCTACCGTCACTGTGCTGCATCATCCCTTCCTCTTTGGGGAAATACCGACGTAGTCCTAGCAGACATGAGCTTTTCTGGCGCTATTGTCAGAGAGCAATCACTTGCTGGTAGTCAGATGTCTTGCGCAGTTGTAGGGGTACTCAGTGATGGGTAAGCATTCTTCCCACCCCTTGTTGTTCTTCTTGATCAACACGCGTAGGAGAGTAGATAGCATCCGGTTCGTGACCTCCGTTTGGCCATCGGTTTGTGGATGGTATGCCGAAGAGAACAAGAGCTTGATTCCGAGCTTGGCGCATAGCATATTCCAAAAGTAGCTTAGGAACTTGACGTCACAGTCCGAGACGATAGTCTTGGGCACTCCATGTAGACGCAAGATTTCCCTACAAAAGAGATTGGCAACATGTGAAGCATCGTCTATCTTGTTGCATGGAATAAAGTGTGCCATCTTAGAGAAATGGTCCACAACAACAAACATGGAATCCATTCCATTTTTGAGTTCTAGGCAAACCAAGCACAAAGTCCATACTAATATCTTCCCATGGGTGATACGGAATAGGAAGTGGCATATAGAGACCATGTGATTGAGCTTTAGACTTAGCTCTGTGACATGTACAACATCGGTTGGTGTATCGGGAGACGTCATGGAACATCTTGGGCCAAAAGTAGTTTTTGGAGAGTAGCGAAGGTCTTGTCACGTCCAAAGTGACCCATAAGTCCAGAGCCTCTTGCAAAAGTAATGAACGAAGACCGTGGAAGACGATGCCGGGGAAGAGGCTCCGTGTACGACGACGACGGTGGACCGACTCCAGTGCGGCGTACTAGGTCGTGATGAGGCAGATGCGCTGCGGTGGACGAGTGCGCCGATGTGGAAGGGGAGGAGCACGAAGGCTGCGGTGCCGTGGAGAAGTCCATTTTGTGGTGGGGATAGAAAATGGGGAGTATTCAGGTGTACTACTGTGGGTGCCGGGGTGGAGTTGGCTGGGTAGGGTGAACCTGAAGTTATGAAAACAGCCCCCTACCAACCGTCATCCATAGGCCAGTTCCGAAGGCTATGATGGTAACTTCCCACTGCTCGAATCAGGGTCATGGGAGATTTTCCCGCCGACCTCAAAATTTTGTGACACTGAACTCCCCGTGTGGCGTGTTGGGTGATGCGGCTAAGGAACTAGCGAGTAGTACTAGTAAACTCTGCATATTAGGTTTGACCGAAGTCAAACTTCCTAAAGTTTGACCAAGTTTATAGAAAAATATAAACATTTACCATAACAGATATGTATGATGTGAAAGTACATTCAATAATGAATCTAATGGTATTTATTTGTTATTGTATATGTTAATATTTTTTGTTATAAACTTTCTGAGAGTTTACAAAACTTGACTTTGACCAATGCTAATGCGCGGACTTAAATAAAAATGGAGGGTGTACATTTTTGTTGTCTTAGTATGTAGTGAATTAATCATTTGTTGAAATTGTGAAATAAATATATTAGGCTACTGACTTTGAATGTAATGGTCTATACAATTCAATAGTTACAATCATTGTCGAATTCCAAGATGTATACGAGGTCTATAGTTCTTCACAACATGCTCAAACTCATATAATCCCAGTCAAATGACAATCAAAATGCATTTCATAGTTATTACTTTGTAGGATGCAACAAAACCAACAATAACTCTACATCAGCCATTATAAAAGCAACATTTTGAACATATCCCAATGTGTGGATGAAACGTGCAGAGAGAGCTTGTGAAGATGGAGGAGATAGGGCAGGAAAGATTGTATGTATGTGGACGAGAGAGTAGGAGACAAACCTAACGAAACAGAGAGAGAGAGATAGAGAGAGAGAGAGAGAGAAAGATAGAGGAAGAAGTTAGGTCTGTGAGAAAGATGGCGACATGTAATATACGTGAGATGCGTGTGCATCCGGATTTTGTACACGTGGAAGGAGAAGAGACAACAGGTTTGATGAGAGAGCTGGAAAAACATGGACGAGAGGGGAAGGATCTCGTGGGTTGAGGGATTTATAAATTTGTGCGGGGGAGAGAGGGATTCGTAATTTTGTGCGAGAGAGAGGGGTGGGGGAGGAGTCAGTCAGCCGTCGTCACATCATCCTACTTCCAAATGGCCCCCGCATTCTCTAGCACAGTGTGGTCACCGTCTTTGATCTCCTTGATGCCCTCTTTGAAGATTAAGGTGTTGTGCATGCTGGGGTGCATAGAAGCACAATCGAGAGTGGTCGCCATATAACCTTGGATGGGGATGAATTGTGTGCTCGGGGGAGGGTGTGTGTGTGTTGTGTGCTGTGTGTGTGTGTCAGATATTGAGAGAAAACAAACCCAAGGAGAGAAATGTGTGTGTATGTGAAGGAAAGCTACATGCTAAACAGGGTATTCACGAAGATATTGTGCGTGCGAGATAGAGAGCGATGTGCGGGCCTTGAGGTGGGCAGGGGCCGGGTGAGGGTGTCAAAATGTGCGCGTTGATGCATGTGTTACATGCGATCATGCGAGGGACGGACGAATCGAGAGAGATGGTTGTTGTGTTACGGATGCTCCTCTCTCTCTCACACACACAAGTAAAATAGAAGATCGTTCTCTCATGTATACACAACATATCAGCATATGTCTATGTCTCACTCATGCATGATCATTTGCACATTCACACCTCTCTACGTCTCTATCACACGCACACCGTCTCCACATTGCCCTTCCGCCACAACACACATATGGACACATACACACATTCTCTCTCAGTCACACACACAAAATCAATATTAAAAAAACTAGGGCACACCTAAAATGTCCAGATCGAAATAAACATGAACTGGAGCTAAATTCAAATATATGGAAATATTGTAGCGTCAAGAACTTTTCCAGGAAAAAAAGTTGAGTAATATTCGGGGATTGTTTTCACACACACAAAAAGGTTCGGTGGATGTCCTTCGAGCGCGACACGGTGACACATTGTTCGATCGACCGCACGGCCGCGGTTCACACGCTTGCACAGGATTCCGTATCGTGGCTATGGTAACTAATAAAAGCGCTGCCTAAGTCTAATGTTTACGTGTACTAGTACAGTTTTCTATTAAGTTTGACCAACCCTATATAAAAATAAAGCTCCCATATGTGCACTCATCAATATGCCACCGCCGCCGTTGCGCATGCCGGCGCCCGCCTGCTCCGGCCAAAAATTTCTCGCCCATCACCGCCGTGTCGCCGCCATCCCTGTGCCATGAAGCTGAAGGCTCGCCCGCTCACGTCGTCTGTAGTCCCTTCTCGCGATGCCGCCGCGCTGCCAAGCACGCGAGCAGCTGGTGGAGCCGCGTCTATGCATGCAGCGTACGAAGAGGAGGACGAGCGCGTGCTCCAGCACGCTGACGAGGAGGAACTAGCGTGTCATTGTCGTCTCCGCCCGCGCGGAGGAGGCGCGCATGGTGGATGTCGCGGTGGAAGCCGGTCACGCGCGCGTCGAGCCCGCAAACCGGGTGCGGACGCGGAATCTACCTTCGAGACCTTGAATGCCACGTGGATCCTGCAATCTAAAGGAGCAATTTGGGCCAGTCGACTCTTGTGAGCCATTTGATGCAACATGGATGGCTAGAAGGGCTTCTTCAACCTCCGAAATTGATGCACGGTTCATCTTCTCAGCCCGCCACACGCCTAACCGGCTGCCGCCACCGCCGTGCCCTCCCCTGAACCGCCTGCCACTGCCATGCTCCCCCACCCCCGCCATCTGTTTAACCCCGGGCACGATCCATTTTTTTCCGGCAAACTGCATTCCACACCCAACACTCATAAGATAGATCATGTACACCCTACCACCCTAATATAGATACTAGGGTAGCTTCTCTGCCGTCTTCTTCCTTCGCTCCGTCGAACTTATTTCACAAATTGACTGACCCAAATTATACTACTAGTACGAACGTATTAAGTACAATAGGAACACGAAGATACGAGCAGTAGTACCAACTGCAAGAAGAATAGTAGTAAGACATAGTACTAGTACTACTGTACGTACTAAAGAGTTCAAATAACGAGAAAGAACATAAACATAGTTCTGCTGGGGCCTCAACACAACACACCCTTGAAAATAAACTAAGCAACTAGTCTGCTTGACACTGCAGTAGAACCAGCATGAGCGACGGCACTGCCACCTACTCAGAGTCCGAGTCCACGTCCTCGACTTCGTCCTCGTCCCTCTTCCTCTTCCTCTTCGCCGACGCTTCTTTGCTTGAACCGGACACTGGGCTCTGCTTCTTCATCCAACCCTTGTAGATATTTAAACAAAGGTAGGCATCCATTGCTGCATACAGGATGTGATCTTCATCTAATGTCTTCGACTCCCATGCATGATGAAACTCGTGGTGAGGTTTCTTCAGTTTAGCGTATGAAGGATCAATCATGGATGCTGCTAGGGTCAACATTGAAGGCTGAGAGGAGGACACCAGGCTTGCCTTCTGGAGATCGAAGGGCTGGCCTACAACGATGCCTATCCGACCCAGGACATCCCTGTCATTCCTAAAGTCAACAGTAACGAATTTCACTCTTTCATCCTTGAGGAAGTTCTTAAAATCCTGGCACTCAACGTTGGCATGGCATATGTGGTAGACCAAGCACACGTTATGTACGCAAACCTGGATCACGGCAGGCTTCTTCTTCTCTGCCTCCTTTAGAATCTTCTCTCTTTGCAAGACTGTGGTGTGATACGTCCATTTTGCATCATGCTTTTATATCAATATTTATTGCATTATGGGCTGTTATTACACATTATGTCACAATACTTATGCCTATTCTCTCTTATTTTACAAGGATTACATAAAGAGGGAGAATGTCGGCAGCTGGGATTCTGGGCTGGAAAAGGAGCAAATATTAGAGACCTATTCTGCACAACTCCAAAAGTCCCGAAACTTCACGGAAGATGTGTTCCAAATATATAAGAAATACTGA
Source organism: Triticum urartu (assembly GCF_003073215.2). Classification (NCBI taxonomy): domain Eukaryota; kingdom Viridiplantae; phylum Streptophyta; class Magnoliopsida; order Poales; family Poaceae; genus Triticum; species Triticum urartu. The sequence continues at coordinate 408,913,013 of NC_053023.1, forward strand.
GAGCAAGAACTTCACCAGGGGCGCCACACCCTGCCCACGAGGGTGGGGGCGCGCCCAACCCCCCTGGGCGCGCCCCCTACCTCGTGGGCCCCCTGGTGGCCCTCCAGTGGCCATCTTATGCTATATGGAGTCTTTCGATGGAAAAAAAATCATAAGCCATCTTCTCAGACGAAACTCCGCCGCCACGAGGCGGAACCTTGGCGGAACCAATCTAGGGCTCTGGCGGAGCTGTTCTGCCGGGGAAACTTCCCACCCGAAGGGGGAAATCATCGCCATCGTCATCACCAACGCTCCTCTCATTGGGAGAGGGCAATCTCCATCAACATATTCATCAGCGCCATCTCATCTCAAAACCCTAGTTCATCTCTTGTATCCAATTCTTGTCTCCAAGTCCGGGATTGGTGCTAGTAGGTTGCTAGTAGTGTTAATTACTCTTTGTAGTTGATGCTAGTTGGTTCAATTGGTGTAAGATCATATGTTCAGATCCTATATGCATATTAATACCCCTCTGATTATGAACATGTTTATGCTTTGTGAGTAGTTACTTTTGTTCCCGAGGACATGGGAGAAGTCTTGCTATTAGTAGTCATGTGAATTTGGTATTCGTTCGATATTTTGATGAGATGTATGTTGTCTCTCCTCTAGTGGTGTCATGTGAACGTCGACTACATGACACTTCACCATTATTTGGGCCTAGAGGAGGGCATTGGGAAGTAATAAGTAGATGATGGGTTGCTAGAGTGACAGAAGCTTAAACCCTAGTTTATGTGTTGCTTCATAAGGGGCTGATTTGGATCCATATGTTTCATGCTATGGTTAGGTTTACCTTAATACTTTTGTTGTAGTTGCGGATGCTTGCAATAGAGGTTAATCATAAGTGGGATGCTTGTCCAAGTAAGGCCAGTACCCAAGCACCGCTCCACCCACATACCAAATTATCAAAGTACCGAACGCGAATCATATGAGCGTGATGAAAACTAGCTTGACGATATTCCCATGTGTCCTCGGGAGCGCTTTACATCTTATAAGAGTTTGTCCAGGCTTGTCCTTTGCTACAAAAAGGATTGGGCCACCTTGCTGCACCTTATTTACTTTTGTTACTTGTTATCTTATCACAAAACTATCTGTTACCACTTATTTCAGTACTTGCAGAGAATACCTTGCTGGAAACCGCTTATCATTTCCTTCTGCTCCTCGTTGGGTTCGACACTCTTACTTATCGAAAGGACTATGATAGGTCCCCTATACTTGTGGGTCATCAAGACTCTTTTCTGGCGCCGTTACCGGGGAGTGAAGCGCCTTTGGTAGGTGGAATTTGGTTAGGAAAAATTTATATAGTGTGCTGAAATTTACTATCACTTGTTACCATGGAAAGTAATCCTCTGAGGGGCTTGTTCGGGGTATCTTCACCCCGACCAGTAGAGCAAAGAGTTGCTCCTCAACCTACTGAACCTACTGAAAATGAAAATGAAAATGAAAATGCTTGCTTTGAAGTTCCTTCGGGTATGATAGAAAAACCGCTGGCTAATCCTTTTTTAGGATATGGAACAAAACATCCTGATGAACATATGATATATGTGGATGAAGTTTGTGGATTATTTAATCTTGCAGGTGTACCCGGAGATGTTGTTAAGAAGAAGGTCTTCCCTTTATCTTTGAGGGGAGATGCATCGACATGGTATAGGCTATGTGATGATATGAGGTCTTGGAATTACAAACGATTGAAATTGGAATTTCATCAGAAGTTTTATCCTATGCATCTTGTTCATCGTGATCACAATTATATATATAATTTTTGGCCTCACGAAGGAGAAAGCATCGCTCAAGCTTGGGGGAGGCTTAAATCAATGTTATATTCATGCCCCAATCATGAGCTCTCAAGAGAAATGATTATTCAAAATTTTTATGCTCGGCTTTCTGGTAACAATCGCACCATGCTTGATACTTCTTGTGCTGGATCTTTTATGATGAAGACTATTGAATTCAAATGGTATTTATTGGAAAGAATTAAACATAACTCTGAAGATTGGGACTTCGACAATGGTAAGGAGTCAGGTATGACACCTAGTTTTGATTGTGTTAAATGTTTTATGGATACCGATATTTTTCGTAAATTTAGCACTAAATATGGACTTGACTCTGAGATAGTAGCTTCTTTCTGTGAATCTTTTGCTGCCTATGTTGATCTCCCCAAGGAGAAGTGGTTTAAATATCATCCTCCCATAGAAGTAAAAGTATCTGCACCTATTAAAGTTGAAGAAAAGACTATCACTTATAATGATCCTATTGTTCCTACTTCTTATGTTGAGAAACCACCTTTGCCTGTTAGGATAAAGGATCATGCTAAAGCTTCAACTATAGTTCGTAAAAGCAATATTAAAACATATACACCTCCTAAGAAATTTAAAGTTGAACCTAATATTTCTATTATTAAAGATCTCTTATCTGATAATATAGATGGGCATGTTATTTATTTCTATGATGAAACTACTAGAATTGCTAAACCTTATGATAAAGATAAACCTAGACCTGTGGTAGGCATGCCTGTTATTTCTGTTAAAATAGGAGATCATTGTTATCATGGCTTATGTGATATGGGTGCTAGTGCTAGTGCAATACCTATTAGCCTTTACAGAGAAATTATGCATGATATTGCACCTGTTGAGTTAGAAGAAATTGATGTTACAATTAAACTTGCCAATAGAGATACTATTTCACCGATGGGAATTGTTAGAGATGTTGAAGTCTTGTGTGGGAAAACTAAATATCCTGCTGATTTTCTTGTTCTTGTTTCCCCACAAGATAGCTTTTGTCCCATTATATTTGGTAGACCCTTCTTGAACACTGTTAATGCTACCATAGATTGCAAAAGAGATGTTGTTACTATCGGTTTAGATGATATGACTCATGAATTTAATTTTGTAAATTTAGTAGACAACACCGCGAAGAAGAATTACCTAGTAAGGATGAAATTATTGGTCTTGCTTCTATTGCCGTACCTCCTAGTGATCCTTTAGAACAATACTTGCTAGACCATGAAAATGATATGTTTATGAATGAAAGAAGGGAATTAGATGAAGTATTCTTTAAACAAGAACCTATTCTGAAAAACAATTTACCTGTTGAAATCCTAGGGGATCCTCCTCCACCCAAGGGTGATCCCGTGTTTGAGCTTAAACCGTTACCTGATACTCTTAAATATGCTTATCTTGATGAGAAAAACATATATCCTGTTATTATTAGTGCTAACCTTTCAGAGCATGAGGAAGAGAGATTATTGAAAACTCTGAAGAAGCACTACGCTGCTATTGGGTACACTCTTGATGATCTTAAGGGCATTAGTCCCACTCTATGTCAACATAAAATTAATTTGGAAGAAGATGCTAAACCAGTTCGTGATCATCAACACCGGCTGAATCCTAAAATGAAAGATGTGGCAAGAAAGGAGATACTAAAGCTCCTTGAGGCAGGTATAATTTATCCCATTGCTGATAGTTAGTGGGTAAGCCCTGTCCATCGTGTCCCTAAGTAGGGAGGTATTACTGTTGTTCCTAATGATAAAGATGAATTGATTCCTCAAAGAATTATTACAGGTTATAGGATGGTAATTGATTTCCGCAAATTAAATAAGGCTACTAAAAAGGATCATTACCCCTTACCTTTTATCGATCAAATGCAAGAAAGATTGTCCAAACATACACATTTTTGCTTTCTAGATGGTTATTCTGGTTTCTCTCAAATACCGGTGTCAGCCAAAGATCAATCAAAGACTACTTTTACATGCCCTTTTGGTACTTTTGCTTATAGACGTATGCCTTTTGGTTTATGTAATGCACCTGCTACTTTTCAAAGATGCATGACGGCTATATTCTCTGACTTTTGTGAAAAGATTTGTGAGGTTTTAATGGACGAATTTTCCGTCTATGGATCTTCTTTTGATGATATCTTGAGCAACCTTGATCGAGTTTTGCAGAGATGTGAAGAAACTAATCTTGTCTTGAATTGGGAAAAGTGCCACTTTATGGTTAATGAAGGTATTGTCTTGGGGCATAAAGTTTCTGAAAGAGGTATTGAAGTTGATAAAGCCAAGGTTGATGCTATTGAAAAGATGCCATGTCCCAAGGACATTAAAGGTATAAGAATTTTCCTCAGTCATGCTGGTTTTTATAGGAGGTTCATTAAGGACTTCTCGAAAATTTCTCGGCCTCTAACTAATTTATTACAAAAAGATATACCATTTGTCTTTGATGATGATTGTGTAGAAGCATTTGAAATACTTAAGAAAGCATTGATCTCTGCACCTATTGTTCAGCCACCTGATTGGAATTTACCCTTTGAAATTATGTGTGATGCTAGTGATTATGTTGTAGGTGCTGTTCTAGGACAAAGAGTTGATAAGAAACTAAATGTTATTCAATATGCTAGTAAAACTCTAGATAATGCTCAAAGAAATTATGCTACTACTGAAAAAGAATTCTTAGCAGTTGTATTTGCTTGTGATAAGTTTAGACCTTACATTGTTGATTCTAAAGTAACTATTCACACTGATCATGCTGCTATTAAATATCTTATGGAAAAGAAAGATGCTAAAGCTAGACTTATTAGATGGGTTCTCTTGCTACAAGAATTTGATTTGCACATTGTTGATAGAAAAGGAGCTGAGAACCCCGTTGCAGACAACTTGTCTAGGTTGGAAAATGTGCTTGATGACCCACTACCTATTGATGATAGCTTTCCTGATGAGCAATTAAATGTCATAAATGCTTCTCATACTTCTCCATGGTATGCTGATTATGCTATTTACATTGTTGCTAAGTTTATACCACCTAGTTTCACATACCAGCAAAAGAAAAAGTTCTTCTATGATTTGAGGCATTACTTTTGGGATGACCCACATCTTTATAAACAAGGGGTAGATGCTGTTATTAGATGTTGTGTACCTAAGCATGAACAGGAACAGATCCTACGCAAGTGTCACTCCGAAGCTTATGGAGGACACCATGCTGGAGATAGAACTGCACATAAGGTACTGCAATCTGGTTTTTATTGGCCTACTCTCTTCAAGGATGCCCGTAAGTTTGTCTTATCTTGTGATGAATGTCAAAGAATTGGTAATATTAGTAGACGTCAAGAAATGCCTATGAATTATTCACTTGTTATTGAACCATTTGATGTTTGGGGCTTTGACTATATGGGACCTTTTCCTTCCTCTAATGGATATACACATATTTTAGTTGCTGTTGATTACATTACTAAGTGGGTAGAAGCTATTCCAACTAGTAGTGCTGATCATAAAACTTCTATTAAAATGCTTAAAGAAGTTATTTTTCCAAGATTTGGAGTCCCTAGATATTTAATGACTGATGGTGGTTCACATTTTATTCATGGCGCTTTCCGTAAAATGCTTGCTAAATATGATGTTAATCATAGAATTGCATCTCCTTATCACCCTCAGTCTAGTGGTCAAGTAGAATTGAGTAATAGAGAACTCAAATTAATTTTGCAAAAGACTGTTAATAGGTCTAGAAAGAATTGGTCCAAGAAACTTGATGATGCATTATGGGCCTATAGAACTGCATATAAAAATCCTATGGGTATGTCTCCGTATAAAATGGTCTATGGAAAAGCATGTCACTTATCTCTCGAACTAGAACACAAGACTTATTGGGCTATTAAAGAACTTAATTATGATTTTAAACTTGCCGGTGAGAAGAGGTTATTTGATATTAGCTCACTTGATGAATGGAGAACCCAAGCCTATGAAAATGCCAAGTTGTTTAAAGAAAAAGTTAAAAGATGGCACGACAAAAGGATACAAAAGCGTAAGTTTAATGTAGGTGATTATGTATTGCTATACAACTCTCATTTAAGATTTTTCGCAGGAAAACTTCTGTCTAAATGGGAAGGTCCTTACGTTATCGAGGAGGTCTACCGTTCCGGTGCCATAAAAATCAACAACTTCGATGGCACAAATCCGAAGGTGGTGAACGGTCAAAGAATCAAACACTATATCTCAGGTAATCCCATAAATGTTGAAACCAATGTTATTGAAACCGTAACCTCGGAGGAATACATAAGGGACACTTTCCGGAACGTTTCAGACTCCGAAAAGGAATAGGTATGTGGTACGGTAAGTAAACCGACTCCAAAACAGTTTTTAAGGCAATATTTCTCCGTTTTGGAATATTTAGAAAAATAGAAAAATAAGCAGCAGTCCGGGAAGGACACGAGGGCTCCATGAGGGTGGAGGGCGTGCCCTACCCTACTGGGCGCGCCCCCTACCTCGTGGGCACCTCGTGTGCTCTCCGGACTCTGTTTTCGTACACGACATGTATTTTGGTCGGTAAAAATTCATTATATAATCTCCCGGAGGTTTTGACTCCCGTATCACGCAAAAATCTCCTGTCTTTGTTTCGAGCTGTTTTCTGTCAGGGTTGTAAAGGCCAGGCACTATGTCGTCTCCCTCCTCCTCCAACCATGAGGGCAACGATTCTTGGCTAATGAAGATAGAGCTGAAGAGAGAAGAACCTATGGAGATCAACAAGGATGAAGGGATCAAGAAGGCCATGGAGGACCAAGTTCCAGCAACAGAAGACAGCCTTCAATTGGATCACAATCTTCTTACCCCAACAGAAATCGAAGCTTTCAAGATGATTGAGTTGGCTCGTATACAAAATAAGTATCTCACACATGAAAATATTTTGTTGAAGGAGCATATCATCGCACTCAAGGGCATTATCCGCAAGTTAGAAGACCTCCTATGCTCGATGTGCGACTATCCATCATCAACAACTCCACCTTCACCATCAAAGGAGACATAATCACCTGGGTATGGGCACTCCACTTGGCAACTGCCAAGCTTGGGGGAGTGCCCCGGTATCGTATCAGCATCACTTTATCTTTACCATTTTTCTTAGTTCGATCCTTTTGGTAATATCTTGATCCAGTAGAATAGAAGTTCTTAGTATGATCTAGTCGTGAGTTTTGCTTTATTATCCTTCTATGTAATTGAGTCCGTGAGCTATATAATAAAGATTAGTGTTGAGTCAAGGACTTGATTATTTTTCCATGATCCTAAGTGAATAAAAGAAAAGAGAAAGAAATAAAAAGAAACAAAGAGATCATGTGAGTCTTATGGAGAGTAATGAGCTCACATATAAAAGTATGATGAATAAAAGTTGTTGAGAGTTGACAAACACACTTTTGGTCATCGTTGCCATTAATAGGAGGTAATAAAGAAAGAGAGGTCTTCACATATAAATATACTATCTTGGACATCTTTTATGATTGTGAGCACTCATTAAAATATGACATGCTAAAGAGTTGACATTGGACAAGAAAGACAACATAATGGGTTATGTTTTCTTACATCTGAGATGAATTATATTGTCTTGGATCTTCCAACATGATGAGCTTGCCTTTCCCCCTCATGCAAGCCAAATTCATTGCACCAAGTAGAGATACTACTTGTGCTTCCAAATACCCTTAAACCAGTCTTGCCATAAGAGTCCACCATATCTACCTATGGATTGAGTAAGATCCATCAAGTAAGTTGTCATCGGTGCAAGCAATAAAAAAATTGCTCTCTAAATATGTATGATTGATTGGTGTGGAGGAAATAAGCTTTATACGATCGTGTGATATGGAAGTAATAAAAGCGACAGACTGCATAATAAAGGTCCATATCACAAGTGGAAATATAAAGTGACGTTCTTTCGCATTAAGATTTTGTGCATCCAACCATAAAAGCACATGACAACCTCTGCTTCCCTCTGCGAAGGGCCTATCTTTTACTTTTATCTCCTACATTGCATAAGAGTCATGGTGATTTTCACCCTTCCTTTTTACACTTTATCCTTTGGCAAGCACAATATGTTGGAAAGATCCTGGTATATATGGCTAATTGGATGTGAGTTTTCATGAACTATTACTGTTGACATTACCCTTGAGGTAAAACATTGGGAGGCAAAACTATAAGCCCCTATCTTTCTCTGTGTCCAATTAAAACTCCATACCCACAAGTATTGCGTGAGTGTCAGCAATTGTGAAAGATTATATGATATTTGAGTATGTGGACTTGCTGAAAAGCTCTTATACATTAACTCTTTCCTATGTTATGATAAATTGCAATTGCTTCAATGACTGAGATTGTAGTTTGTTAGTTTTCAATGAAGTTTACGATTCATACTTGATATTGTGATTGAATTATTACTCTAGCATTAGAGATCATATGACAAGAATTATATAAGTTGCTATTCTAAGAATGATCATGATGCCCTCATATCCGTATTTTATTTTTATCGACACCTCTATCTCTAAACATATGGACATATTTTTCGATTTCGGCTTTTCGCTTGAGGACAAGCGAGGTCTAAGCTTGGGGGAGTTGATACGTCCATTTTTCATCATGCTTTTATATCGATATTTATTGCATTATGGGCTGTTATTACACATTATGTCACAATACTTATGCCTATTCTCTCTTATTTTACAAGGTTTACATAAAGAGGGAGAATGACGGCAGCTGGGATTCTGGGCTGGAAAAGGAGCAAATATTAGAGACCTATTTTGCACAACTCCAAAAGTCTTGAAACTTCACGGAAGATGTTTTCCAAATATATAAAAAATACTGAGAGCATGAACTTCAACAGGGGGTCCACACCCTGCCCACGAGGGTGGGGGGCGCACCCTACCCCCTGGGTGCGCCCCCTACCTCATGGGCCCCCTGGTGGCCCTCCGGTGGCCATCTTCTGCTATATGGAGTCTTTCTATGGGAAAAAAATCATAAGCCATCTTCTCGGACGAAACTCCGCCACCACGAGGCGGAACCTTGGCGGAACCAATCTAGGGCTCTGGCGGAGCTGTTCTGCCAGGGAAACTTCCCTCCCGGAGGGGGAAACCATCGCCATCGTCATCACCAATGCTCCTCTCATCGGCAGAGGGCAATCTCCATCAACATCTTCATCAGCGCCATCTCATCTAAAACCCTTGTTCATCTCTTGTATCCAATTCTTGTCTCCAAGTCCAGAATTGGTGCTAGTAGGTTGCTAGTAGTGTTAATTACTCTTTGTAGTTGATGCTAGTTGGTTCAATTGGTGGAAGATCATATGTTCAGATCCTATATGCATATTAATACCCCTCCGATTACGAACATGTTTATGATTTGTGAGTAGTTACTTTTGTTCCTGAGGACATGGGAGAAGTCTTTCTATTAGTAGTCATGTGAATTTGGTATTATTTCGATATTTTGATGAGATGTATGTTGTCTCTCCTCTAGTGGTGTTATGTGAACGTAGACTACATGACACTTCACCATTATTTGGGCCTAGAGGAGGGCATTGGGAAGTAATAAGTAGATGATGGGTTGCTAGAGTGACAGAAGCTTAAACCCTAGTTTATGCATTGCTTCGTAAGGGGCTGATTTGGATCCATAAGTTTCATGCTATGGTTAGGTTTACCTTAATACTTTTGTTGTAGTTGCGGATGCTTGCAATAGAGGTTAATCATAAGTGGGATGCTTGTCCAAGTAAGGGTAGTACCCAATCACTGGTCCACCCACATACCAAATTATCAAAGTACCGAACGCGAATCATGAGTGTGATGAAAACTAGCTTGACGATATTCCCATGTGTCCTTGGAAGCGCTTTACATCTTATAGGAGTTTGTCCAGGCTTGTCCTTTGCTACAAAAAGGATTGGGGCACCTTTCTGCACCTTATTTACTTTTCTTACTTGTTATCTTATCACAAAACTATTTGTTACCACTTATTTCAGTACTTGCAGAGAATACCTTGCTGGAAATCGCTTATCATTTCCTTTTGCTCCTTGTTGGGTTCGACACTCTTACTTATCGAAAGGACTACGATAGATCCCCTATACTTGTGGGTCATCATGGTGTACTCAACATCTAGCCCAGCGACCCACTCATCCGTTGACTATTGAACATGCGTAGGAAGCGAGCAAGGCATGCTTTCACCGTCGCGGATCCACGTGTGTAGATGACGATGAACTCATTGTCGGTGATGCCTCTAACCTGGTACTCAATGGCGACCATGGAGATTTGGGAGCCCATGGATTTTGGAGGAGGGTTAGGAGAAGTTGAACTGGTGTAATGTGAAAGGACGGGACGACTGTGAGAGAACTGTTGTAAGGTACTGTACTAGTAGAAGACAAGGACGATTAAGGCGTGTGAACGGCGTGGGGTTGCTGGCTTGCCCGGTGGATAAACGACTGCAAGCCCCCAAAGACTTCTCGAGAACTATGCGGGACCCACTAGATGTCATGTCTACTAGACCCATATCGTAGGTCTGACAGTATAGCTTCTGCTTGTTTGCACACCATGCCGGTGCGTGGGTAACTTCACTGAATTCCGTCAACCGTCGCGCCTCCCACGACCTTCGCCTCCCTCGCACGGTCGCGCCCTTTGGGACTTCGACCGACTATAAATGAGAAATTTTTTTGCCTACCCCGCATGCATGATACTCCCTCTGGTCCTTTTTTACTTCCATCAACCATTTGCAAAGTGTTTGACCAAATTTATACTAAAAATATCAATATCTACAATACTGATTATAATGAGTATAAGAACTACGTTTTATAATGGGTATAAAAATATTGATTTGACATTGTGAATGTTGATACATTTTTCTATAAGTTTGGTCAAAGTAGAGGTACATTGACTTCAGACAAAACTTAAATGCACAATGCAGACTAGTTCCTCCATCCAGGTGCGTGCCATGTCATATCTTTTCATCACAACAAGAGCTATTAGAGTACTACTACCTCCCTTATAGTTTAAAGGGCTCGATTCAAAAATTTCACCTACTCTTAGCAAGATAGAGGCGGTGGGATAGTTTTTGTAGTCTGCAAAAGTACTCAACTAATGTTGTCTTTCTTCACAAAAAATGTGTTTACCAATGCATGCATGAACACTACAACAGTACCTCTGTCCGAGTATATTAGGCCGTTTAGCAAACACAGTCGCGTACATTTTTATTAGGCCGGTGCCCCTCGATTGTTGTTCCACTGATTAATTTCCAGCCGCTGCATGCAAAGGAGTCTAGCTGCATGCCAGCATTTGTTCCGGGACTAGTGCTCCCTTCTTTGCATGCGCAAAATCCAGCCGATGCAAGCGATCAGCTCAAAAGGCAACAGTGCATGCGGCAGTTAATACCATCGGGAATCAACGAATTTGTGTGCGTCTTCGCTCTGCCTTGGTCCTGCGAATTCGGTCAGCCTGACCTATAATCCCGGACGGAGGTAGTAGTTACTCTAACCCCCCTCTCTTCCTTAGTTGTTTGCCACATCAGCATGTTTGCTATTCTCGTGTGCATGATACCAGCTAAGATACCACCATTATGGCCAGCCTTAATCATCGCATGCAATATTTTAGTGCACCTTGAAATATGAACATGTGTGGGGCGTGTGTGTTTTTAATGACTTCAGACTATACCTAGCCCGTCATGCAAGATGAGACTTATTATGCACCATTCCCCATACCTGCAGGAAGCCCGTTCGTCTCCAAATCTTTTCCTCTCCATGTGTGGAAACAATATGCCTACCAGACTCTCCTTCTCCCTCCGGCGGTCCCACCACTCCACCCCGTGTGGAAAAATCTGCATGCATGACTCTCCTCTCCCCGCGCTCATCCAATCCGTTGTTACCAGCAATATTTCCACCCCTTCACTCCCCCGTAATTTACTCCAACAAATATGCCCACATAGGTATTACGTTAATCACGCAACATATCTTCCGGGACGCTGCTTCAGTTACTTAACTGTAGGTGCATTGGGTCACTGACATATGGGCCCAACAGGGGTTTGGCCCACATGTCAGTGACGCAACTGGACCTGCAGTTAAGTCAGTGCAGCTCAGTCCATATCTTGCGTAGATGTGCCGTTGCTCGCTATAAATAATGCGCCTCCCTCGGCATTCGGAAGAACGCTCACGTTCATTGCTATCTCCTCCCCCTCCCTCTCACATCGACCACCATGGCATCGTCCCTCCCAAGCCCTAGGCGCCCCTCGCTGCACTGCCTGGATGGTCACGCGTCGCCGTTCCGTTCCTCACCGCCACTAGTCGAGGAGGACGCGTCGGTGTTCCACTCCTCGCCGTGACGCGTCGAGGTGGATGCGTCGGCATTCCCAATCTCGCCAGCACACGCATCGAGTTCGCGTCGGCTCCCCGCTGTCGGTGTCAAAACCGGTGGATCTCGGGAAGGGGGTCCCGAACTATGCGTCTAGGATCGATGGTAACATGAGACATGGACACAATGTTTACCTAGGTTCGGGCCCTCTCTTTGGAGGTAATACCCTACTTCCTGCTCGATTGATCTTGATGAATATGAGTGTTACAAGAGTTGATCTACCACGAGATCGTATAATGGATAAACCCTAGAAGTCTAGCCTATGAATATGGTAATGAGTATACGTGTTGTCCTTTTCGAACTATCCCCTTCAGTTTATATAGACACCAAGGGGATCTAGGGTTTACATGGAGTCGGTTACATAAAAAGGAATCTTCGATCGCTGTCGGTGTCAAAATCGGCGGATCTCGGGTAGGGGGTCCCGAACTGTGCGTGTAAGGCTGATGGTAACAGGAGGTGGGGGACACAATGTTTACCCAGGTTCAGGCCCTCTCGATGGAGGTAATACCCTACTTCCTGCTTAATTGATCTTGATGATATGAGTATTACAAGAGTTGATCTACCACGAGATCGTAGAGGCTAAACCCTAGAAGCTAGCCTATGATTATGATTGTTGTTATCCTACGGACTAAACCCTCTGGTTTATATAGACACCGGAGGGGTCTTGGGTTACACAGAGTCGGTTACAAGGGAGGAGATCTACATATCCGAATTTTCAAGCTTGCCTTCCACGCAAAGGAGAGTCCCACCCGGACACGTGACGAAGTCTTCAATCTTGTATCTTCATAGTCCAATAGTCCGGCCAAAGTATATAGTCCGGCTGTCCGAGGACCCCCTAATCCAGGACTCCCTCAGTAGCCCCTGAACCAGGCTTCAATGATGATGAGTCCGGCGCGCAGATTGTCTTCGGCATTGCAAGGCGGGTTCCTTCTCCGAATACTCCATAGAAGATTTTGAACACAAGGATTGTGTCCGGCTCTGTAAAACAAATTCCACATACCACCGTAGAGAGTATAATATTCCACAAATCTAATCTGCGGACAACTTTTCATAACGTGACATCCTGCCGTGGTCCAGTCATTATGAACCGTTTTTCCCAGCCTGCCACTGCACGTGTTGCGAGGCAGTTTTACTGGTACGTTTTGTCGAAGCAGAGATCGTGTTCCCCTTATCACTGGATTGTCATCAATACGGGTGTGGGTAACCCAATCGTGCCATCAATCGCGTCGCTTGGGGAATAAGCGATTTTATGGGGCAAGTGGGGAGGCGCACAGTTTCTACCGCCTTTATAAAGGGACAAGGATTCCTCTTTTTCACCCATGCCTTCTTCTTCCCATGCCCATCCATTCTCGCACACTCGAGCTCCAGCGCACAAGTTCTCATATTCTCCGCAAAGCCATTCCAAACATGTCCGGAGTGGGAGGCAAGTGGATGGTCTCCTCCGTTGTGGAGGAGGACATTACGAAGCTCCGGGAAGCTAGATACCTGGTCGCAGACATCGCACACCGGCTCCCAGACGGGGGGCAGATCGTCCCTACTCCAGAACCCCATGAGAGGGTTGTATTCCTTACCCACTTCGTCCGCGGACTGGGATTTCCCCTCCACCCATTTGTCCGTGGGCTCATGTTCTACTACGGGCTGGACTTCCATGATCTGGCCCCCAATTTCATCCTCAACATCTCGGCGTTTATCGTCGTGTGTGAGGCCTTCCTTCGCATCAAGTCCCACTTTGGCCTGTGGCTGAAGACCTTCAACGTGAAACCGAAGGTGGTGGTCGGCCAGCAAGCGGAGTGCGGAGGCGCCATGGTGGGCAAAATGCCCAAGATCACCTGGCTCAAAGGCTCCTATGTGGAGACCGTGAAGGGGTGGCAATCAGGGTGGTTCTACATCACCGAGACGTGCGACACCAACTGGGTGGCGGCCCCCGAATTTAGATCCGGCATCCCCACGCGGCTCACCTCTTGGAAAGAGAAGGGCCTATCCTGGGGTTCATCGGTGGAGCTGACCGGACTCCAGAGCTGTGTTAAAAATATGATAAGCAAGAAAATCAAGCTTGTCAACGTGGTCCAAGTCATGCTCTTCCGCCGGATCCTTCCGTGTCAAAGAGGCGCATTCAATATGTGGGAGTTCGACCCGGCTGAGCACCAGACGCTGCGAGAGCTTTTCGACACGACGCACAAAGACGTCTGGAAGGTGCTGTTCAAGGCCACCGAGGTTCCTCCTCCCCTTACCGAGGATCGTGGACTCAGCGCAAAGCGCCCTACCAATCTGGTAAGCTCTTTATATCTCACAAGATTTTCCTTTCCCCAGTATAATCATGTGAGGGATCTGAGCCTCCATGCCATTTTAACTGGACTGGGTAGCGACAGTGGAGCGGATCGACTGTTCGGCCCCACTGCCCGAAGATCTAGCAAAGGCTCTCTTAACGGAGATGCTGGTTCCGGTGCCCTATCAGGCGCCGGAGAAGAAGGCCAAGAAGAAGGCCGCTGGATCAGGAAAGGTCTCCGGCGCAAGGTTGTATCGGACTCTGTCGGCGTTCTGGGAATGGGGGTCCCTAGACTTGCCTGCCTGCAGCCTGCGGCGTGGCTCAAGTAGGGGCCCAACGCGGCCCATCTTCATCAGCTCAAGCTCAAGACCCTCGCGAGGGGCCAAGCCTCGCGGGGCGGACGACCGGAAGCTTCCTCGGAGGCAGCCTCATCAGGCAGGCTCGCGAGGAGGCGGAGAGATCAAGGCGGGGATACCTCACGAGGAGCCCGTGACGCGAGCCATGACAATCGAGACCAGGCGGGCGCCAGCCTGCGCAGTGTCCTTGTTTCCCCTTTGGTGCAAAGGGGGCAAGCACATGCCAAGGCATCGGTCAAAGGTTACCATTCCGGTGCAACAAGACCAAGACCAACAGAGCGGCAGGACGGAGGTCACCGTGGAGCCCAAAACGGCGTCATCACCAGTACTTTTGGCAGCCGAAGACCACCTTTGGTCAGGATAACTTGTACTAGATGTTCCCCTTTAAAATGGCCAATTGTTGGCACCCTTCCCGCTCGTTATTTGGGGAGAGGCCCAGGGCCTCTATAAATAGAACTAGCCACACAGAGTAGAGGGACATCTAGAAATCTGGTAGAGCCCTAGCAGAGAGAGAGAGGCGATTGAACTCACCCAAGTAGTTCATCGCACCAGCTCAAGAACACCTCTCGTGAGGCTGTTCTTCCCTTGTACTATTCCTCATCATCCCCTGAGGCAATCCACCACACCACACACTGGAGTAGGGTATTACACCACAACGGTGGCCCGAACCAGTATAAACCTTGTGTCCCTTGTGTTGTTCATAGTTTCCAGCTCAAATCACGCGAGGAGATTGGACGCAGATCGGTAGGGGAGAGATCTCCGTGCGCACCCCAGTGTTCGAACCTCAAGGGTCTGTCGGAACCTGAAATCCGACATTTGGCGCGGTAGGTAGGGGTGCGCCGGAATCTTTCTTCCGTTGTTCGCGTACGATCTTCCGTCGTGTCCATGGCTGACGCTCGTCGGGCTCGCGCCGAGTGCCAGGCTGCTCTCGCCACCCGCGTCGCCCAGACGGCGCCCGTCGGCGGACGTCCTCGTCGCTTGCCGCCAACGCCGCCACCGGCCCGGCGGGGAATGAGCAGCAGGCCTCCTCCCAGCATCCTTTGGTGCGGCGGGAGGGCCGCACCACCACACCATCGCTGACTCCAGCCGCTTCGTCGTCCCACGCCCGTTGCGCCCCCATGGACGCACACGCCGCGCTGCTCCTGGCAAGAGAGCTCCTGCACTACCGTCCCGTCGACGACCTCTACGAGGATTGGCTCGCCCGCATCACTGAGCTCGTCAGCGCCGCAGGGGGCTCCCCCTAGCCGTCCCTCTCGCTGCCTCGCCCTCCATTCCGTGCAGGAGGCAAGGATCAGGAGGCGCCTCCACCACCTCCTCCCCAAGAAGGCGCCCTGGCTCCGAGGCGCGCAGCCCCAGGGCGAGACCCTCCGCGTCCGGCGCCTGCGCAGCAAGAAAGGAGCTGCCAAGAGATCCCTCGTCCCCAAGAAGGTGCTCGCGCGCTCCCAGCGCTGGCGCGCCAAGATCGCATCCCTGCACCTCCACGCCAAGACCCCACGTTGCTTCAAGCGGCGGCGCGCGGTAATCCCCAGGAACAAGCCCAGCACCAGCAAAAGGCACCGGTGGCCACGGCAGGCTGCCGCGCCCTCACCCCCGAGCTACGCGGCGTTGCATGGCCAGGAAAAATCAAGCCTGACCTGCCCCCTTGCTACGATGGCACGACGGACCCCGCGGAGTTCCTACAGCTCTATGAGCTATGCATCAAAGCCACCAACGGAGACGAAAGGGTCATGGTGAGCTGGTTTCCCATGGCGCTCAAGGACGGGGCCCGCACCTGGCTCCTGAACCTGGCTCCTGGCACAATCTCCTCCTGGGACGATGTGCACTCGCTTCATCGCCAACTTCCAGGGCACTCGCGACCGGCCCCCGGCCATGAGAGATCTGCGCCGCATCAAGCAGCAGCAAGGGGAAACCCTGCAGAAATACATACAGCGCTTCAACAACGCTCCACTCAAGATCCCCAAGGTGACTGAAGAAGCCATCATCTCGGCCTTCTCCGATGGCGTATGCGACATCAAGATGAAGGAGGAGCTAGCAATCCATGAAGACTCGCGCACATCCCTGGAACTGTTCAACTTGGCGACCAAGTGCGCCAGGGCTGAGGAAGGGTGCCTTTCCCTCCTCAAACTCCCGGCTGCCGACCCAGAGGAGAAGAAGCCCAAGGCCAAGGACGTGAAGCGCAAGGGGGCTGCCGTGCTTGCAGCGGAACCAGACACCAAGCGAGGCAGGGATCAGCCTGAGTCATCCAAGGGTAGCCGGTACTGTGTGTACCACGACCTCCACACCCACAACACCAACGAATGTCAAGAGCTCAGGGCCGTGAGAGATGGACGTGTCGACCGATGCCCCGAGCGCAACGACAGGGGCTATGGCCGAGGAGGAGGAAGATGTGGCGGACGATGGGAAGACTGTGTCCCTCGCCAAGGGTGGCGTGACTGACCTCGCGAGGATCGCTGGTAGGACCAGCCTTGCGAGGGAGGCTGGAGAGATCAGCCTCGTGAGGATCGCGTGTACGACAACGCAGGCCTTCCTCCTCTGCCGCCACCGCCAAGGAGGAACGAAGACCAACACCAAGACGAGGGGGCTGGGGGCTTCCAGGAGCCGCGCGCAATCGCCTGCATCTTGGGTGGCGCGCAGGCCCAGCCTCACAGTGCATCTTCAAGCAGTTTGCTCGCGAGGTGAATGCAGTCCTCCCCAAGCTTAAGGCCACGCGCCCTCTCAGGTGGTCTGTGTGCGCTATCACGTTCAGCTCAGCGGATCAACTCAAGTGCGCAGCAACGGCCAGAGTCCTCCCTATGCTTTGCTCCCCAGTCATCAGCAACGTGCAGGTCACCAGGACCATCATTGACGGCGGAGCAGGACTCAATGTCCTGTCCATCGAGACGTTCGACAATCTCCAAGTGCCATACGATCATCTCCAGCCGACCAAGCCCTTCTCAGGAGTCACTAATGGTTCCACTGTTCCCATAGGGCCGGTTCGCCTTCCAGTCACCTTCGGACAGCGTAACAACTACCGCACGGAGCTCATCGACTTCGACGTCGCCCACATCTGTCTGCCATACAACACCATTCTCGGGTACCCAGCCCTGGCCAAGTTAATGGCGGTGACTCCATGGATACAATGTCCTCAAGATGCCAGGAAGCGGTGGGGTCATCACTGTAGCCTGTAAAGAAAGGGACGCAGTGTGTTCACTTGAGCGCGCGTTCCAAGCCGCAGCAATCGAAGACCCGGACCACAGGAACGGAAGGCTTCCTGAGGCGACCCTTAAGAAGAAGAAGGTTTCGCCTGACCCAAGCCATAAGGAGGCAGGCGCCTCCGGAGGTGTTGCGTCAGGATCTGCGCCCAATCAGGGAGCGCAACCCTCTCTCGCATAGGAAGGCGCGCCCGGCGCCCTCCTCAGACAGGGCTCGGGGGCTCTTTCTTGGAGAGCCACCGACTTTGCCAAGGTCGCGAGGGAGGCGCTCGGGAACCACTTGGAGGGGTGCTTCCAGACACGTTTCCCTCAGGAAGATACAAGGCAAGGAAGACCAAACCCTCAGGAGTTCATCGCAAGCAACACCCAGGAGCTACAGGAGTCGAGAGTCATGCGCGGCAGCCGCCGCTTGCCCACCATAGCCCCACATCCAGGCGAGGATGGTGGGTTGCGCGTCTGCATCGACGTGCCAGGGCTCAACCGAGCCGTGTCTCAGGAGCACCTCTGGCCTTCACGCATGGGGCGTTGCGAGGGTCCACCTCACAGCTACGTTCGCATGCCTTTCGGCCTGCCGAACGCGGTCGTCGCTCATCAGCGCCTGCTGAGGAGCATTCTGGAGGCTCAGGAGGTCAGGCATCGTGCGGTCCTGGTGGAGATGGAGATGGCCCTCGGGAACCCACCTGTGCCCCCGGAGCCTCCCGAGGCTCCAGGGCCTGGGGGCTCGTGAGGATCGACGTCTTCATCGCGCATCGCCCGCTTCTTCAGCATCACTTCATCTTCAACGGCACCAGGTGACACCTTTCTAAGTTCCATTCTTAGCTAGGAGCGCCCATAGGGCCGCATCATTCCCAGGCCGCGTGGGTTCATCCCTGCGGCATGTATCTGTTTTGCTTATGCTCTTTACTTACCTTGTTGGGGGCGCCCCTCGGGCTGCATCATCCCCGAGCTGCTCGGGCCTGGCCCAGCGGCGTTTGCTTTTCCCGCGTCTACTTAAAATGAATTTGCTCTTTCGCGCCTAATTGTCACCTGCTTCTTATCGCGGACTTCTCCGCCTTCATGCAAAGCGCTTGCACGTTAAAAGGGGGGTACCTGAGCATCGCGACTCATGGGCTCCTACTGGCTCTCCAGCCCTCACCCCTAGCCTTGACTCACGGCATTGCGACCTGTCATACCAGCGGCGGCTGAGCTAGCTCGAGGGCTGGGACCTGAGGATGTAGAGCATTTGCATTCTAACCACCCTACAGGAACACACCATTGATAAAGGCCCAGAGCCAGACGCAACCCGCCTCGAGGTAGGGCCTCATGAGTCCCGCGCTGGCTCACGAGTGCCCAGATACACCTCTCCTAGTCCTACCGTGCTGGCCACGTGTCAGGGCGGGGCTGTACATGCCCTAGGGGCTCCTCCCGGAGGGGAGCCCCCTCCCATGTACCAGTGGAAGCACCATGCTCCGCGCTGGCTGACGACACTGCCGAGGAGCGGCTATGCCCGTACACATACAGGAGCGCTATGCTCCATGCTGGTGATAAACAACTGAGGGCGGCCTACGGTCGTACCAACCTCAGGGAGTCCAGAGCTCAGTGTCCGGCACCATCACAACGCCTCCCCTCGGGAGCGCCACGCGAGGGGGGTGGACACGGGGGCTACGCCCGGGTCTTGCCCGAGCGCACGCCACCCAGCCAGGCCCCTCGGACCTGGTCGTCACGCGCCCCTCCCCGAGCAGAGCCAAGGTATGGAAACCCGTTTGAACGTCAAGGGGGACTCCTGAGCATCGCGACTCAGGAGCCTAACTTGCCTCGTAGCCCCTCACTCCTTAGTCCCGTCCTGGTTTCCGGTCGGGGCTAACGCCAGGTGAGGTATGCGTGGGGCCGAGCCCTGCCGACGCAGAATGATCAACCCACTCCTCGTTCCCCCCTTTCCTACTTGTTGCTTGTGCGTCAAGGGGGACTCCTGAGCATCGCGACTCAGGAGCCTAACTTGCCACATAGCCCCTCGCTCCTTAGTCCCGTCCTGGTTTCCGGTAGGGGCTAACGCTGGGTGAGGTATGCGCGGGGCCGGGCCCTGCCGACGTAGAGCGCGAGCAAGTAGGGGAGAAAAATGCAAATTCCAGGAAATTCAAAGCAAATATTACAAGCCATAGATTGTTTCACGACGCCAAACACAAGTTTAAACGCCTCCGCGAGGCATGGTGCATGTTGCAGGAATAAAAGCAGGACAAAAGCCGCGAAGGGATCACTCTCCAGTGGCGCCGCCTCCTGGGGCCGTGGAGCTGGCGGCACTGCGCCCGGGCAAGATGCTAAAGGCACGGAACCTCCCTAGAAAAGCTTCGGCTCGGCCTTTCACAGCCTCAGCGGCAGCGGCCGCAAGGTCGCCGCTCACGGGCTTCAACAGGCTGTCGAGGTCAACATTGGGGTCGCGCAGGTAGACGTGGCTGAGGACACGCGTCAGCGCCGCCGAAGACAGGGCACGCGCCTCGGCCTCGGCCGTGGGGCCAAGGCCGTCTACGACATCTTCAAGCGCACGGACCAGGAAGGGAAGCAGCTTAGCGGGGCCGTCCTCCGCGCTGCCCAACGGCTCCTCCAAGCCGCTCTCGTAAAGCGTCTTCAGCGCGGCACGAGCCCTCTTCTCCATCTTCACGAAGGCCACCCGATCCTCCGCCAGGACCTTCGCCTTGGTGTCCAGCTCGGTCCTCTCCGCCTGCAGCGACCGCTCCAGCATCTCCAATCGGCTGTGGTGGTCATCAAGCTCGATGTTCCGGTCCTTGACGGCAGCCTCCCGAGCCTTCATCTCCTTCTCTTTCTCCTGGCGGCCGTGGACCTCCTTGGTGAGCTCGTCGCGCAGGCCTTGCTGCTCGACCTCCAGCTCCTTGCAGCGAGCCTTGGCAGCCGCAGCGTCGCCCAAGGCAGCATCGCGAGCGGCCTTGGCTTGGTTGGCAGCCTGCTTCTCCCCATCGGAGGCCGCCACGGCCTAGCTCAGCGCTGCTCGGACGGAGTCAGTGAAACGGGCCCAGCCAGAAGCTAGCTCCAGGCGCCCGGCCACTAGGCGAGGATCCGCACTCAGAAGAACCTCCCGCAGCTGGCTCAGCTCGCTGGCGACCTGGTTGAAAACGGCGGCCGAGGGAACAGAAGGAGC
This sequence comes from Triticum urartu, assembly GCF_003073215.2. Classification (NCBI taxonomy): domain Eukaryota; kingdom Viridiplantae; phylum Streptophyta; class Magnoliopsida; order Poales; family Poaceae; genus Triticum; species Triticum urartu. Next base: position 408,934,100 of record NC_053023.1, read on the forward strand.
GGGAACTGGCGGAGCGGGCGAAGAAGACGGCAGTGTGATCACGGTTTGGCAGGAAGGAACCCCCTGGGCCTTGGCTGCCCTGGCTGCAGCATCGAGCACAGTCGATTCCAGGGTCAGCGGGGCCATGGGGGCTGACTCCTCACTGATGCGTCCCAGTCGGCCTCGCGAGGACGACCGGGCAGGGGAAGCGCGAGCCGCACCGTCTTTTCCCTCAGTGGACGAAGGCGCCATCTCGGCAGGTGGACTCGCCCCAAGCGGGGGCGCAGAAGCCCCTTTCAACCTCTTCGCCGCAGGCGCCGGTCTGACAAAAGAATATGGACGTCAAGCCTCGGCGGCAGAAACCAAGCAAAGCAGGAATCATGCACTTACTGGTCGTCGCTCGCGGACCCAAGCGACCTCCGGCCAAACTTGAAGCCCGAGAGCCTGCAGCTGGGATCAGCCTCGGGAGGCCCGGAAGCAGAAGCCACGTCGGGAGGGCTGGGGCTGGCCTCAGACCACCCAGGGATCAGAGCAGACCCTGGGGGAACCAGCCCCGACCTGCCCTTCCTTGTGACCAAGGGAGAGTCCTCCCCTCCTCGCCTGGCGCCAGCATCGTCGTCGTCCGGCATGGAGCGGAGGGCCCGAGACTTGAGCCGAGGGAAGGACTCCCCCGACTCCTCGCCAGTCGCCTCAAAGTCAGACACTTCTTCCTGTGCCTCTTCTTCCTCCTCACTCCCGCTGGAGCTGCCGGAGGACACGTGCACCATCGCCAGCGCCGCAAGACCCTCGGGAGCTTCCGCGGGCACCAGCCCATCGCCATTAAAGGTGGGCATGGCGTTCACCACCTTCTCCCAGTCGTCACGAAGGAAAAGAGGGGACGGGGGCGCCCACCGGCTTCGCCACGTCTCCCCCGACCAAGGAATGGAGGGCCGCGACCAGATTCTCATCGGTCAGGGCCTCAGAGCTTATGCGCAAGGCGGCGTCCGCTTCCCCAAGCCTCCACAATGGGAGCGAGTGCTCCTGGAGTGGAGCCACCCGGTGCTCCAAGAACTCCCTCAGGAGCGTGGCTCCAGTCAGCTTCGCCGTCCCCAAGTTGCTCGGCCTCAGGTCCGAGTTCATCCTCTTCAGCACCGCCCTCGCACGGGGGTCGACGAGCTCAGTGCGGGCCACGCGTCGACAGCCTTGGGCTGCCCCGTAGGCAACACCAGACGGGGGTGGAGGCGCCCGACATCCACCATGACCCACTTGCTCCGGAAGCCTTCGATTCTCTTCCCAGGCTTCGAGATAGCATTGGAATTGGAGTATGCGATGAAGCTCGCACATGCGGAGACATGGCCACCAGAAACCCGGAGGGAAAAATAGTGGCGCAACAAAGCCACCGAGGGCTTTACCCCGACATGAGCCTCACAATAGTAAGCAAAAATTGCCAGGAGAAGAATAGAGTTGGGGTGGAGATGCAGAGCCTGCAGGTTGTACTGGCGGAGAACAGCAAAGAAGAACTCAGAGAAAGGACGCACCAGACCGGCGACGATGGCGCTCACAAAGAGCGGACAGAAGGTGCTCCCCTTGCCTTCAGGCTGGTCAGAGCCAGCCTTGAGCACAGTCGCCCCCTTGCTGCCCTGCGCCACCATCATCAGGCGTGTGAGGGCAAGGTTCTTCTCCGGCAAGTTCGGGGAATCCAGGCAGGCGAGTACCAGGCCTCAATCGGGGACTTGCGAGGCACCATGGCGTGCCGGGCGAGAAGGATTGAGACAGATCTAGAGGATTTCGGAAGCAAGAAGGAGGAGAGCGAGAAAGGGGATCAGGGGCGAGGCGAACGAGAACAAAGCAAGTAAGTCTGGCCCGGGCACCTCTTTTGTCAGACGGACAGTTGCCGAAGCGTCGTGGGAAGCGCAGACGCACACGTCCAATCGATCGCCACACGACGCCCAAGGCCGCAGGCTGTTAGGGCCCGCGGCGCTTCGCGCTTGCCCCTTCGCTTCCCGGCTAGGCCAAGCCCGGGCGCGCCTTGGGCCCGGGGGCTACTGTCGGCGTTCTGGGAATGGGGGTCCCCAGACTTGCCTACCTACGGCCTGCGGCGTGGCTCAAGTGGGGGCCCAGCGCGGCCCATCTTCATCAGCTCAAGCTCAAGACCCACGCGAGGGGCCAAGCCTCATGGGGCGGACGATTGGAAGCTTCCTCGGAGGCAGCCTCATCAGGCAAGCTCGCGAGGAGGCGGAGAGATCAAGGCGGGGATACCTCACGAGGAGCCCATGACGCAAGCCATGACGATCGAGACCAGGCGGGCGCCGGCCTGTGCAGTGTCCTTGTTTCCCCTTTGGTGTAAAGGGGGCAAGCATAGGCCAAGGCATCGGGCAAAGGTTACCATTCCGGTGCAACAAGACCAAGACCAACAGAGCGGCAGGACGGAGGTCACCGTGGAGCCCAAAACGGCGTCATCACTAGTACTTTTGGCAGCCGAAGACCACCTTTGGTCAGGATAACTTGTACTAGATGTTCCCCTTCAAAATGGCGAATTGTTGGTGCCCTTCCCGCTCATTATTTGGGGAGAGGCCCAGGGCCTCTATAAATCTGGTAGAGCCCTAGCAGATAGAGAGAGAGGCGATTGAACTAACCCAAGCAGTTCATCGCACCAGCTCAAGAACACCTCTCGCGAGGCTGTTCTTCCCTTGTACTGTTCCTCATCAGCCCCTGAGGCAATCCACCACACCACACACTGGAGTAGGGTATTACACCACAACGGTGGCCCGAACCAGTATAAACCTTGTGTCCCTTGTGTTGTTCGTAGTTTCCAGCTCAAATCACGCGAGGAGATTGGACGCAGATCGGTAGGGGAGAGATCTCCGTGCGCACCCCAGTGTTCGAACCTCAAGGGTGTGCCGGAACCCGAAATCCGACAGACTCATTGTTCGAAAACACCGAGGCGCACTCCTCCCACGAAAACGAGGAGGCGGAAGAGGAAAGTTCTCCCCCCGCCCCAACCGGGGGGGGACAAGAAAAGGAAGGCCGCCCCATCTAGGGAGGCCGAAGGGTCCAAGAAGGGAAGGACCCTCCTTCCGGACCACTCCACAACAGCCGCTTACAGCGACGAGGAGTGGTTTCCCAAGGACAAGCCCCTGGAGAAGTCGTAAGTATCCGGATACTATAATAGTTCTGGTATGTTTTGTTTCATTGCTTCTTATCATGTAAAACATGATCGTGCAGTCCATCCAAAGCCCACATCGACGTATCCTCTTCGGATGGGTCTTTGGGCCATTCGGCGATGAACAGCGATTCACTCCCGACAGCCACCTCCCCCTGGCCCACGGATGACATCGAGGTGTTGTCTCAGAGGTCACCGGACCAAGGGGAGATGATTCTGGAGGCGCCCCAAGGCGACATCCCAGATGTCGGGCGCATGGGGGGTAAGACTCCCATGGGTTCTAATGACGGGGGCCGCAGCAAATTTGGCCCCCAGCCGGATACTGCACCGGAACCTCCAGTGGTTTCGGATTCTGTCAGGCGACCCCTCGCTAAGGGGCGAGCCGTCTGTGCCGATGGCCTTTGTCCATCCAGAGGCATCAGACAACTTGCTGGAAGCGCTTCGCGGCGCTTCCATTGACGAAGAGCACCTCACCATCATGAGTGCGGTGGTCGAGAAGGTTCGGTCCGCCAAAAGCGGATTGACCGAAGCCTGTGCCAGCCTCCTAACAGGCTTTGAGGTAAGTAATCAAATTATGAGAAAATATCACAGCATAGACAGTAGCCCCTAATGCTTTGTTTGGTGTTCGCAAAGAAAGGCCGAACAGAGGATAAAATAACAATCACAGGAGTCTAATCAGAATGTGTCTATGTGAATAAGCAGGCTTCGCTGCTGGCCGCTGCCGCTCGTACTGCGGAGGTCTCCGGACTCAAGCAGGACCTTGAGCGGTCCGAGGAAGAGCTCGGCCTTACCAAGAGGCATCTCGAAGAGAACAAAGGTAAGTGATACCCCGTATGTATATTGATAAAGAAAAAAGTGGTCATTAGATCATAGGATCATCATGAATTTTGCTAGGGGCCACGACCGAAGTGGCGGCCCTGAAGAAGGCGCTGTCCGAGGCCGAAGACAGAGCGTCCAAGGAGCGCATCGAGCGCGAGAAGCAAGAGCCCGAGTCGGCGAGGTTCAGCAAGAGCTCTAGGATTTTGTCAAGAAATATGAGTCCTTGGAGCGTGACTCTAAGACGCAGGGGTCTGAACTTGCGAAGGCCCTCGAGAACGCACAAAATGCCAAGGCCGAAGCCCAAAAGGCCCTCCAGGAGATTCAGGCGGTCAAGAAGATATCAGCGGGTAAGGCATTCATTATGCAAAGCAATCATGTGAAGGAGACTTTCCTTTTACTTACCCGAATTCGGAGCTCTCCAGGAGCATTCATAGATCTATCATGCAGCGTATCAGATGCCGCGGAGTTCTACCGGGCCGAGGAAGGGAGCTCGACGGAAAAGTTGTTCTGGTCTCAATATGCTGGGACCGAACATCCAATGCCCTTGAGCGACCAGCTGAAGCAACTGGTCGAGCTTCACAAGGCGGACGAACTGGCCATGAAGGGTCTCATAGTCCGGATGTGGCCTGGCGAGCCCCTGCCTGGCAGCTACTTCGGCCTGGTGAAGCAGCTTGTGAATGCCTGCCCACGGTTTGAAGTCATAAAGCGGTCTGTCTGCATTGAAGGTGCGCGCAGGGCCTTTGCCCGTGCAAAAGTGCACTAGGCGAAGATGGACGCCGAAAAGCTGGTTAAGGAGGGGCCATCGGAGGGCAAGGAGCATCGCCACCCCGAAAAGTATTATGACAGTGTCCTGAAGGGTGCCCACCTTGTGGCAGAGGAATGTGCTAAGGATGTAATATTTGAATGAATGTACTGATGTGATCCTGTAATATGAAAACGAGTTCATGTGCACTATATAACGCTTGTCGATTTAAAATATTACCTTCTGTGCAGTCGTTATAAAATCTGAGAGTTGGCCAGTCATCGACTTCTGCCCCCATGTAACTAGTACTGAGGTGTTCGGGATAAATCTTAAACACTCTTTATCCAAAAAATTGGTCCTTTAAGGAGGTGTTCAGCGCAGCAAACAAGGCAATCGGATTATACATCTTTATCACTCTCACTTAGCCATAGAAGTCTACAATTTTAAATTTTTCCGAAGCCCCTAGTATTTGGAAGGCCGAACTTGGGGCGCTATATACGCCTAAATCGGACAAGGCCGATTCCTCGCCAGAAGCGGAAAAAATCTTAAGGATTTGAGACCTCTCAAACAGCAACCAGCTCTCGCCGCATCATGACAGTCAGTTTTTGGCTTTCTGTATTAAGGTGCTCGTCCGGAAGAACCGGGACACAATCGCAGTAGTTCTCCCAGTGCTACCTTAGCCGATATAGCGAAATGTAAGGTTCCAAAACATGGGAGCCGGGCAAACCCAACTATTGACCCAAGACATGATTCGGAGCTGATGCATATAATGCTATAAATTCGGGGTGCCGCACTGTCGAAAGTGTTCGGACTTTTCTTGCCGTGTTATGGGGTACACTGAAGCCCCTGGCGCACTGGACGTACCAGAATGTACGGGTGCAATTTGTCGTAATAAGCAGACAGGGAAAAAGATGAAGAAATGCAATAATAAGCTAATACTGTACATTGTTATTTAAATGGTACGTCAAAGCGTATGTATACAAGTAGTGCAATAAGCAAGAATAGGACTATTTGACATGTCCTATCCAAGGGCAAGTTGCGTGTGGGTATGTAAAACAGGTATAGCGATCATTATCAGAGACCCATGATGGGTCTGATAGTCAGGCTATCGGAGAGGGCCTTCAGAGAATAGGGTCCTGAAAGGAAGAAAATGGTAAAGATATACGGGTCTTGAGGCGGTTGAGCCGCATTGTGGGCCGTGCCATAGCCGTGCCTCCGCCTATACCCATGGTATCTTGAGTGCATAATTATGTACGCGTGGCACAAATTTTGCCGCTTGACTAGGACTAGGATGGAGGCCGAATTGCTAGGCGAGCTCTGAACGTGCCGGGCGATCCTGTTGCAGGGTACTCTGGACTCGCTTGAAGGTGTCCGGGGGCTTTATCGCCGAATTGGCGGTTTGCCTCAGAAGGCTGCTTTGTACTTCTGCTGTGAGGGCCGCAGTGTGCTCCTCCGTACGGAGCAAGCGTTCTGTGTTTCCATTAACTGTTATAACCCCGCGAGGTCCTGGCATTTTGAGCTTGGGGTATGCATAATGCGGTACCACATTGAATCTGGCGAATGCGGTTCGTCCGAGCAGTGCGTGATAGCCACTATGCAAGGGTACGATATCGAAGATCAACTCCTTGCTTCGGAAGTTGTTCGCGGATCCGAAGACCACTTCCAGTGTGATTGAGCCCGTACAACAGGCCTCTACACCTGGTATGACACCTTTAAAGGTGGTTTTTGTGGGTTTGGTCCTCGAGGGGTCGATACCCATTTTGCGCACTGTATCCTGATAGAGCAGGTTCAGACTGCTGCCACCGTCCATAAGGACTCAAGTGAGGTGAAATCCTTCAATGATGGGGTCAAGGACCAATGCTGCAGAACCGCCATGACGGATACTGGTAGGGTGTTCCCTGCGATCGAAAGTGATCGGACAAGAAGACCATGGGTTGAACTTTGGGGCGACTGGCTCCATCGCATAAATGTCCCTTAGTGCACGCTTCCGTTCCCGCTTGGGAATATGGGTTGCATATACATGTTCACCGTTTTCACTTCGGGAGGAAATTTCTTCTGTCCTCCTGTGTTCGACGGCCGGGGCTCCTCCTCGTCGTCGCTATGCAACCCATTTTCCTTCTTTTCGGCATTCAACTTGCCTGCCTGTTTGAACACCCAGCATTCTCTGTTGGTGTGGTTGGCTGGTTTATCGGGGGTGCCGTGAATTTGACACGAACGATCGAGTATGTGGTCCAAATTGGACGGTCCCAGATTGCTTCTTTTGAACGGCTTTTTCCGCTGACCGGATTTAGAGCCACTGAATCCGGCATTGACTGCCGTGTCTTCGGCGTTGTCGCCGTTGTTGCGGCGCTTGTGTCTGTTGCGACATGGCTCGCCATTGCTATCTCTGGCATCTGAATTGCTACGATTTCTTGATGTGTTGTTGCTGCGAGCCAGCCAGCTGTCCTCGCCCGCACAAAAGCGGGTCATGAGTGTCGTGAGGGTTGCCATGGACTTTGGCTTCTCTTGGCCGAGGTGTCGGGTGAGCCACTCGTCGCGGATGTTATGCTTAAATCCCTCTAAGGCCTCGGTATCCGGACAGTCGATAATTTGGTTCTTTTTAGTTAGGAACCGAGCCCAGAATTTCCTGGCTGACTCCCCGGGCTGTTGGGTTATGTGACTCAAGTCATCAGTATCAGGTGGTCACACATAAGTGCCCTGGAAGTTGTTAAGGAATGTGTCTTCCAAGTTCTCCCAACTGCCACTGAAGTTTGCTGGCAGGCTATTCAGCCAATGCCGAGCCGACCCTTTGAGTTTTAGTGGGAGGTACTTGATGATATGTAGATCGTCACCGCGGGCCATATGGATGTGGAGGAGGAAATCTTCAATCCATACCACGGGGTCTGTTGTACCATCATATGATTCAATGTTCACAGGTTTAAACCCTTCTAGGAATTCGTGATCCATTACTTCGTCGATGAAGCATAGGGGGTGTGCGGCGCCTCTGTGCCAGGCTATATCATGACGTAGTTCATACGAGTCTTGTCTGCTGTATTCGGCCCGGCCGGATTTGCTTTTAGTATATCTGGCGTGACGGTCGTCGTCACACGTTGGGGCACGCCCCCGTGATCCGTAGATCGATCTTGTATGTCCTGCTTTGTTTTCCAATACATCTCGCAGGTCTTGCGTGTAGCCCCGGGCCTTGGTGTTTTTGTTTGACTAGCGACGGGGTGCGGGCAGGACTTCGGGATGATATGCCGCTTTGTCTCAGCCACAAGGTGGCCAGTCAGCCGCATCATACGCTGGTAGTGTAGGCTTTAATGCTTCCTCCTCGAGTTGGGGTAGCAACCTGCGCTTTGGGTAACTTTTGGTTGGGCGCTCGAGTTCGTATTCCTCGGCTGCCAGGACCTCGGTTCATCTATCTGCTAGCAGATCTTGATCAGCTTGAAGCTGCTGCTGCTTTTTCTTCAGGCTTTTTGTTGTGGGTATAAGCCGACGCTTGAAGCGCTCCCGCTCGACGGGATCCTCAGGCACGATAAATTCTTCGTCGCCGAGGCTCACCTCGTCTTCGGAGAGGGGCATGTAATTGTCATCCTCTGATTCTCCGTCTGTCGCCTGTTCCTTAGGGCTAGCTTGCCCATTCTCCCGCTCGATGCCTGGCTGGAGGGGATTGTCTTTCTCTTCGGCACTATCCGCAGTGTTATTGTCTCTTGTGCCGGTATCGCTGCTTTTGCTATGGCGGGGCTTAGAGCGGCGCCGATGACGCCGGTGCTTGGATTGCTTCTCGAGGGGATTATCCTCCGTTGCTTTATTGCCATCGCTTTCTTTAGGGGTGTCCACCATATATATACATACATCTGGGCTATTCTGTTTCACGTAACAGAATATTATTCTGTTACTCTACTTGAACTGACTATTTCAGGGCGGTTGTACTGATGACTTTCATCTCATCGAATTGATCGTCCTCTCTAGTTCCCTCCCAACGCATCAGTGCCCTCCCCGACGGCCTCCTCTGCAACGTCGTCTCCCGCCTCCCCGCCAAGGACGCCGCCCGCACCGGTGCGCTCTCCAAGTGTTGGCACGGCCTCTGGCGCGAACCCCCCCTCGTCCTCGACGACGCCCTCCTCCTCCCCCATGCCGCCGCAGTGTCCCGCGTCCTCGCCTCCCACCCCTTCCGCTCCGCCCGGCTCGTCGACGATTCCAACAAGGACGCGCTCCTCGCCGAGTGGCTCCACCTCCTTGCCGACAAGGGCGTGGAGGATCTCACCCACGTCAACCCATGCTCCTTCACCGGCGTGCCCGTGCAGCTACCGCTGTCGCTCCTCCGCTGCGGCGCCTCGCTCCATCGGCTCTACCTCGGCGTCTGGCTCTTCCCTTACACCAGCGAACTACCGCACAGCCTGGGCGTCTTCCCCGACCTCTAGGAACTCGGCATCTGTGCGGGCATCACGCATGGCCGCGATCTGGATTACGTGCTCGCTTGCAGCCCCAAGCTGGAGATCTTGGTGCTCATCTCCACCTACTGCCTCCCTAACCGCGTCTGCGGCGGCAGCCACAACCTCCGATGCATGCTGCTATGGTATTCCTTCTTGGAAGAGGTTAGCGCCATTGCCACCCCGCACCTGCAGCGGCTCATCCTCTACTACACCAACGCCATTGGGCTTGGAAGGATAGGCTATGCTCCTCAGCTCGCCGTGTTCGGCTACTTGGACACGGCCAATCACGTGCTTGAGATCGGCAACACCATCATCAAGGTGGAATATTTTTTTTATCTCCGGCCTATCTTTCATATGATCAGCAAATCTTTTTTTGACCGATAGCTGGATTGATTTGCATCGAGTTATATTATACTGTAGTAGATTGATGGATCGCTGCTGTGATGCTTTGCAGGCTGGAGTTTACCAATGTTTGCCCAAATACAGTGGTACCAAGTGTCAATGTGTTAGCTGTGAAGGTGCGTTTCAGAGTCGCAGAGGAAGCGAGAATTTTGCTGAGTTTCTTGAGATGCTTCCCTCAAGTAGAGACCTTACATATTATGGCTGTGAGTTTAGCTTTACCCTGTTGCTCTCTCTTTCTTTGCATTCACAGTTTGCGTCATCACAATTTGTACTGAATTGAATTGCACGGTTTCATTTTGCAGTCCGACAATGACACCAACTACTACGATAACCATGCTGAAGTCAAGGCAAGGTATTTCATTGAGTAATTTTGAATGATTTCGATAAGAGAGTATTTGAACTGATGTCCATATGTGTTTGTCCTGAGCATGTTTTCACATATTTAGACTTTACTCTGTTTTTTGGTATGGTTTTCCTCATAACTTTTCAATGTTTTATGGTATCATAGTCCCCAAACTTGCATGGTTTATATCGCTGAACTGAATGATATTTTTTTAAAAAGAAAATATTTCGTGTGTTTTGTTTTTTTAACTTGACATGCTTTTGCAACTAGGCTCTGGACTTCTCTCATTTTATGACTTGAACTTTTACCATTTAAATTTTCGTAGGGTTTCTTTTTGTTTGAGCTTTTCTCCTAAACTTGTCTGGGAACGGTCAGATCTGTATGAGCAATAGCAGTGGTTACCAACACACATACACATGAACCGATAACAAACTTGCACATGGTCTGACAAACAAAAAATACATAAACTGACAAAAAAAAACACCACACATTAACTGATAATCCCCATGACTAATGGTAGAACTTTGTTGCACCCAGGTTCAGCTATTTACCAAAAGTAGAACTTCTCAGTTTTATTAAATCAAACTGATGTTTAAATGTTCACCATTTTTGGCCTACAGATCAGAATACTGGAAACACCATATATGCTGAAGGTCCCGATAGTACAAAGTTACAAACAAATTCTAAACCCCATATATGCTGAAGGTCCCGTCAGTACAGAGTTATAGAACAAATCCTTTGTCCAATGACAGCAATCACAAACAACACTAGCTCGACTGCCCGACATGTGTGTGCGGCAAGGGGGAGGAGATACTCCGATGCTAGATGCGTCGAGACAACAAGCTCATGCATAGAAGACGTGGACGGTTCACGCAGTAGGCCTTAAACTGCTCGCCTGATGGCTATGGATCATACAAATCCTTTGTGGAATTAATTAGCAACTATTTTTAACCTTTGTGGAACTATGACAGGCAGCCGGCTCGTCGGTTCCGCAGCTCGTGGCTCTGCAGGAGCTCGTCGATGCGCCACGGCTCCACAACAACAGTCGTGAGTAGTCCAACCTCTCCATCTTTTCCCTTGTACTTCTGAAACTACGAAAAATGAAACAACTCATCAGCTCCAGATGATCAAAACACAGAAAGGAAGAGCTAAAAATCAGAGAAAAGAGAAACTAACATTTTTTGTTTTTTTGAACTCGGTAACTTTTGCCTCTTGTACTTCCCACTTCCCAGGCTATATACTCTTTTTGAACATTTTCTGGGTCTGAAAACCAAAATAACTTTGTCTGTACACCATATGCAAGTCACGGTTGCACTTGCACACACACACAAACACACACACCCAGATTTGGTCTTACTTTTGTCAACCAAGCTGAACCTCGCAATGGCCGCATGTAGACCAAGCAATAACTGGATAAGATGCACCATAGCAGCTAATGCCCACAACACTTGCCCCTGCAACAATTCCCCTTCCATGTTTCACTCCTGCTCTGCATCCATTTCCATTATGCAGGGTATGACAGTGACATGTGTGTGTGTGTGGAGTTACCTAGGCTGACATTGGTTCTCCGGTTTTCTTTACAGTACCAACTTTCTATTTTTTTATAAGCAAACTGATCGAAATCTAGCCGGCGCACTTCTGTATTTTAATCAAGGTGAACTGATGTACTTGCAAAGTTAACTTATTGTGTTCCTTTTTCATACTGAACTGATGTAGCCTCTATACAGTGTAATTGGCGCAACCTCTATACAATGTAATTACCTACAGGGTTGAACTAGTTAAAACATTTTGCTTTCCGTTGTGTATTTCTGTTTAATTAGACAAACGGTGGATTGGTGGTACTACCAACACAATTTCTCTATATATTACTAATCTGAACGCACCAATTAGAATAAATTGCCAAAAAATTGTAATCGCATGCCTAAAATGTTGCAACAGTATTTTCTGTAGAAGCCTTTCTCCTATAGAGGGCATTTTCACATGCTTTTCCTTGACATTCATGTTGCAACAATGTTTATATAAAAAATGTCTTAATTGTAAGGCATCACAGCAAGTGTAAAAGTTCTTTACAAATGACCTTAATCACTAAATACACGCAGTTGGCTTGATCAGTGTCACAGTAATGCCAATCAACTTATGCTATAGGAAGAACATGGAAACACAGATGAAATTGGACTTATGACCAGCAAGTAGTTGACCTGAACAAAATATAAAGACGCACTGGAAAAATTTGAATAGGGACGGAGAGCCACCGGCGGGAGGGAGGTAGCGTGGTGAGCTAAAGACGCCATTTGTGCAGGGCCAGCACCGGGCCTGCACTGTACTATCAGAAAGATGTACTTGTACTTCTCAAAGTAATGGAATAGGGGTACTTTCTCCTCTAACTTTATTTAATTCAAGTATAACACACACATCGGTATATTAAGCACTATGATTTTTGTACCTCTCAGAGAAAGAAAGCCTGAGAATTATCCAACAAAACACAGGAAAGTGAACAACAAAATATTTTTGATTTAGCAAGTGATATGTTACTAACTAGAGTAGCAAAGCAGCCAAGCAAATGTACTGACACACTCAACATCAGGGAATTTCCATTTCTTACAAGATCAAACTGCGCCAGTTCACGATGCAAAGGCCGGCTGCCTGGCTCGTCATCGTCGAACTGAACCCCGCACCCCTGTAGAACTGCTGAAATTTTTTATAGTATCGGTTAGATATAGTTCCAAACTAGTACTTGAAACCATCCCCAAATATGCATGTCAAGCTTCAGAGTTGGAAGTAATAAACACCCAGATATGCACGGGCTTATATGAGTATCGATGAGCTACGAAATAAACACTCAGATATGAATTTGCTTCAAGTCAGGATCGGTTTTTTTAATTTGATGCATGTTTGCACTATTAAAATGCTACTCGTTTGCAAGATGGAATTGAGTACTCCCTCTGTAAAGAAATATAAGAGCATTTTAGATCACTACTTTAGTGATCTAAACGCTCTTATATTTCTTTTGTTAAATTTCCCATTTTACTCCCAAAATCATCACCACAGAAGAAACACATATTTATTCCAGTGTACCTTGGTGATGCATCGGCTTGTACTGAGGGTGTAGATTAGAGTGGCCGGAAGAGGATACAGCAGCACGCACACACCACCAGATAAGTCTAGTGTCTCTAGAACATATGTATACATGCTCACATCTCCATCTACAAGGAAGGATAGAAGAATAATTGATAAGAAAAAAAGGTATGCTAGAATGTAAACCTAGAATTGGAAAAAACAAGTAGCAATGTTTTTACGGAAAAATGCCCACGGGTCAGTTCCACAGCTCTTTCAATTTGCAGGCACTAACAGAATCACTAATAGAGAAATAGCAAAGCACCATCTTTTAGGTAATACAGGAAAGGATGAAAACACCATAACATGATTTTTGCTAATGGGGTATATATTGATGTCCTACTACAGGTTTGTTGTCAAACTTAACTTGTTGTTCTGATGTACTTCTTTATGGAACTTAACTGAAAAGGACTGAATTGCAACACTCAGAATTTAATAGCATTTTTTGAACTTCATTATACCTTCATTTTTGAAAACTGCTGCCTGTTCCTGCCATTTTTCATTTTTTTGTGAACTGAGTCTTCTGCGTTCCAGTGCTGCATCTTCCTCTAAATTCATCTCTTTTTCATAAATGTTGGATCCTGTTTTTCAGCATGCTGCAAAAAAGGATCAAACTTTGAAAGATTGAGGAAGTACAGGGGGCTGCCGGACCTGGAAGAGGAGCTCGTCACATGAGCAGCCCAGCCGGATACAGCAGTTGGACTGCGAACCATATAGAGAAACTTGACATCAGACGTACATTAGCTATTGGTTTGAGCATTGTTTGTTCAGATTTCTGAAGTCCTGCAGTAGTTATACCTGAACTTGTGTGACACATTTTTTATTCAGTTGAAAGCGTCTAATTTTTTCAGAATTGGTCGACGGCCCGGGCGGCCGCAAGGGGTTCGCGTTGGCCGATTCATTAATGCAGCTGGCACGACAGGTTTCCCGACTGGAAAGCGGGCAGTGAGCGCAACGCAATTAATGTGAGTTAGCTCACTCATTAGGCACCCCAGGCTTTACACTTTATGCTTCCGGCTCGTATGTTGTGTGGAATTGTGAGCGGATAACAATTTCACACAGGAAACAGCTATGACCATGATTACGCCAAGCTATTTAGGTGAGACTATAGAATACTCAAGCTTGCATGCCTGCAGGTCGACTCTAGAGGATCCCCGGGTACCGAGCTCGAATTCTGCATAAGTATCCGTTGAGAAAAATATGAGCCATGTATTATCATCACAACCCACTTCTATAGCTATTCATCTCACTAGCATTTGAAGCATGTTTGAAGCACACATGCTTCAAATGCTAGTGATTTATCAGCCGTATAAATCTTTTGTCATACTAATAATTTGTTTAGAAAAGAATTTGAAGCATGTTTGAAGCACACAAAACTGGCCAACAGTGGCCACCTAGGGATTTATACGAACACCCACCAGGCACAAACGCTACACACAACTCATGAGATAATTTCCTGCACAAAGTGCTTCGGAGATAACTTACAGTTTAGTATGAATTATGTGTAAAAGTATCTAGCACCAGTACTTTGTTGAAAAGATATTTTTTGGAGGTGGAATAAGACGTCGGAGATCGGGTGGACCGGCTACACCTCCTCCTCTGGACTGATTGCTTCGGCGAGGTGGAGCTAATGGAGGCGGAGAGCACGAGCGGCAGTAAGTTATCGCAGAAGCAACATAGATGGACTGAAGCTCTACGAATTCTAGAACTTACGAAAAAATGTAAAGGCGGAGGCGCGGAGCACATATATCAGTAATAGTTATATCGAGAGGGTTTACTTCAACCCCTACATTTTTCAATCAACTCGTTATTCATCAGTACTAGTACGACTAGACAAGAAGTGCAAAATTGAAGCAGCACACAGACTGAACTTACATAATTTTTCTTTGGATTTAATTTAGGTGATATATCTAAACTTACATAATTTTGAAACATGAACTGATGATTACACGCACCCAATACTATTATGTGTTTTTTCATGAACTAACGAAATAATACATACCGAACTAATAATGAGTTTAGTACAGAAAACAAGTCTCTTCTCTAAGCATTCAGACAAACGCCTGTCGAACAACAAGCACAAGACAGCAGCGGCGCTTGAGGGGCAGGGGAAGAGGGACAGTACAAAGAAGTGCAGCTCAATGATTCCATATGCTACATAACAAATTTGCCACTTGCGACTGAAGAAAGAAACCACACAAGATGAGCTTTAAATCATAATAGAATGACCATAGCTACAACACAAACTGAATATACACCAGAGGAGCATGAACGTCCAGGGGGAATGTGGAAAGGTTGAGATGGTCACCTCCCGAGCCGCGGCATCGAACGGCTTGGTGTTATGTCGTTGAACGGAGGCTTGCGAAGCGGTGGCGCGGCCATGGCACCGGCGGCTAGGACGTTGGGCAAGGGGCAGCCACGCGACCGGCAACCAGTGTGCGGGGCGGCGACGCGGTGGAAGCAGCAGAGAGGTGGGCCAGCGACGCGGTGGAAGCAGGGGGCGGCGCTCCGGTGGAAGCAACGGGGAGGCAGGCCGGTGGCGCGGTGGAAGCAGAGGGGCGGCGGTGGCGGCGGGTGGAAGCAGGGGGCGCAGCCGACGGCGCGTGGAAGCAGGGAGGCAGGGGCCGACGGCGCGTGGGAGCAGGGGGCGGCTGCCGGCGGCGGGTGGAAACAGGGGGCGTAGCCGGCGGCGTGTGGAAGCAAGGAGGCAGGGGCCAGCGGTGCGTGGGAGCAAGGAGCGGCGCCGACGGCGGGTGGAAGCAGGGGGTGGAGCCGGCGATGGAAACAGCAGAGTGGGTGGGCTTTTTCTCTATTCCATGCCACATTGATAGCATCGGCTTGTGCAAAATGGATCAGGCCAATATAGGGGACTGATAGTAACAGAATATTATTCTGTTACTAGTAACAAAATAGCTCAGTCCTATATATATATGAAAATGGTTGTGTACTCCTGGAAGTACGTACTCACGTTTCTCATATTACCACATAGATGAATCTTTTATACCACTTTATTATTTTTAATATACTTCATTAGTAATTATTAGATACCCTAAAATGAGTTCCATGAAAAAATTCATGTGAGTCTACATGTTTTTAAATGTTTACGTATATACTGATGTGTTTGTACGTGAAAAAGGTATATTACAAAAAGTACATCACAGATGATATTTTTTCAACAAAACTCGTATTGGGGTATCTTAGAATATTTAATGAAGTATATTGAGAATAATAAAGAGGTATAATTAATACGTATATCAGGTATATTGAGAATGGGAGTACATACTCCCAGGAGTACAGAAGAGGAGTCATATATATATATATATATATATATATATATATCATATGATGAGGTGGCTGTCCAGCGCCCTGTGGGCTGTGGTTCCAGTTCTTCTCGTGCATCGTCGTCCATACCGTCGATGTCTTCGAATCCGAAATCAAGCATGTCGGTTAAGTCGTCGACAGTGGCTATTAAGTGGGTGGTGGGTGGGGAATGAATTTCTTCGTCGTTCGCTTCCCACTCAAGCCGGACATAGTTCGGCCAAGGGTCTCCTGACAAGGAGAGAGACCTCAATGAATTTAGCACGTCGCCCAAGGGTGAGTGCTGAAAGATATTCGCGGAGGTAAACTCCATGATCGGTGCCCAATCAGATTCGATAGGCATGGACGCAAGCAGTTCGGAGCCTGTGGCCGGGGACGAATCCAAGGGTCCGATGACACAGGTCTCATAGGAGGTGAAGTTAGTATTCAGCTCTATCGCCGCTGAGTGTGCGGCCTCCGTGGCGGGGTCCATCCACCCGTCCTCGGATGGCATGATCTGCTCCGGATTGAGGGCCGGAGTAGCCGCAGGTGTGATCTCCCGAGCACCATCCGACAGCAGGGCTAAGTCATGCTCGTCGTGACTGTGCGGCACACCTGACATGGGCTCGAATCCGTCAAAGATCAAGTCTCCGCGGATGTCGGCAATTTAGTTCAAGCTTTGAAACCTGACCTGATGGCCAGGGCGTAGCTCTCGATCTGATCCAGATGGCCAAGCGATTCGGCCCACAGTACGAAGCCGCCGAATACGAAGATCTTTCCGGGGAGAAAAACCTCACCCTGGATCGCGTCGTTGCCGATGATCAAAGGAGCCATCCAACCTTTATCGTGATGACACAGTGGAACTCTCAATGAAGGCACCAATGTCGGTGTCAAAACCGGCGGATCTCGGGTAGGGGGTCCCGAACTGTGCTTCTAAGGCTGATGGTAACAGGAGGCGGGGGACACAATGTTTACCCAGGTTCGGGCCCTCTCGATGGAGGTAATACCCTACTTCCTGCTTGATTGATCTTGATGATATGAGTATTACAAGAGTTGATCTACCACGAGATCATAGAGGCTAATCCCTAGAAGCTAGCCTATGATTATGATTGTTGTTGTCCTACGGACTAAACCCTCCGGTTTATATAGACACTGGAGGGGTCTAGGGTTACACAGAGTCGGTTACAAGGGAGGAGATCTACATATCCGAATTGCCAAGCTTGCCTTCCACGCAAAGGAGAGTCCCACCCGGACACGTGACGAAGTCTTCAATCTTGTATCTTCATAGTCCAACAGTCCGGCCAAAGTATATAGTCCAGCTGTCCGAGGACCCCCTAATCCAGGACTTCCTCAGTCGCCAAGCTTGCCTTCCACGCCAAGCAGAGTCCAATCCGGACACGAGTATGGTCTTTGATCTTCACAGCCCATCAGTCCGGCCCATAGATAACAGGCCGGACGCCCGAGGACCCCTTAGTCCAGGACTCCCTCAGTAACCCCTGAACCTGGCTTCAATGACGAGGAGTCCGGCGCACAAATTTGTCTTCAGCATTGCAAGGCGGGTTCCCTTCTTCCGAACTCCAGAACAGTCTTCAGGCGAAGTAAGTATATCCGGACCTGTGTGTAGAGAGTATAATATCCCATGAGGTCAACTTGTTGATAATTGTTTATGACATTGCATCATGCCTGCCTGGTTGCTATTTCCAACCGTCAGCTAGCGAGCCGCCCCACGTCTCGGGCTGTGGTTTTACTGGCACATCTCGTCAGGGCAGAGATCGTGTCCCTCTATTTACGAGATTTTCATTAATGTAGGTGTGGGTAAGCCAACCATCCCCCGGGTACAACTCCTTGGTGATAGGTAAGTTTAGAGACCCTGGGAGAGACTCCCAATACCCGAGGCCTTTTTATAGAGAGCATGTCTCTTCTTCTTCCCTTGCGCTTGCTCCTTCCTCAACCCCATCCACCCCAAGTTCCAACCCTCGGGTTCCAATCACCACCAGCCTTTGTCATGTCCGGATCCAACCGTCAAGGCTGGTGGGTGGCTTCTTCTATCACAGGGGAGGACATTGCGGAGCTTCGCGTAGCGAGGTACCTGACCTCGGAAATCTTTCATTGGCTTCCGGCGCAAGGGCAAGTCATACCGACCCCCAGATCTGGCGAGAGGGTTGTATTTGTGTCTCACTTCCTTCACGGGCTAGGGTTTGCGCTTAACCCCTTCGTCCGGGGGCTCATGTTTTACTATGGACTAGATTTTCATGATCTGACCCCGGACTCTATTCTCCTCATCTCGACATTTATCGTCACGTGTGAGGCCTTGCTCCGGAATCCTCCGCACTTTGGTTTGTGGCTCAAGACCTTTGATGTGAGGCCGCAGGTGGTAGAGGAGGAGTAGGCAGAGTGCGGCAGTGTCATAATAGGCAAACTAGCGGACGCGGTTTGGCCCGAAGGATCTTTCGCCAAATCTTCAGACCTGTGGCAGCACGGGTGGTTTTATGTCAACAAGCCGCGGAGCTCCAAGTGGGTGGCTACACCCGTGTTCCGACCCGGCCCTCTAGTTCAGCTTGCTTCATGGGTCAATAAGGGATTGGACTGGGGATCCGTCAATGAAGTGCAGACTCTCCAAAGTCGCATCCGAAGCCTTATTGAGAAGGGCATCGATCTTGTGAACGTCATTCAAATAATGCTAGTCCGCCGGATCCTGCCATGTCAGGGGCGGCCTCTTCGTATGTGGGAGTTTAACCCAGAAGGGCGGCGGACCCTACAACACTTCTTCGGTGCTACGCACGAAGGAATGTGGAAATTATATTTCGGGGAACAAGAGCAGTGGTCGGACACCACCGAAGACGTTGGCCTTGACTGCAATCATCCGGACACTTCGGTAAGTATTCCGTATCCAAGCACCTTCCATTCAGGTATCTCTTAACAAGATATTGAACAATCCGTGCCTGTACAGGACTGAATAAAGGAAGCGGTGCTGATCTAGTGTCCGGCACCTCTTCCCGAAGGCCCTGCGACCGACCTGCTGACGAGGATGCTGGTTCTGACACCGTACCAGGTGGCCGCGTTCGAGGAAACCAAAACCCTTTTACCCAAGGGAAAAAGTGCATAGGGAGCCTTCCAAGGCAAGAAGAGGGCCGCCTCCGAAGGTCAGGATGGGAAGCCTTCCAAGAAGGAAAAAACGCCGTCATCGAGCGGCTTGGGCCGGGCGAACGATGACGAGGATGAACCTCACGGCAAAACGTAAGCGTGGCTGGGGCACCTCATTCTTTTCCTATTAGTGAAGTAATCATCTGATATATGTTCATCCACACAGGTTAACGCCTGGTGCTTCTCACTCGTTCTCCTCCTTGGGAGATCTTCTTCCGGAGATGATGGAGAGTGATACACCTTCTCCGGCCCCATCGCCCGATAGGGGGGATGATACTGAGGTATCGTCCTGAAGGGATCCTCCCTAACACCAAGTGGTACAAGAAACGGAGAAGGTGTTAACTGAAGGCGACGCCTCTGTCACTCAAGGTTCCGGGATCAAGACTGGAGTCCCCAAACCGTCCGGTTTACAGCCGGAGATGATTCTGGATATAAGTAGGCGGGATCCTTCACGGGAAGGCCGTACTTCGGCGGCGGTTTCTGAAGACTCAAGGGTGCCGGAGCCGCTGACAGACTTGCTACGACGAGCATCCCTTTCAGAGGAGCACTGTACTTTGATGGCTACGGTGGTTAAAAGGATTGTATCCGCGAAGAGTGGATTGAACGAGGCTTTTACGAGCCTTCTGAGAGGTTTTGAGGTTTGTGATGTAGTTTTGTCAATTGAATTTTATTGACATAATGCACCTGTTGTATATGCAGTAGCCCCTAAGACTCGGATTGTCTTCCGAAGGAAGCGATCGGAGGATCAAAGAGAGATGCTCAGGTATTAACCTTGGTTTAATTTAAAATACAGGCTGCTGCCCCTCCTGTGGCTGCCCAGAGTACGGAAGTGGACTAACTACAACAAAAGCTGGATATTGCGGAGGATGACATTGCATTGATCAACATGCATCTTGACGACTCGCAAGGTACGTATTTCGAGCATTCTTTACATTAGTGTGCTTGACGCAGGAAAGTGCTGTATATGAAATGTGCATACAATGCAGATGGTGCTGCCGTCGTGGAGGCTCTTCGGGTGGAGCTAGTCTGGGCCAAGGAACGGGTCTGGCTTAGTGATGCTGCTGCTAAAGAGGCATCGGTTGAACTGAAGGCCGAACAAGCTGCACGATGCCAGGTCGAGGAGAAGGTATCCACAATGACACTTGCTTTGGAGAATGCCACTGGCCGCTGTGAAATTCTTGAGAAGGAGAATGAAGCCTTAATGGCTGAACTTGACAAGGCCCAACAGGAGGCAAGAGAAGCGCGATCAGAGTCTAGAGCACTCCGTGAGGAGGTTCGGCAGGCGAAAGAGATAGTGGCTGGAAAGCCTTTTTTGCTGCATACTAAGTTCGGCGACCCGGACTATGCTCAGCTGAACCAAGTGTGGAGTTCTCCGGACGAGTATTTGGACTTGCCGAAGAGTTCTTCTAATGCAGCACGGTATTACCAAGCGCGAGCTGGATATGCGACGGAGAAGCTTTTTGGTCACAGTTTGGTGCGTCTAAGCGCCCGCTGCTGCTTAATGAGCAGATGTCCCAATGGGCCGAACTTCATAGGGTATCTGGCGCTGCCACGAAGGATGTTATAATCTGGCTGTGGCCAACCGAGTCTGCACCGAGTAGTTATTTCGGATTGGTGCAGAAGCTTGTCGACGTGGTGCCGTGAATTGATGCTGCGAAGCGATCGACGTGCATTGAAGGTGCACGGATGGCCCTTGCCCGAGTCAAGACATTTTGTAGAAAGATGAAGGTCGTCGACATTGCTACGAAGGGTCCGCCCGGGGGCAGGGACCGTTCGGAACCGGAGAGTTACTTTGAAGACGTCCTGGGGGCCGCCCGCTTGATAGAGGGTCAATGTTCGAAAAACATAATGTTTGAGTGAGGTGTATGATGACTATAAAAGACAACTTTATAGTTAATCTATTTGTGTTTTGCTCGAAAGCTTGAATTCCTCCTGTGTGGTTGTTTGAATATAATCTGAATGTTTTCCAGTCGTCGGCTTCAGCCCCCTCGTAGGAAGTATGGGGGTGTTTGAAAAAGCATTTAATCACTCTTTATCCAACGTCTTGGTCCATGAAGGAGGTGATAATATGGCGAACCAGGCAATCGGACTATAAGGCGTTAACACTTCCACATAACCACAGGAGTTTTATGGCGGGGCTACGACATAGCCCCTGGTGTGTATGCAGCATGTGGTGCCTTGCATATCTGATCTGAAAAAGATCCTTCGTGTTACACGGAGAATCACTAAGGATTCCAACAAGTCATCAAGTGGTTGACCAGCTCTCGCCGCATCATGACAGTCAGCTTTCGGCTTTCTCTACTGAGGTGCTCATCCGGTCTAGGCCAGGGCACAATCGCAGTAGTTCTCCCTTTACTACCCTAGCCGATAGGGCGGAATGTAGGGTAGCAAACACAGGAGCCGAGCAACCCAACTATTGACCCAAGACAATGATTCAGAGCTGATGCATATAAGGCCAAACTTGTGACGCCGAAGTATGCTATAGAGCTATTTGGACTTTTACTGGAAGCTCATTCATTCCCATGCCGAGCCCCTGGTAGGGTATGCCGAGGTGTATCTGCAGAGCAGCCGTTAAGGCCGTTCTTAAAAGAGTCAGGAAGATCAGTTCGGATGAGACTTACTGAGAATGGAGCGATGTGCCAATGATAAATTTGTATATATAATAATAATAATAATAATAATAAAGAAAAGACTGCGGACCCAGCTATTTGATATGCACGGGGTCGGGATCAGAGGAAAGAGGGCATAGTACAGGCTCGGAATAAAGAGTGCGGTCCACAAAAAGTTATTTTTGGACCTCCTGTCGCACGTCTGTGTTGCCCGTCCTCGGTGAGGGGAATCCTTAACGGAAGTAGCCCCTTAGGTGAGCGTACGGATCCGGACTCCGATAGAGTCCGTTGTAGATGCTGTTCGGCTGGTCACTTGTTATTTAGGGATGATACATAAAAAATAAAGTAAGCAGATAGAAAATGTTACGGGAATGCCTGTAGGGTGTCCGTATTATGCTTCCGCTGATGCCCATGGTATCTTGAGTGCGTAGTGATGTGCGCGTGGTGCCAACTTTGCTAGTACAGTACATGGGTGGTGGAAAACGGATTGCTATTCGCGTTCCCGGAGTAGTCAAACGTCGTAGGGAAACTATTTCTGGCCCCTGGCGTTCTGCTAGCGAGTCGATCTGTCATCTTTATCGCCTGGTGGCCTCCTTCCCTTGTGATCAGCGTTAAGCTTGCCTGCCTTCTTGAAGACCCAATAGTTTCGGTTGGTATGATTAGCTGGCATATCAGGTTGACGGTGAATCTGACAAGGTCAGTCCAATATCCTGTCGAGGGTGGATGGTCCATCCTGGTTTGCCTTTAGTGGCTTCTTCCGTTGACCGGGCTTCAGATTTTGAAATCCGGCGTTCACCGCTGTGTCGTGTGTATTACTGCGACTGTTGTGTTCGGTTCGTCGTAGCTAGCCGTTGCCATCTCGGATTTCGGAGGTGCCCGGGCTGCTGACGTCGTTGTTTTTACGAGCCAGCCAGTTGTCTTCTCCCGTGCAGAAGCGGGTCATTAGAGCGGTAAGGGCTGCCATGGATTTGGGTCCTTCCTGGCCGAGGTGGCGCGCTAGCCATTCGTCCCGGACGCTGTGTCTGAAGGCCGCAAGGGCTTCTGCGTCTGGATAGTCGACAATTTGGTTCTTTTTGACTAAGAACCTGGTCCAGAGCTCCCTGGCTGACTCGCCGGGCTCCTGGACAATGTGACTTAAGTCATCGGCGTATAATGGCCGGATATATGTTCCCTAGAAATTGCCTCGAAAGGCGTCTTCCAAATCTTCCCAGTTGCCAATGGAATTTTCTGGCAAACTGTTTAGCCAGTACCGAGCTGGCGCTTCAAGCTTGAGAGGTAGGTATTTAATGGCATGGAGGTCGTCTCCATGGGCCATGTGAATATGGAGGAGGTAATCCTTGATCCATACCGTGGGATCTGTTGTTCCATCGTATGATTCGATGTTGATGGGTTTAAACCCGTCTGGGAATTCGTGCTCCATTACTTCGTTAGTGAAGCAGAGAGGGTGTGCGGCTCCTCTATGTTGGGCCACACTATGAAGCACCTCCGGCGGGTTCCATTTACGGTGTACGGCCTGGGCACGGTCGGCTTTATAGCGTCCGAATAGGCGACCATCATCGTCGGTCGGGATATATCTTATGATCTGTACGTCCTCTACCCTCAGTGTATTGGTTGATATCGCAGGTATTCCTCTGGGCTGTTTTGTTTTGACGGTCGGATGGGTTGGTATGGTGCTCTGCTTGGGCTGCTACCTTGACTGGACCGAACTATGGTCGGCCTACTGCATTATTCGATGGTGCTATGGGCACCATCGCCCTGCCATCGTATTGAGGGAGCCACCTATTCTTTGGGTAGTTTTTGACTGGGCTGCTAAGGCCGTGTTCTTCGGTGGCCAAGACCTCAGTCCATCTATCATTGAGAAAATCTTGGCTTGCTTGAAGCTGCAACTGCTTTTTCCTTAGGCTCCTTGCAGTGGCTATAAGCTAGCGTTTAAAGCACTCCTACTCGAGAGGCTCCTTGGGCATGATAAAGTCTTCGTCGCCGAGGATTTCCTCTTCCTCGGAGGGTGGGAGATAATTTCTGTCCTTCGAGTCCCCATATGTGGTATGTTCATCAGAGCTGTCCTGCCCACCTCCCTGTTCATCCTGCTCGGATTCTACCTCAGCAGGGTCTTTGTTGGCAGTGTTTTCTCTTGGGCGATGTGGCCTAGGGTGCCGGTTTCTGGGATGTGTACCAGGCGGTTTATTCTCGACCGGATTCTCCTTATCATCGCCGAGAGCGCCATAAGGTGTGTCTTTCATACACATGTCATACCAGGAAGTGGTCTTCCCGAGTCAAACGGGTAATAGGCTCTGGCCTTACCCCTCATCATCGTCCAAACCGTCGATGTCTTCGGGGCAGGGGTCGGGAGTGTTGGTTAGGTCTTCAACAGTGGCGACGAGCTGGGTGGCGGGTGGGAAACAAAATTCTCCATCGTCCACTGAAAGTTCGAACCGAACATAGTTTGACGACGGGTCGTTTGCCAGGGATAGGTTTTTTAGCGAGTTTAGTATGTCACCCATGGGCGCGTGTTGGAAGACATCTGCGGCGCTGAACTTGAAGATCGATAACTGACTGAGTTCGGTATATGCAGGCTCGCAGGGTTCGGAATTCGACGTCAGAGGCGAGTCCGGGGTTTCGTTGATGCGGATACCGTAGGAAGTGGAATCTGCGTGCGGCTCCAACGCCGTGGAATCAGTAGCCCTCTTGACGGGGTTGAGCTTCCCGTCTTCGGGCGACTTGATCTTCTCCGATTTAAGGCCAGAGCTGTTAAAGGAGCTATCTCCTGGATGCGGCCTGATGACAGGTTTAGGCCATGTTCATCGAGGCGATGGGGAGCGGTTGCCACGGTCTCGTATCCGTTGAAGATCAAATCTCCATGGACGTCCGCAACGTAATTCAGGCTTCCGAATCTGACCTGATGGCCAGGGGCGTAGCTGTCGATCTGCTCCAGATGGCCAAGCGAGTTGGCCCGCAGTACGAAGCCGCCGAATACGAAGATCTGTCCGGGGAGGAAGGTTCCTCCTTGGACAGCGTCATTATTGACGATCGAAGGGGCCATCGAGCCTTCTGCCAATGGCACAGTGGAACTCTCAATGAAAGCACCAAGGTCGGTGTCAAAACCGGCGGATCTCGGGTAGGGGGTCCCGAACTGTGCGTCTAGGATCGATGGTAACAGGAGACAGGGAACACGATGTTTACCCAGGTTTAGGCCCTCTCTATGGAGGTAATACCCTCCTTCCTGCTTGATTGATCTTGATGAATATGAGTGTTACAAG
Source organism: Triticum urartu (assembly GCF_003073215.2). NCBI lineage: Eukaryota > Viridiplantae > Streptophyta > Magnoliopsida > Poales > Poaceae > Triticum > Triticum urartu. Next base: position 408,959,363 of record NC_053023.1, read on the forward strand.
AGTTGATCTACCACGAGATCGTAATGGCTAAACCCTAGAAGTCTAGCCTATGAATATGGTAATGAGTATAAGTGTTGTCCTTTCCGGACTATCCCCTTCGGTTTATAGACACCGAGGGGATCTAGGGTTTACATGGAGTCGGTTACATAAAAAGGAATCTTCGGTCGCCAAGCTTGCCTTCCATGCCAAGCAGAGTCCAATCCAGACACGAGTATGGTCTTCGATCTTCACATCCCATCAGTCCGGCCCATAGATAACAGGCCGGACGCCCGAGGACCCCTTAGTCCAGGACTCCCTCACCCGCTACGAGTAGAACACCGCCCCGCCCGCCGAGCCCCCCCCTGCCTTGACGAGCTTTGGAAAGAAATGGATGCCGCCATGTGGGAGGCTTTGCCGCCGGCAGAGAAAGCCAAAATAGAGGCGGAGAATAAGGCCGGGGAAGAGAAGCGCGCCGCGGGGCAAGCTGCCTGGCAGGTCTATGTCGCATCCGAGAGAGTCGGGCAATTGGCTCTTTGGCAGAAGGCTCGTGCAAGGGCCGTGAGGGTGGCGGAGGACGCCCGTGCCAAAGCCCTGAGTGAAGTCGGGCCCAAGCGCCTCATCTATGCTTGGCGGTACGTGGACCGGGTGCATGCTTCCAGCGAGGAGGAGTACCTATTGGCGTCGGGTCACCACACCGGTGAGATCGTGCTCACCCGCCGGCAAGCCGCCAATCAGCACCTCGCGAGTTGCGAGGCTGAGGAAGAGGCGTTTTGTCGATGTGCTGGGAAACGGCCGCGCACCAGGGCACTCGTGGCGCGCCGCAAGCGCTCATGCGAGCGTCGTGGCTTTTAGTAGGAGTATAATTTAGTTTCGTAAGGTGATCTCATTAGTTTTCGGACACAAATTATAAATCCTGAACGTTCGGAAATTATTAGCGTCCTTAATTAAGTATGTAAGAGGGAAAGTTTGGACACCTTGTGTATCCGTACGTATTTTGTAAGTAGGTGCATATAGCACAAACTTTACTATATACTATCGCATTACACGTCTCTCTCTATATATGCTTGCGGACTATGCTACACCCTCCGTCCAGGTGAATAAGTCATCTTTGGTTGTGCACCATGACAAGAAGGAGGGAAGACTTTATACACCTAGACGGAGGGAGTACTACTATTACTTATGTACGTGGAAATGCACATTTTAACATTACGATGAGGTTTTTTTAAAAGTAGAAAAACAACACTAGTCAAGCTTGTGAAACGATTCAATGCAAAAATGCTCGTTTGATTTTTTACTTTTAGCTTCCTTCTCTGTGGTTATTTCTCTGTCGTACTTTGTACGGAGTATCTCACTGGTCGGAAAGGCACGCAAATTCCCAAACTACTTCCTACACCCTGTATCGAATTTTTTGCCTAACAAGTTGTGCCGTACAATTGGAATTCCAACTTGAGTACTAGTACTACTAGTAGGAGTACCACGGGCTAGTTTGTTTAGGCTTCTAGATTAGTAGTAATCCCATTACTAGTAGCTCCGTCCTGGTTTATTGGTCCCCATTGTAATCTGTGTCAAATTTTGATCATAAATTTAACTAATGAAATGTTTGTGCATGTCACATGCACTAACATTTTATCAATTAAATCTTTTGTCAAAATTTACCACAAATTACAATGGTGACGACTAAACCAGGACGGAGGTACTAGTAGTAGTTTAGAAGCCCAAATAAATGAGTGAGGCGCCTTAATGTTACTCTCCACTGTGACTAGTCTTATGGGAAAAGATGGGGAAGAGACGGCTTATTTTTTAAGTCGCCAAAAGAACTGGCCCTAGGAGTAGTAGCTAGGGATACTAGGAGTACTAGCTAGGGATTGAGTGTGCGAGATGAACCGGAGAAAGTAAATGCAGAGAGATGAAATGCAAAAAATACAGAGGGATGTGATGGTTGCTTGTCCGTTTATTTTACCAGGCCACTTATTACTGGCAGTGGTTGGGTTTTGTGATATGACGGCTTTACTGCCGCGCCACGAGCGGGGTGAGACTGAAACTCCCGTGCAGCGCCGCCCTCTACACTTGTACTACATCGGTCGTGGTTTATTAGTCCCCCATTGAATTGGACTGAAGATTTAACTCACAAAATGTTAGTGCATGTCAACAAAAACTATATCGTTGGATTCGTATTTGAACATAGTTTTCAATAATATAATTTTATGGCATGCATCAGCATTTATCGTACTATATATAATGTTAGTTCAATTTTTGGTCGTACTAATCTATAGTAGTAAGGTGCCCGTGCGTTGCACAGAAGAGTGAAATGCATTGATCGGGGAGATGTTTATTTTGACAAAGGATGTGGGGGTCATCTCTAGAGCTCACAAACATCTGGGTGAAATAGATAAACAGGTATCTTTTGCAAACAAAAGCGTTCAACTGTACAACCTGCATCCAAAACTTGTGAAGAAATAACACTTATTGTGCTTTGCAAGAAATGATCTTTAAGAATTAGTTTTTGAGTATCAATTGTTATACATGTTGGCTACAGATGCCATGGCACTTTCTTATAGTCAACAGTTGGCTATACTATTAAGTATTAACCATGCCTTTATCCACCTAGACGGAGGGATTAAATCAGGATGACTTGGAAGGGGTAGAGGAGATGTAAGAAATGGTTCATAGTAAGTCTTTCACCAGTACTCTAGTAAAAATTCATACAAGGAAGATTCTGGACTAAACTATAAATGGATACACTTTTATTCATGCGCGATACTCCAATAGAGCAAGATCATGCATGGAAGTCTCCACATGCTTAGACAACGAATTATACTAAGCGAAGACTAATGATCAACATTTAACTTGATAATGCGTATGTCCAGGTGAACCTCCTTGGAGTCCCCATGCACCGCCTTGGGGGGTAAATCATACCATGCGTCTTCCATGTCCACATCGGCGGGAAGGTCCCAGCTCTACACAGTCCTAGTCAGCATGATGGAGCCGGTGTCGCCGCCCACATACCTCGGAGGGGTAGTAACAATGAGCACGCACCCGTACATCAGCCTCGTGTCAGTATCAGCGTCAGTGGCGTTGCGCCTGATTCACACTACAAAGACGGGGCGCCGGCCTGCGCGGGCCTCACCGGTGCCCATGATCAAGAGAGGAAGACGCTGCCATCCTCCTCCGAGACTAGCAGGCGGCGGTGATCCTCCAGCGACTCCGGCATGGTGAACGGGTAGCACGTCTCGTACTTGATGTTCTCCGCCAAGGGCCAGTAGTGACCGCTGCACGCATCCGTGAGGTGATGCACGATGTCCGCCGGCGAGCCCCAAAACGGCATCGGGCACTCATAGCAGTAGACGAAGGGCTCCTTGGAGGCATCGACCAGGCTGTCCATGAAACGAGAGTGGCTATAGGGGACGTTGCGCCAGTTGAATATATGAGCAAGTTACTATGAGATTTAATCTGAATAAGCACAAAATAAATCATGATGGCTATAACAGAGATTAAACTAATCATGTGGACTAGCATAGTAGATGAACAGATAGAATCTAGTAGGATACAGAGTAGAAACATGAATTCTACAACGATTTCGAACAGGAAGGACAGAAACACATACGGTGCAACGGGAGCAGCACCATTGGCGCTTAGGTTGTCGCCCATGTCATTGAGGAAGAGGTTGCCGAGGTGGGGGAAGAAGTGGTCGTCGGTGAAGTCATGGCTGCCAGCAGTCGCGAGAGTGTGCTCCCCAAATTTCAACAGCGCCCGCCGAATGGAGCGCAGGAGGGAGTGGCTGTAGGGGACGTTGTGGCCGCCGAATGGAGCGCAGGAGTAGCACATGAAGCAGTAGATGGTGCTCCGGTGCCCAGAAATTTTGTTTGGCATCGCTTGGGCAATGTAGGGCATCGGTGCCAAATACCCAAAAAGCAAATTTAGCACCGCTTTTGGCCTACATAGTAGAAGGCCTAAGTCTCTATCTCTACTCTTATCTCTATCTCTACTACTCTTCTTTGTTTTTTTTATAACAAATCGAATAGTACTGCGCCGTCCGCTGCACACCCGGCTGAACACGCCTCCTCGCCTCCATCATCACCAACTGAGTCTTTTATAGGAGTAGGAGTAGAGAAAAAACTGAGTTGGTGATGATGGTGTGCTGCGCAATGCATGGGCATCTTGCTAATTTTTTTGCATATAATTCCAAACAACACGTAGACACGGTATTTGGCCATTTTACAACTATGTTAGTATCATTGTTAGTGGTCAGCCGGTGCAAGTTATAGCCCTGGGTGTTTTAACCTTTTTTAGTAATGATATATGGCGATTGTTCGGCACGAGCTCAATCCTGGCGAATCCCACGTAATCGTCAGATTTCTATCCGACGGTGGCCTGTTTTTAAGCCATAGTATTTGACAAAACCGCCACCCTTACACACATACTGTAACTGCGTCGCGGGCATTTGCAACTGCCATGTCTCCCAGCGAATGTTTGCTGGGGATTGGAGTTAGCACCGATGGCGGTTCGTAGTCATTCCACACTCGGGCATTGAAGCTTGTAACTATTTTAGATTAGAATATACTACTCCTCCAGTGCTAGTAGTAGAGCAGAGTCCTACTCCACTACTACTCTACTCAAGCAAGTTAGGGCATAGTAGTAAGTATTGTAGGGAGTACCAGCACTGTGATCACTCAAGCAAGTTGTCTGACTTCGATATGACCCTACGCTGCTGGTATGTGTCTCGTAAGTCAAGCAGCATGTTGTAGTCATCATCACCTGTCCACTTCCCCGCACCACATATTCGCTTCTCCATCTTTGTCTGCTCTTCCATCCCCGCTAAGGCACCTCCCCCCTCGTCCAATCTTCCATCCCCGCTAAGGTGCCTCCCCCCTCGTCCAAAACCCAAGCACTAACAATGGAAGAACCGAGCAGCATCCGCCGAAAGAGTGGCTGGAATTCGCTCCTCACAGATGTAATCAAGCTCATTGTTTCGCGTGTGGACAATCTCAGTACCATCACTACAAAAAAATACACTTCCGTGATGATACATGTTTGTCGCAGTAGGTCGCTTTTCTTGTCATGCATGTACATCCATGACAAATTTATGACAGAATCAAGATAGTCATACATGTGCTGTCGTAGAAGTGTTCCATGACATTACCAAAATTATCATCACGGAAGTGTCCACTTCCATGACGATAAAACACGCGTCACAGAAGTGCTTTCGTCAAGGGTGACCGACACGTGGCATCCACCATAACGGAACGCCGGTAAGCTATCGGGTCGGGTTTTGGATCCGATAACCCGTTAACAGCCCCGACCAATGGGGATTTCCACGTGTAAAATCATCATTGGCTAGAGGAAACACGTGTCGGCACATCGTCGGGACAGATGTCATCCACTCACTGGACAGAATGCGCCTATGATATGTCGACACATGGCACGGCCCAACAAGTTTAAATGGGCCAACCCAACTAAAGGCCCACAAGATTTTGCGGACCATAATGGGCCGGCCCAGCTAAAGGCCCACGAGATTTTGCGGACCATAATGGGCTGGCCCAGCTAAAGGCCCACAAGATTTCGCAGGCCATAATGGGCCGGCCCAGGTAAAGGCCCACAAGATTTTCGTGTGCCATAATAGGCTGGCCCAGGTAAAGGCCCACAAAATTCTTGCGGATCATAATGGGCCGACCCAGCTAAAGGCCCACGAGATTTCGCTGACATTAATGGGCCGGCCCAGCTATAGGCCAACAAGATTTTGAGGACCCTAGTAGGCCGGCCCGTTAACTGGCTGCCATGTTTTGGGCCAAATGTCGGCCCATATTTGATCCGGTCTATTAATGGCCTGCCACGCTCCGGGCCTAATAGTGGCCCATATGAGATCCGGCCCGTTAAAAGCCTGCCACGTTCTGGGCCAAATTACGGCCCAAATCAGGTCCGGCCCTTTAAGAGGTTTTGGGCCTAATTATGGCCCATATCAGATTCGGCTCGTCAACTGGACACTATGCTTTTGGGCCCACTTGCTAAAGGCCCACTTAGTAATTCGGCCTGATATTAGTTTTGGCCTGTTAAGGGCCCGTTTAACATTTCGGCCCTATATTAATTTCAGCCTGTTAAAAGCCCATCATATAGTTGGGCCTAACTACGGCCCGATTTGCATCCGGTCTTCTCGCAGCCGATATCTGATTGGGCCAAACAAGGACCGAGACAATTTTTCGTCCTGTTAAAAGCCCGTGATTTGATTCGCACAATCATGGGCCAGGGTTCATTTCGGGCTGCTGCCGGCCCGTGAGCTGATCGGCATGTTTCAGGCCCAATCTACATCGTGATTGCATGATGGCCCGATTATGTATCGTAATTTTACGGTTTGGCCGGTTTACTGCGAAGACATGATATATATATATATATATATAAAGTAAAATAACTGCAGCATCGTGAATAAGAAAAAACCTATACTATACAATAAAGAAATTACGGCATATTGCATCCACTGGGCATCAAAGTTCGCCACTATGATAATAAAGCACAAGCAGACATCAGATTACATACACTGGGCATCAAAGATTGCCACCAGTGCAAATAAACACGCCGACAAAATAATATACAAAACCAGCAGCACTTCAATAGAGTTCAAGAAAGGTTAGCCCTGCTGGGGAGCTGCAGCGCAAGCAACTGAGCAAGATGATGAGACTGCGCTTGTTTAACACTTATATCTTCCTCACTCTGAAAGATAAACAAGCAGACAGATGACAGGTTTTGCACATAAAAGTATCATTGCTGACAATTCATCACATTTCTTACTGACGAATAAAGTGACACATTTTTAATTTGCATTAACACAATATGTTATTGTTCAGGTCAAGACATGGCAGGAAATGACATTGTGAAGGAGTTGACAGCTTCACGACACCACTGGATTACAGATCAAGAACTCATAAGTATCAATGGTTAGTGTGCTATCAATTTATACCATTTCAGATTGGCAAATAAAGAGACGGTTTAAATAATAGTAGAATGATATGACATTGTTCATAGTTAAGACATTGCAGAATATGACATTGTGCTGTAGTGGGTAGGTTCACCACACCACTGGATTACGAATGAAGAACAGAAGCATACATGCAGTGCAAAAGAAGATCACTTGCTCTGTATAGTTTAATTTACATGGTATGAAGAAGGAAGTTGGTTGTACAACTGAAAACTTAAATTGAGAAAGGACAAACTTTTGTTTATGAACTACATAATAAACATTAAACAAGCAATTTGATGCAAACACCAAAAATAAACAGCTGTTGCAGTCATGCCTAACCAAATATATACAACAAAGTTTGAAGGCTTGAGATGGACAAACTTACATTATTGGTGAAGACAGGCTCAATAAAGGCCTTGTCCATGCCTGTATTCTAAATTTTGTTAAGAGTAAATATAGATGTGATAATATACGAAAAAAATGGAGAATATTTAAGATAAGATGAAGAGTGATGCTACATAACCAAGTAGCTATAAATGTAAGTGCAGCGATATAGGCAGAAGGTACAACCAAGAGCAATGCACAGCTAAACTTCTTCAGTACCAACCTTATGGTAAGAGTAAATATATATCTGATGTGTAGAAAATGGAGGGCAATGGAAAATAAGCTGCAGAGTGATGGTACATGAACAACTACCTGTCATTATAAGTACACTAATAAAGGACAGCATGTACTTACAAGAACAATGTAGAGCTAAAAAAACATTGACATTAGATATATTCTACACTAATGTAACCATTCATACAGATCAGATAATTTGGAGTGAACAATTGATAAGCAAGCTATCATGCATACTGCTGTCACATAATGAACCAGGTATGTATGCAAGTATAGTGATACAGGACAACAGGTACTAACAAGAGCAAAGCAGCGGGCAGCATATTTGCGATATCCTGTCGTTCTTGTCAAACCGGAATTCTTCTTCGATCAGATTTCCTGCAAAAAAGATCCGTAAGGCACATGCGGAAAAGTAGAAGTTCAAATTGTCATGTGATTTCATAGACAGTACCTCATCCTGGGAACGAGACCAGTGCATAAAAAGGTTTTTCCATTCAATGTATTCTAAATTTAGCACATGAGACTTCACCAGAAAGTCGTTTATAGACTTTCCATCAAAGTGTGATTTCCTCAGGTAACACAGATACTGCTGCAATGCTTCCCTGAAAAGCACAAGCAAGCTTTGCTCGTCCTGACTACCCAGATTGACCCTCGCCTAGTTACAAAAATGTAATGTAAATCATTCATGTGTTCAATCAGCAGAAAACAGGAAAATAATAACCATGAACAATAGCAGTTACACGTAAGTTGGACAGGAAGATGTGAAAATGGTGTTTGTCTTCACAATAATCTTCCCATGATGGGAATATATGCACGTAGTCCCTAACAACATTGAAAGCATTGTCTTTTAAACTGGGAATAAATGGAATGGGGTTCCAATCTGCAGGAATTGGCCGTCTCTGTAGTTGGGATAGGTCTTCGGCCAGTGGACTTGCTGTACTTTTTCCTGGAGTGGGATTTTTCTATGGTACACCTAGTGCTATGGCAAATGAAATCAGTATACCTTTTGCTGGAGTGCAGGTCCTGTGTGGTGGGGCTAGTGGTGTGGCCAGTGAAGTATGGGTACAGTCTGCTGGAGTCGGTCCTACATTTTGTGTCACTGGTTGTACAGCCAATATAAGTGGGGTGCTATCTGATTTCTCCGGCACCGCCACATTTTTCAAGGACTTTGCTGGTGCTCCTTCAGGTTCGGCAATCACCCTCTTCCTTTTTGATGTCTGATGCACAAGAACAACATTTGAGTGGAAAAACATGGTATGATGACAGATGGAATATGTATTGATAATGGATGGGCATGGCATCTCGACATATATGATGAGTAAACTAAGCAGATGGCGGTGCAACAAAGTAGAAGAAATGCAAGACAACATATGCAAGATACCCGCAATCAATAAAACATTGCCAAATTAGAACATGCACCTTGATGGGTGAATAGGACATGCCATCTGCCTTTGACTCCTCGAGGTTAGAATAGTCATTAGGATCATATTCTGAACAAGAATCAACAGGTGGGGAGCGTATGAGTTTCATTGCATCCAGAATGGCACTCAATGCCTTGGTGCCAATTTTGTAAGTCATTGCAGTGTTTAGCTTCAAGAGTGGACTGCTGCTAGTGCGACACAAAGCAGCTACACAGATCATAGTGTAGATATAACAGGAAAACCTTAAGCATCAGATTAAAATCAGCAAAGTGGAACTTGCTGGAATATATGTGCTAGTATTGCCGGTACGGCTAGAAAGGCTTCGGATACCAGCTCTCTTCAAGTGAGAGTGCGGTACTGTTAATATCAATGTAACTCTCAAAGGCGATACAGCTCCCCGCGTTTCCTTGCTATTCTTATAGGATTCAAGTGGGCAGGCCACTACAAATCCTATTCCTATGTTTACAAGATCCTACGATTCAAAGAGGCTCAAAGTGTCCATCACAACCGACTGTATAGACCTCTACACTGCAAATGTCCCTTCTCATCTTCAGTACAAGGAACATACTGTACTACTATCATACTCCGTCCGTTCCAAAATATAAGTCTTGGTAGAGATTTCCACTATGGATCACATACAGATGTATCCAGGTACATTTTAGAGTGTAGATTCACTCATTTAGCTCCATATGTAGTCCATGGTGGAATATATACAAAGACTTGTATTTAGGAACGGAGAGAGTACATATTAAAGAAGAACGGAAGAGGAACATGGTAACGAAGAGCAAGCAGATTTTGGATAATAAAATGTTGGTTGCGCAGTGCCCACACATGATGAACCAGAGCGCATTAAGAATGCAACTCCTAGCTGTCTCTCGACCATTTCAGACAGTTGGATGAAGATCCTACGTCTCCTAACCCTTCTTCTTCCTCGTCTCTGATTCTTCCCATACAGAACACCGCACGGGCCGCCGGCCGGACCACCGGCCCCCACTGCCTTTGTTCCTCCACCACCCCCACCCCCACCCCCACCCCAACCCCAACCCCCACCAGCGTCGAGTTTTCTTCGTTCGGCGAGGCCCCACAACCACCCGAGCCCCTTCGATCTCACCGGCGAACTCCGGCGAGCTCTGAAAAATCGACTGACCCAATTTTGAAATTTAGTCTACTGTGATTTAACTAGTGTGGAATATAAAAGGGGAAACCATAAGCATTGCGAGTATGGTGTTGAGCGTGCCATGGCGGATCTGAAGGTGCAAACCGGACAAAGGCAACTTCGCAACCAAGACAAGAAATCAGAGTAAAGCAGTGGCAATCTATTTTCTTGCTGCGATAAATAAGTTGAGCAGATACGAAAGAGTACCGCCGCTAGTGCGGCGCAGTGTACGCATCTGCTGAGAATTTGACGGTGTTGCGGTAGCGATGGTTGTTGGCGGCGTGGAAGTAGGTCTAGGAGGGTGGACGATGGTGGCGGGGCGCGGTGGACGAGACGGTCGTAGGAGCGGCGCCGGCAAGGTGGACGACGGCGGGGATGAAGCGAGAGGACGGGATGCAAGGATCCTGGTCCGAAGCCGTGGATGAGAGAGGTCGATATCTTGTAATGGACGGCGGCGTCGGGGTATCAACTCCGGCATGGTGGAGGAGGACGGCTGTGGATGGGGTGGTGGACGGTGGCGGATGGAGGAGGGTGGGGTGGAGAGGGTGTTTTGGCTCCCACGGAGTACGAATGGGGAAAAGGGAGGTAGAGAGGAAGGGGGGAACCATGTATTCAGGGCGCGCTTGTCTCAAATGCCAGGAAATTTACAAACTTAGCCCCCGTTTCAAATTTCTACTACATCACAACAACACTAGTCTGTTGGGGATAGGACGGTAATCTCGCATACACCGAATATTTGCCGACGAGAGTTTGTTTTTGGCACCCACCATGTATGAATATGAATCGGGAAGGGAGTCGATTTCGCCCGAGGACACACTGTGTTTTGGCGCCCACCGTGTATGAATCCGGGTGAGAGGAGGTTATGTCACGTTTGGGTGAAATTACAAACCTACCCCTATCGAAACCTATAGAAATCCAGCATATAGGCTTTGCGTGGCAGGGATAAGCAACTGTGATTTCCATCTCACAGATTTTGGTTTCGCGCGGTTACTGCGACTTTCCCCGCTTCGTTCAAATTTTGCAGAGTGCACATTTATCGTGCCAACTCAATTTGAATCCCGTTTGTATTCTATTTTTTTCCGGGCGGGATCCATTTTCAATTGGAATTACATTCTATATACATCATTTTTTTAGATATACTTTCAAAAGCACAACACCATTTATACATAAATATGGTTTACAAATGGCATGATCTCAGATTCATAAGGTTGTATCCATCAATTTGGATTTTCAAATATTTGAAACCACTTTATGTTGAAATCCAATGCATGCATTCCTCGCTAACTGTCTCCAATTAATGTGTGTTTCATGCGGTTTTTTAACTTCTCAAACATGTATAATGTGTTTCACACACGCAACATATAGTGTAATCCCGTTTAGACATTAATTGCATATAAACCATGCATTGTTTGTAATTGAAGAATCTATGGATCACCAATATTGATAAACTATATAACATTACACGTGTGCCCAAATTCAAATGAATATGCATGTTTGATACACCAATTTGTGTTATGATATTATCGATGTCGTGATCTCCAGTTTAAATATTTGAATCCCCTTTAATCCAGATATTCGTCTCATATAGCTATCACTCATGCTTATATAGGACTATCTCTCTGGACCTATATGCGTTCATCGTCTCTCAGGTATCTCTCGTGCTACCTGTATGTCGACAATGATCTTTTATCTTCGTAACACACTGACGGTACTCTCTCCCTCGACCTTCATCACTCTATCTCTCTCTAAGTATATCTTGCTCCCTGCTATGTGTCTCTAACTATGATTCTCCATGTGGAATCTCGTTCTCTCACACAAACACAAAACTTTGTCTCCCATGGTCTCATTTCTCTCTACTATTCCCATGTGTGCCACTCGCACACCCCTCATACAGAGATGTCTTTCGCTCCTTAGATATGAGAACCTACAACTCTTCCTCTTCAATATCTCTTTCTCACACACAAACACAAACTCTGTCTCCTAGGGTCTCATATTTCTCCATTGTTCTCTTGTATGTCGCTCACACACACCCTCTCTCCCTAGAGATATCTTGCGTTCCCTCGTATGTCTCTCTAGCTGTCACTCTCGTTGTGAAATATCTTTCTCTCTCGCAGACACAAAACTCCGTCTCTCTGGATCTCATTTCTCTCTGATATCTGTTTGTATGTGACTCACACGCACCCTCTCTCTATCTCTCTCACACCCACACACATAACCCAGCCATCTGATCCACTCGACTCCTATCTCTAACGCACACTAGCTAGCATCTTTATCTTTCTATTTATCTGTTTCTCCATCAACCTTCTTTCTCGTCCTCACTCTTGATTCCTATCACGCACACTACATATGTTTCTCTCTACATGCAGTCAAGTGCCCTCTCACACACATATATAACTTCACCCTTTGAACCACCCGACGGTCATCTCCAACACCCAAACTAGCGGATGTCCCTCTAGCTAGCATCTCCATCTCTGTATCTATTTGTAGTTTCTCCGTCAACATTTCTTTCTCGCATGGAGTCTTGCTTCCTATCACCCACACTATATATGTCTCTCCATACATATGCATTTATAGGTTGGTCTCTTTTGCACAATCGTTGCGCCTCACTCCCTCTGCTCGCCATAGATGCATGCTCCAGCCCACGCCACTATCTCTTAAAGACAAAAACACATGCTCAATTGTCGGGAGTTCTTCCATGCATTCTCACATGCATGCATATTGTCATACCGATCCGTCTCTCCCATGTCGTTGATCTTATGACTTATGTCTTCTTTCTTTTATCTCGATCATGCACGCGCGCACACACACACATCCCACGTATACATGTATACCTCTCACACATGCACGTTCAAGGTCTCTATGTCTCCATACGTAGTTAATTACCCTAAATCCTAATGCCGCATCGAAGCGTTCTCCTCTTTTGTGCACATAACTTCCGCCTAGATGGGTAAACCACACATTCACACTTAACAATCTCCTTCTAGCTACCCCCCCGCCTCTCACTCTTCCCCTATATCCCCGAAACCAATAAGACCATCCCTTAGTTTAATTCCCACCTACATGCACCATCGATATATAGTAGTCTTCCTCGGTGTCTCTCGAACAAACACGTTCTCTCAAAGTCGACTCCTCTCATGTATATAGGTCCTAATGCGTTTTTCGAGGCTAACTTTGACCAAACGTTAGAGCAATAATATATGACATGCAACTTACACAAAGCATACCTTCAATTTTGTATGTCAAAGGAGCTTCCAATAATATAATTTGCATAGTATACATCTCATGTGCTATTAATCTTGTGAATAGTCAAAGGCTGTCTTGAAAAACACATTAGGCCCTATATAGATGGAAGGAGGGAGTAGGTCCCATGCAAAAAATGAGAATAAAATTCAAACATCTGGGCATTGTGGCTCGGTCGATAACATTGAGAAACTTGGTTTTAAAATCATTAAACTTGGCATGGTGTCATGTCATGGTAGTACCATGCCGTGGTAAAAAAAATTGGCCGAATAGGAGCAAATTTTGGTATAAGCTTCTTGCATATCGGAGCTTCTCTCAAGAAGGCTCGTGGTTCTAGGAGGGAACGTGTCACCTTTGTGTGCATAATTCAAATTTGAAATACAAGCACATGTTCAAGTGCACCAAAGTTGGTTGAAAAATCACATGTGTGTCCTCGGGTAAATTTCTTGGTTCCATGCAAGAAATGGGAATGAAATTCAAAATTCTGGGCGTCGTGGCTGGTTTGGAAACATTGTGAAACTTAGTTTTTTAATTCCTGTAAATCCAAAACATGCATGAAAATAATGAAACTTGGCTTGGTGACATGACATGGCACCAACATGCTGTGGTAAATTTGCAGTCCGATTTGCGAAGGCGCACACATTAACAATCAACAAAGTCATTTTGGAAGAAGTGTGGTCACGTTACAATCGGAAACACAAGTATTATTGAAACCGTGGGCGTTCTACTTACTAGTACCATTTACGTGCCGCCACGCGTCCCCTTTTTTATTAGCTAGGAGGCGACGTGCAGGGTAGCTATTTGAGTATGAGAGGCGTGCGATCAGACCCCTACGCGTGCTTATCGGGAGGAGAGCCCTTTGACCTCCATCTGCCGTCCACCTCTCTCCCAAGGTCTCCATTAATGGCGCCTGAGCCTCTGTTTAATGGCATGGCTATGTCTCACTTGACTGAGATTTAAGAGAGAAAAAAGAAAATCTGAAAGCACCAATCCTGATGTAAGATCCGACGGACCTATATAGCATCTACTGCGACTTATAGAAAGACTGATGAATATATAAGGACGATTAAATTTTTTTTGATCAAAGAAGGGATTGCCACTTCCGATTTTCATTACTGAAAACCACCACAATTCACAAGAAGTTCAGCACAACTCCAGCCTAACACGAAGGACTAAAATCTACCAGATTGAAATCGCAACATCCCAAGAGGCCAACAAAGGCCAAACATCCGCGCTAGAACCCAACATTTCACAACCGACGACACAATCCACATCCTAAACCGATTATTACATCAAAAGAAACCAGGAAACTAGTCTCCGCGGCGAGCGGCAATGAGCTCTTTCGTATCCTCAAGACGCTGCTTGAGAACATCCACGGATTCCTGAACCAGCCTTTGGCACTCGTTGCGAAGCATGTCATTCTCGTCCATAAGTTTCTTCAACAAGGCACTAGTCTCCTCCTACAGGTCTGCACTTCGGACGGTCTTCTCCCTCAGCAGGTCGCGCTCGGCCCGGAGCCTCTCATTGCCCTCCCTTAGTTGCCGGATGACGCCGGTAGCCTGTTCAAACGAGGCTATCATGTCGTCCTACAACCTCGCCGAGCGGGAGATCGGATCCGTCTGGATATGGACGATCGCATGCATGCGCCTGTAATAGTCATCGCGTGCCCGCGAGAAATTTTCCCAGGCTGCCGTGGTGCGGCGGGACATCTTTACTGCATTCGTGGTGCGGCGGGACATCTCTGCTGCTTCCGCGGCGTGGCCGGACCAGTCTACTACATCGACAACGCCGCGGGACCTCCGTGTTGCTTCAGCGGCACGGCGAGACCTCTGTGCTGCTACTTCCGCGCGGCGGGACATGTCGGCTGCTCTCGCGGCGAGGCGGGACATCTCTCGTGCTTCCGCTTCCATGCTTGCCTCTCCCTGGTGGCAATCTCTCAACCCAGAACTCACGCTGGCCATGGCAGACGCAAGGGAAGGATGCTGAATGACTTGTTTGTTTTTGTGGATGAGGAGTTTAGGAGGAATGTGCAGTCATCTTGGCATACTAGTATTTATAACCGAGTACTAATACGCTCCTAAGTGGGAAACCGTTTAGGTTGTGATCGGTGTGAATAGGTTTGCAATTCAATATAGCATGGAGTAATTTGGAATGTGACGAGACGGAAGCTCAAAATTTATTGACGGTTTTAGATTCGAAGTGCGGCACTATTCCCGGATGGAGTACTTCTTTTTCTACTCCCTCCATTCCGGTTTTATAGGGCTTATCTCAAAATTTTAGTTTTTCCATTTATAAGGCTCAATTTGGTTGTCCGCAACACATGTTTAGATTCCAAGGTGCATTAAATCATTGTATGCAAGTATTAAGAGAAAATTGACCAATGCATGTACTTTATGCATGCATGCATTGCAATTAATGCATTAAACCTATCTCTCGGGACTTCTCGCACGCACCATCGTGCCACCCACAAAAACGTGTACTCTGAGTTTAGTAGTACGTTATACAGGAAGAGAAGAGGTGCACGCACGCACTCGTCCTCTCACACACGCGTCTATTTTTTCTCTAAAAGGAGGATGATGACCCCCGGCCTCTGCATCTGGGAGTCACACAAATTATTGAAATATATCGAGTGCAGTGCTTTGATGTGTCGCGTCAACTCGTACATCAACGAGAAGTTTGATTATCCTCTCCCTCGCGAACTTAACTGCACATGCCTTTGGCTGTATGACAGGTTGGCCACACACCTGTAGGGCCCACCTGTCATACACGCAAAGGCAGGAGTGCCCCTCCCTCGCCCATGAGCGTGGTGGCTGGCAAGACTAGGAGAAGCTTTCGCTACACGCTCTCCCTCCCGCACGCGGTGGACATGCAGCAGTTCAATCGGTGTCAGATGGCCAGAAGCGTACTGTAGTACTCCTCCAGTGCAGTAGTATTCCATCATTGTTCGACTTCCCGAAGAGGTGAAGAGCCAAGCGCAGCCCGGATGCTCGTGTGGCAGTTTCATGTGTATAGTAGTCTAGGATAGCGTATACCGTGCATGTAAGCTTAAAATCATTGGGGCCGGCTCCATGCTATGTGGCCGTCTCGAAGTTTAAAAAAAATTAAAATAGTCTTCTGGCCCTACCCAAAAACTACCGCGCGTACTGCTCGGGAAAAGCCCCGCCCTCAACTTTTAACTACGCGAAAACAATTCGAGCTTGTTCGTTCTATATAACTACAGTACTTACTGTATGTTTATTCACCTGTGGGGTTGCTCAATGAATGGAGGGGTGGGGAGCACAAGTGAACAATATTGTAGTACTACTAGTAGTAAGTAGGAGTCGTACAGTAGTCACCTTAAATAGAGAGTTTCTTTTCTTTAATGCCACGTACACAAATTGAAATGCTTGTTGTGGAGAGAAAAAAGATAATCACTCCACTATATATGGACGCAGGGGCCTGAGAGCTTGCTTTACTAGGGTCGCTCTCTTTATTCTCTCATCCTCTCCAGATATAAACAAGACAGCGGTAGCGACATTTTCTCTCTGCTCACCGCTGGTCACAGATCCGGTCGGATCCCTTCGGCCGGTGTGTGTAGAGGACTAAAAGGTGCATCGTTCACGTGGTCATCGCCGCCGAGGGAGGAAACCCACAGCTGCCGGAGGGGCCCGATCATCTGCCCGTGCCGTTCTCTCTAACACATGGCTGGCTCGGGAGGTCCTCCGACCCTTCTTCCTCCCTGCCGTATTGTCCGCAGATCCGACCTGCCGCCGCTGACATCCCGGCGACCCTCAGGTATAAGTTCTTCGAAAGCGGCCTTGCTCTACTGCCCCAGCTCCCCACGTGTCTGCATGTGCATCTTTTTCTACTCCCATCAGCTCTTCCAAAGCCACCTAAATTTTTAGTATTATTACAGGTAAAGCTACTTCATGCATTCGAATCTAGGGCTTTGTTCAAACAACGAAGAAAGGGGAAAAAATTGTAGCATGAATCTAGGATTTGATTCAAAGAGGAAATAATATGGTGAAAGTAGTAGAGACCGGATACCCAACTGGTCTCTTGGTTGAAAAGGGAAATAATGGGAAAATGCAGTACAAACTGGATAAGGAATAGATCTATTATTGGTTGAAAAAGGATAGAAAGTGGCGGCTGGTGGACAAGTCAACAGAGTATGTCCAGGATTAGATTTGCTGCCATCACATAGTAAAAGGTCTCCAGGATTAGATTTGCTGCCCTCACATAGTAAAAGGTCTCAGGATTAGATTTGCTGCCCTCACATAGTAAAAGGTCTCCAGGATTAGATTTGCTGCCCTCACATAGTAAAAGGTCTCCAGGATTAGATTTGCTGCCCTCACATAGTACAATGGCACTCCTGCTGTTTTCCCCAGTATGATAAGTAAGTTGCTCCTTTACGCTGCTGAGTGTCCTGGTGTCCCCACGGTCCCATGCCCTTAAACCAACTCTTTAGTTGATGTTGATTTACTGTGTCTGGTAAACAAGCAATGCCACAATTAAAGTAATCCCATATTTGAGGAATCTCATTGTTGATCGTAATGCTTTTGGTAACATGAAGCATCGCTGATGTTTTAAAATTTCTATTGTCCTTGCGTGATTGCCATGAACATAATTAAGATGCTTCTTTTCATTTTGTATATGTCTCGTATATTCTTATTGACCAGCAACTGTTTACTTTCTATCTTTTTGTGCAGATAGGGATATCCATTTCACCTTGTTGCTATTGTGACCTTTTGGTGGACTGTAGAAAACACTTTTTTTGGAATGAGTGTCTTGTGAAGTTCAACTAAAATGTCACGTGGGCAAAATCTCTCAATTTTGGGTGAACTGCACAAAATGGTGATTGGAGTTTCCAAAATCTCTGTCAAGTTCTGCTGGTAATCTCATGCAACATTTTATTAGCCTTTGCAAGATGGAGCCGTCACTGTCACCACAATGGCACTTTATTTTAGTGGAACTGCACAAAAGGATAAGAAAATTATAGTTGCACCTTACATGAGCTGGACAGCCAACCTTAATGTTCCTCAATTTTAGTGCAACTACTAAAGAAGAACCTGCCAGCTCACAAGAGCAAGTACTTCTTGCTAGCTGAATGATGCAATCTTTGCTTCATTTCAGGTGAACTGCAGAAAAAGGCGCATGAATTGAATCATGGAACTCCAGGCAGACCTCATCCAAGTAGAGCTGGAGGTTGAGTTCAAGGAGGCCGCTATTAAAGCGAAATCATGCTCTCCTGTCTCCTTGTTTGTGCTGTGCAAACATGCCGTGCAAACAGGAATACTCAACTACAGACGTTGTGACGGTCAAGAGCATTCGCCAAGTTCTTCGATTGTATGACGTGGCTAGCCAAGATGGATTTAATACCGATATTCACTTTATCAAAAGGCTCTAATGGGTTGGTTCTGAATCTTGCAAACTGGGAATCAGTGAGATGTGTAGGCATCTTTGTTGTACTTATTATTTGGATCTTATTTGTTGGTTCTGAATCTTGCAAGCTGGGAATCAATGAGATGTGTAGGCATCTTTGTTGTACTTATTATTTGGATCTTATTTGTTGGTTCTGAATCTTGCAAGCTGGGAATCAATGAGATGTGTAGGCATCTTTGTTGTACTTATTATTTGGATCTTATTTGTTGGTTCTGAATCTTGCAAGCTGGGAATCAATGAGATGTGTAGGCATCTTTGTTGTACTTATTATTTGGATCTTATTTGTTGGTTCTGAATCTTGCAAGCTGGGAATCAATGAGATGTGTAGGCATCTTTGTTGTACTTATTATTTGGATCTTATTTGTTGGTTCTGAATCTTGCAAGCTGGGAATCAATGAGATGTGTAGGCATCTTTGTTGTACTTATTATTTGGATCTTATTTGTTGGTTCTGAATCTTGCAAGCTGGGAATCAATGAGATGTGTAGGCATCTTTGTTGTACTTATTATTTGGATCTTATTTGTTGGTTCTGAATCTTGCAAGCTGGGAATCAATGAGATGTGTAGGCATCTTTGTTGTACTTATTATTTGGATCTTATTTGTTGGTTCTGAATCTTGCAAGCTGGGAATCAATGAGATGTGTAGGCATCTTTGTTGTACTTATTATTTGGATCTTATTTGTTGGTTCTGAATCTTGCAAGCTAGGAAACACGACATTATGATGCAGAGGAAAACAACCATAACAAACAGTTCAAACTCGGCAGTATTATCTTTTGTGAAAGTGCGACAAATGTGATGATCGTGTGCGTCCTGAGAATAATAATTCTAATTGTTGTGCATGTTGATCCTGTGGCACTGATAGAACAAGCGAATGCATTGCTTGTTTTAAGTACAAATTTCTATTAAAGCTAATTAAATTTAAGTAAAGTGACCACTAACTCCTGTTATTACAGTACCAATACAGACCCGCTCGTGAACCGACGTGTGGCCGAGGGTGCATCTTCTGCCGGGCGTGCAGCGGACGAGGGAGGGGTAGGAACTATTGTCGCCTGTACACACTCAGCTTACTGTTGAATTCAGTTCCCCAAGAGCTGAAAAATGAACTGCTGCCGCCGCCTACACACTCGTTCACTCGAAGAGACTCCAATGGCGATCCGAGGGGTGAGCCTGCTGGATATGGACTTCAGCAAGGAGTTCCCCTTTGAGTTCACCGTTCAGTCCTATGGCTGCACCAAGTTGAATGTGATGTACAGCAATGATACGGACTCGGTGAAGCTCTGCCTCGCCTCAGTCCTATGGCTGCACCAGGTTTTGGAGCATTCGCCCGTTTCATCGGCAGCGCCGACTGCACCTTCGCTACGGTGGAGAGAAGGAAGAACGTGACGATTTGGCCATCTGGTGCAACAAGCTTGTCGACATCCAGAAGCAATACAAGATCATCAGCAACGGGCAGGAGAAGGACTCCGTGGTTGACCTCGCTGAGACCATCATCGACCCCTGATACGCCAACATGAAAGAAGACGACCTGAACACGTGGGAGGTACCTCTGAATCTAGCCTACATAACCTATGCGGCCAAGGGCGGATATGCATGCTACGACATGTACATGCAGATCTTGGACATGAGGGCGTCTCTACTTCCCGTAACCAACGAGTACACGGACAGCCACAGCGTCATGATCAAGCGTGCCAGGAAGGTCTAGATGTTGTACTTTATCTGTTTATAAGCACCTTTATCATGTGAGTGTTTCATGCATTAGCCTATGTGTCGTAATTATCTGTTTTGTCCGAAATATTTCTTTTAAGAACCCATTAACCTGATTGCTTTTTTTAGTGGCAATTTGCTTATGTATGTAAACTAGTTCACTTGTCCGTCAAAAAAACTAGTTCACTCGGCTGCCGTGCTTTGAATCTCCTTCCTCCCAACATATTCCCCTCCTCAGGTGGACCCAGCAGGTCTCTGAATTTTCTCCCACTTTATTTTTTGATGTAAACTGAGTTTTCTCCCAGTACTTTCCCCTAGAACCAACTCAACTGTCCCACGTCTAGCCTAAAAAAAAAATACCCCACGCACTATTAACTCATCAAATTAAAATGATATTTTATTTCGTAAGTTGAAAGTTCTTACAAAATAATAATAATAATTGTTTATATATAACTTGGCAAGTTAACTCCTAGTGATTGCGTACATAAGCTTGCAAAGATTTTACTGACGTGCAATCATGTGTTTATGTTTTTATAACATTTCTCCGTCTAACCCAACATGATATTTTCACCCAGCCTAGCAAGTCCGCGGCTTTCGAGAAAAATGCAAATGGGATTTAAATGGGCTGCATAGATGCTACATCATTGTTTCACCCAGCCCACCAAATGGACTAAAAAACAAATGGACTGACAGCTGGGTCCACGGCCACAGCCCAGTTTTTTTGTGATTTGCCAAGTAAGTCGCTTTGGCAGGCCTGTTGGGCTACAAATCTTTCAAGACGAGGAGAGTTTTCATTAGGCTGGCCGAGAAAATGGCCCATCAGTAAGGAGAAATGGGTTGTACATTTTTAAAACACATCAAACCGGCAATTAGTTTCAAATATCTTTTTTTCATTTCGATATTTTAAATTACATTAATTTTTATGCGTGGAGAATTTGTTGGATTTTATATTGATATACATTTATTTTTAAAATCAGTTTGAATGTGAGTCCAAATTTCGGGATTAAAAACAGTTCGGACCGCACCAAAATATGCAAAATTTCATATAATTTTTTGACCGGGCCACAATATGGGATGTAATGCTAACAAAAAGAATATGGGCTCCAAAAAAACCTTAAGAATTAGCAAATGGGATGTATGCTGCTTTCCACAGATTTGAGGCTTTCCTAAAAAAAAGTTTGACGCACAAGCAGTGACTGTTGGATGGCCATCCAACGGCCGTCGTGCTTCTTCAATCTCTGCTCTTCCTGCTCCAGCTGCTCAAACAGGCGCCGGCGGGACTGCCTGCTCCCTCCTCCCCGCGGCCGGCTCTACTGCCACGTAGGCCTCACCGCCCCACCGTACTCCCATCGCTGGCCTAACCATCCCTCTACTCACCCACACCTGTTGTTATTCTCCGGCGACGGTAGACGAACCAGTAAACCCTCGTACAGTCGTACTCCCCTCTACGTGGGAAACAACTGCCGAGTGTTCCCCTCCGTGTCGTTCCCTTCCTAGGCTTCGCCGTCGTCCACCGCCCTGGTGCTCTCGGTGCGGCCTGGTCAACATGGTCAACGATCGACTTGCATCTGAAGTGGACTTTACATGGAGAGGCTGATAGCTGGGTCCACGGCCGCAAGCAAGGAAATGCCTCCTTATTATGCCCAAAATAATGATTCCTCCACCTGACATCAGGGACCCACTGAAAGGGCCTCTGTATTTCGCGAAAAAAATGTTACCGCCGCTGACAGCTCGGACCCACCAGCTATATCTTCACACGCAAGGAAGTGCCTCCTTATTACGCACAAAAAAATGAATACTCCCCCTGTTAGCTGGAACCCAGTATAGTCGCAGGCTAACTTGTGGACCTACTAAGTTGGCGAGGACGGAGGGATTTGTCAACTTAGTCAATATGCACGATTCTAGCTCCAGTGACCGTACGATGTCCATCCAACGGCCGTAGTGCTTCTTCAACCTATGGTCTTCTTGCTCCAGCCGCCCAAACCAGCGCCGGTCGTGCCTCGTGCTCCTGCCTCCCGTGGCCGACTGCGATTAGGCGGAGGCCTCACCGCCCCCTACTACTCCCACCGCTGGCCAGGCCATCCCTCTACTCACCCACACCCCCTGTTATTCTGCGGCGACGGCAGCCTCACACCGCAGCGAACCAGTGAACCCTCGTACCCCTCTACGCGTGGGGATCCACTGTCGCGTCTTCCCCGGCTCCACGTCGTCCCCTTCCTAGGCCTCGCCGTCGTCCACCGCCATGGTGCTCTCGGCGTGGCGTGGTCAACATGGTCAAGGAACGGCTTCCATCGGACGTGGACTGTACGTGGAGAGGCTAACAGCTGGGTCCACGGCCGCAGCAAGGAAGTGCCTCCTTATTACGTGCAAAATAATTATTCCTCCACCTGACAGCGGGACCCACCGGACGGACCACCGTATTTCACGAAAAAACGTTTCCCCCTGACTGCTGGGACCCACCAGCTACATCTTCGCATGCAAGGAAGTGCGTCCGGAAAAAAAAACGATTCGCCCCCTGACTGCTGGGACCCACCAGCTACATCTTCGCAGGCAAGGAAGTGCCTGACAGTCGGGACCCACCTGGTCGAAGCGTACGTAGCGTTGTCATTCTGGTCGCGAATGTATACGTACATACTGGTCGATGCAGAGGTGCGCACGTGTCGTAGTAGAGGCGCGCACGTAGCATTTACACGTACGTACAGCGGCCAGGGTGCAAGAAAGAAAATACGGCCACGTATGTGTACATACGGGAGGGGTCTCGAACGCCTACTCGTGCATACTTATGGCCAGGGCTCGTGTACATGGCTGGGTCGGACGGAGAAACAACGTCGTCGTCGTGTTCATGGGGAGGCAATGGAATGCGTTGTGTTCATGGGGAGGCAACGGAATGCGTCGTGTTCATGGGGAGGAAATGGAATGCGTCGTGTTCATCGGGAGTGCTTGGACGGAACAGGCGATGGAAACGAGGCCTGGCGTACCGCAGAACGGAGGAAACGGCCTTGTGTTCGACTGGCCACGTTCGAAACGGGATCCTGTTCATCGAGAGGGGTTTGGCGTACCGCAAAATGGAGGAAACGGACCTCCACGGTCGAAACGGGGGTCTTGTTGATCGGGAGGGGTGTAGCGTACAGCAAAACGGATGAAACGGACTTGTGTTGGAGCGCTACGGTCGAAACGGGGGTCCTGTTCATCGGGAGGGGTGTGGCGTACCGCAAAATGGGACTCCACGGGATACTGTTCATCTCCACCGTTGACCTCCTCCAACCTCCACGGGCTACTGTTCATCCAGCCTCCACCGCGCGCTACTCCACCGGCTACTGTTCAACCACCCCTCCACCGTCTACTGTTCATCCAGCCCTCCACACCACGGGGTCCTGTTCAACCACCCCTCCACGGGCACCCCTCCACCGTCTACTGTTCATCCAGCCCTCCACACGACGGGGTCCTGTTCAAACACCCCTCCACCGTCTACTGTTCATCCAGCCCTCCACACCACGGGGTCCTGTTCATCCACCCCTCCACGGGCACCCCTCCACCGCCTACTGTTCATCCAGCCCTCCACCACACCACGGGGCAACGCCACCGCTCACTGTTCATCCAGCCCCCCCCGCAACGCTCACTGTTCATCCCATCGATCAGCTTCAGTTAGCAGCAGTAGCGAAGGAATCGCTCGATCGGGTTCAGTTAACAGCCATCGATCGATCGCTCGGGTTCAGTAACGCATAGCCTGTAGTGCAATCGCTCGGGTTTAGTTAGAGCCCAACGCCTCGCTCGGGTTCAGTTAGAGCCAACGCCTCGCACACACGCGCGTACATGTACGGGAGAAACGCGCATCGCTCGGCCCCCGACCTCCCACCGTAACCGGGAACTCCCCAAAATCCCCCCCCCTCGTTTCTACCATGGTTTTTTCTGTCATGGACGGCCCAAAGAATGTCATGCAGCTGCGTCTCCGGCCCGCCCAGGACGAAAAGCCCATTTTCTGTCATGATTTTTTGTCATAGAAGTAGGAGCCCACCACATCTATGATGATACCAGGTTTTGTCACAATTATCATCATAGAAGTGTCATATGTATGACAGAAAAAAATTTCGTTCGGCCCAAAATGTCACGGATGTGTCCTTTTTTTTGTAGTGCATGCCACTCGCCCTCAGGCCGGAGCTTTTTAAGCCAGCTCCTTGATTGCTGGTGCCGCCTGATCTTCAGAAATGGCGTGTCATGCAGCATAACGATCGTAGGGTGGCGAGCATCAACCCCCTTGACTGTCATCTGATCCCCGTCACCCTCAACTACATTAACGGTATGTACTAGGTCGACATGAACATGTCTTGGATGGTGCTCGTCGATGGTTGCGGCAGCTGGATGCTCGTGGAGGTCTACACCCGGCGATTGATCCCCCTTCCTTCGATTAACACTGCACTGCTTTGGCACCGCGGCCGAGAATACTCGGAATCTTATAGTAGCCAACATGATACAAAGTTTGATTTGCTCAAGGTTGTAATCTGCCAAGTGCCCAGAAGATCTACGAATTATAAAGACTTCAGGCTAATTGCGTTCTTCAACCACGGTCTCTCCTATCTGACAGGTCACTGTGGTAAGTGGATAAATCTGCACGTCCATCGCAGGATCATACATCCTCCATGGTTCTCTGATGCCATTGAACACAAGGGCTTCATTTACGCTGTCGACTCCTTCTATGGCTGGACGTCTTGCTAGCCTACTCTAGTCATCGCTACAAACGGTTGTTACGGCAGTATGTTACTTTCCTATGATATCATGATGGCTTGCTTATATTACCGTCAACATTTACTGAAAAAATATTCATGCACATAACATGTTGTTTTAAGATTGACTACATCAAGAGCCCTTTTTTATTTGACTCCAACTTTTTTTACGGTTATTTGACTCCAATTTGATATGATGTTGTAGGCCACCTAGTGTCCCTACCCTTCCTAATCCCAGAACCTTTCAAAGAAAAGCGGCATGACAGTTGCAGGTGGTTCCTGGCTCGATCAGACGACAGCGAACGATTGATGATCGTTCGCATGTACCGGACGTGTTGTTTCGCGGAATACAATCACAGTCACTGCAAGGTCTTTGAGCAGGATCCCACCTTCTCTATGCCTTCAGGAATTTTGACTGGAGGTTGGTAAGTAGCCTTGGTACACGCTCTCTATTTGTCAGACTGAATTATCCGATTAACCAGGAGATAACTGATGGTAAGGATCATGATGGTAGCGCGGTATCATTCATCAGGCAAAACTGTGTGTACACAACGTACCATGCGTCTCTGTATGCACCATACCCTGATATGTGCCACCACGCTTTGCAGCCCAAAGTAGGAGAGAGGGTCGCAAGTATCAGACTTCGACTTACTGGCTGGAGTTTTCCCCGTCAGGCACCCATCTGGTTCAAGCCGTCAGCCAATCTCCATAGCTTAATAAATAGTAATGTCTAACTGAGCCAGTTAGTTAGATGCGTACACTTGGTGTAGTAGGATCTTTATTTAGTTTGATGCATACACTTGTTCTTTTTTGGTAGCCCTTTTGTAATGATGCCTGATGTTTGGTTTGGAAGAGAGAGCAGCGTCTTCACTCTTCTGGCCTGCTTACTGCTTCTGTTGCACCCCCAGCCTGGTTACTGCTTCTGTTGTTTTCAATGTACAATCAGTAGTATATTTCGTCTGTTGGTTGAATAAATGTGTTGTTAGAACGGCAAACACAATGTTTTGGAAGTCGTTGCACGGTTCGATCCTTTAGTGCCCCGTACCGTACGTAGCGCATACTATTTTTCGTACGGAACACATTTTCCACTTGTTGATAACATGCAACCCACTGATGAAGGCCCAATAGCGAAGCCCATAATTAACTGGAGGGGAGGCTCTCACATGAATTCGGCCCAGGTACATGCTCATGGTCCCCTAAACATAAATAAGTAAATAAATAAATAAAGCTAAATGCTCATGCACTAGTTCTTTAAATTCATGATTTAACAGGAGGATATTATTTCCTATGATAGTGTCGTTACATTCAGTCGATATTATTCTTAGGCAAAAATAGCGACCAGTTTTCTTTCTCACAGCATTTTCTTCCTGCAACCAGCAGACCCATGCAAATCATAGTCAACGTCGTAAATAGTTCAGGTCCATTTTTATATTTCAATAAGAATATCCAACCCAGCCCAGCACATTGGCGATAGCACTTTATCCTACGCCTTGGTGCGCTCGCCGCGGCACCACCGTCCGGCCCTGTCAACATAGTTTTTTTTCCGAAACGTTCCCTGTCAACAGAGTGAATCGGGAGAGGACTGTAGTTGTGAGTATGACAGTACAGACCCACCAGGTCCACTCCCGAACACAAGCAAGCGCCTCTTTTACTACTCAAATGAACCCCTCGTTTTTTACTCTAATCCACCCTGCTGATATATGGGACCCACATCATTTTCAATGTATAGTCAATTAACGACAGAATTGCACAACTTTTTTTTGAGTAGTAATTCGGAGGAGCAGGCTATAAACTGGGTTGTGCGGTCTCTGTGGCCCGTCTAACAACATGACCAGCCCAACAACTTTTTCTTTGGGAAAATAGGTAGCCCAGTATTTCTTTTCGAAGAATACCCAAGCTAGGCCTATTTGTTTTCTTCGACTTACTGGGCTGCAAATCTTTCAAGACGAGGAGGGATGCATTCCGGCCTGGCCAAAGAGTATGGTCAGTGTCTGTTAAAAGTAATATCAAAAGGGGTTGAAAATTCCAAAAAAATATAGCAAATGGGATATTAGTTTCTTTTTTCGTTTTTGTTCTTCACAGATATCTTATACTCCCTCCGTCCCAAAATTCTTGTCTTAGATTCGTCTAGATACGGATGTATCTAATACCAAAACGTGACTTGATACATCCGTATTTAGACAAATCTAAGACAAGAATTTTGGGACGGAGGAAGTATTTCATTGGATTTAACATGACATAGTACTAATTTATTTTTAAATTTGTTTTAGTATGGCTACTAATTTTTGGATTAAGAATATTTTGTTCCCCAGCAAAAATTTGCGACTTTTCAAAATTTCCGACATATTTAGTTAATTTTTTTAACCCTGGTACTGACCAGAAAATGGGCAGCAATTATAAAAATGGAAAACGGGCTGCAATAAATTCCATATGAATTAGAAATGAGTAAAAATTATAAAAGTAATCGAAAATGGGTTGTACACGCCACAGATTTCGAGGTTGACTTGTTTACGCAAGGCTTTGTTAGTCAACACACAATTCTAGCAGCAGTGAGTGTTGGATGTCCATCCAACGGCCGACGTGCTTCTTCAATCTCTGATCTTCCTGCTCCAGCCGCCTAAACTAGCGCCGGCAGGACTGCCTGCTCCCTCCTCTTGTGGCCCGCCATGATGCCGCGCAGGCTTCCCCGACCCACCCTACTCCCTGCCCTGGCATGGGCGCACGCAATCAACTGCCTCCTTATTACGTGAAAAAATGATTCCTCCCACTGACATCTGGGGCGCACCTGTTGGGAGGCTGACTCGTGGGCCTAGTAAGTTGACGCGTACGCAGGGCTTGTCAACTTAGTCAACAAACGATTCTAGCAGCAATAACCGTTCGATTTGAATCGAACGGTCCTGCTGTTTCTTTAATCGCTGCTCTTCTTGCACCAGCCGCCCAAACCAGCGCCGGCGAGACCGCCTGCTCCTGCCTCCAGTGGCCGGTTGTGCTACCGTTGAGGCCTCACCGCCCCTACAACTCCCACAGCTAGGGGGCCCTGCGGCGAGGGCAGCCTCACACCGCAGCCGAACTGGTGAACCCTCGTACTCCTCTCCACATGGGCATCCACTACCGCGTCTTCCTCGGCTCCGCGTCGTCCCCTTCCTAGGCCTCGCCGTCGTCCACCACCTTGGATCTTCTCGGCGCGGAGTGGTCAACATGGTCAACGAACGACACCATCGGAAGTAGACTGTGCGTGGAGAGGCTGACAACTGGGTCCACGGCCGCCCGTAAGGAAATGCCTCCTTATTACGCACAAAATAATGATTCCTCCACCTGACAGCTGGGACCCACCGGAAGGGCCTCTGTATTTCGCGAAAAAAAGTTCCCACCGCCGACAGGTTGGACCCACCAGCTATATCTTTGCACGCAAGGAAGTGCCTCCTTATTACGCACAAAAATGAATACCCCCTGCTAGCTAGGACCCACAATAGTGGGAGGCTGACTTGTGGGCCAACTAAGTTGACGAGGATGGAGGGCTTTGTCAACTTAGTCAATATGAATGATTCTAGCTCCAGTGATCGTACGATGTCCATGCAACGGCCGTAGTGCTTCTTCAACCTCTGGTCTTCTTGCTCCAGCCACCCAAACCAGCACCGGTCGTGCCTCGTGCTCTTGCCTCCCATGGCCGGCTGTGATGCCGCGGAGGCCTCACCACCCCCTACTACTCCCACCGCTGGCCAGGCCATCCCTCTACTCACCCACACCCCCTGTTATTCTACGGCGACGACATCCTCACACCGCAGTCGAACCAGTGAACCCTCGTACTCCTCTCTGCGTGGGCATCCACTGCCGCGTCTTCCCCGGCTCCGCGTCGTCCCCTTCCTAGGCCTCGCTATCGTCCACCGCCTTGGTGCTCTCGGCGCGGCGTGGTCAATGTGGTCAACGACCGACTTCCATCGGAAGAGTACTGTACGTGGAGAGGCTGACAGCTGGGTCCACGGCCACAGGTGGGTCCCCTGCCACAGCCCAGTTTTATTGTGATTTGCCAAGTAAGTCGCTTTGTCAGGCCTGTTGGGCTGCAAATCTTTCAAGACGAGGAGAGCTTCATTCGGCTGGCCGAGAAAATGGCCTATCAGTAATGAGACATGGGCTGCACATTTTTAAAACACATCAAACTGGCAATTAGTTTCAAATTTATTTTTTTTTCATTTCAAGATTTTAAATTGCATTAATTTTTAGTCGTGGACAATTTGTTGGATTTTATATTGATATACATTTATTTTTAAGATCAGTTTGAATGTGACTCAAAATTTCGGGATTAAAAACAGTTCGGACCGCACCGAAATATGCAAAATTTTGTATAATTTTTTAAACGTGGCCACAATATGGGCTGTAATGCGAACAAAAATAATATGGGCTCCAAAAAAACCTTAAGAATTAGCAAATGGGCTGTAAATTATTAGAAATAATGGGAGATGGCCTGTATGCTGTTTTCCACAGATTTGAGGCTTTCCTAGAAAAAAAGGTTGACGCACAAGCAGTGACTGTTGGATGGCCATCCAACGGCCGTTGTGCTTCTTCAATCTCTGCTCTTCCTGCTCCAGCCGCTCAAACAAGCACCGGGGGGACTGCCTGCTCCCTCCTCCACGCGGCCGGCTGTGCTGCCGCGCAGGCCTCACCGCCCCACCGTACTCCCATCGCTGGCCTAGCCATCCCTCTACTCACCCACACCTATTGTTATTCTCCGGCGACGACAGACGAACCAGTAAACCTTCGTACAGTCGTACTCCTCTCCACGTGGGAAAAAACTGCCGAGTCTTCCCTGGATCCATGTTGTTCCCTTACTAGGCCTCGCCATCGTCCACCGCCCTGGTGCTCTTGGCGCGGCCTGGTCAACGTGGTCAATGACCAACATGCATCTAAAGTGGACTATACGTGGAGAGGCTGACAGCTGGGTCCACGGCCGCACGCAAGGAAATGCCTCTTTATTACGCGCAAAATAATGATTCCTCCACCTGACATCTGGGACCCATCAAAAGGGCCTCCGTATTTCGTGAAAAAAATGTTACCGCCGCTGACAGCTCGGACCCACCAGCTATATGTTCGCACGCAAGGAAGTGCCTCCTTATTATGCACAAAAAAATGAATACTCCCCCTGCTAGCTGGGACCCAGTATAGTGGGAGGCTGACTTGTGGGCCTACTAAGTTGACGGGGACGGAGGGCTTTGTCAACTTAGTCAATATGCACGATTCTAGCTCCAGTGACCGTACGATGTCCATCCAACGGCCGTAGTGCTTCTTCAACCTCTGGTCTTCTTACTCCAGCCGCCCAAACCAGCGCCGGTCGTGCCTCGTGCTTTTGCCTCCCATGGCCGGCTGCGATGCCGCGGAGGCCTCACCGCCCCCTACTACTCCCACCGCTGGCCAGGCCATCTCTCTACTCACCCACACCCCCTGTTATTCTGCGGCGACGGCAGCCTCACACCGCAGCCGAACCAGTGAATCCTCGTACTCATCTCCGCGTGGGCATCCGCTCCCGCATCTTCCCTGGCTCCGTGTCGTCCCCTTCTTAGGCCTCGCCGTCGTCCACCGACTTGGTGCTCTCGGCACGGCATGGTCAATGTGGTCAACGACCGACTTCCATTGGAAGAGTACTATACGTGGAGAGGTTGACAGCTGGGTCCAGGGCAGCCGCAAGGAAGTGCCTCCTTATTACGCGCAAAATAATTATTCCTGCACCTGACAACGGGGACCCACCGGACGGGCCACCATATTTCGCAAAAAAACATTTCCCCCTAACTGTTGGGACCCACCAGCTACATCTTCGCATGCAAGGAAGTGCGTCCGGGCAAAAAAATGATTCACCCCCTGACTGCTGGGACCCACCAGCTATATCTTCGGACGTAAGGAAGTGCCTGACAGTCGGGACCCACCTGGTCGAAGCGTACATAGCATTGTCATTCTGGTCGCGAACTTGTACGTACATACTGGTCGATGTAGAGCGCGCACGTGTCGTAGTAGAGGCACGCATGTAGCATGTACACGTACGTACAACGGCCAGTGTGCAAGAAATAAATACGGCCACGTACGTACATACAGGCGGGGTCTCGAACGCCTACTTGTGCATACATACGGCCAGGGCTCGTGTACATGGTTGGGTCGGAACGGAGAAACTGCGTCGTCGTCGTGTTCATGGGGAGGCAACGGAATGTGTCATGTTCATCAGGAGGCACCGGAATTTGTGGGAGCCAACCGGCTTGGACGGAACAGCCAATGGAAATGAGGCCTGGTGTACCGCAGAACGGAGGAAACGGCCTTGTGTTCGACCGGCCACGATAGAAACGGGATCCTGTTCGTTGGGAGGGGTCTGGCGTATCGCAAAATGGAGGAAACGGACTTGTGTTGGACCTCCTACGGTCGAAACGGGGTCCTGTTGATCGGGAGGGGTGTGGCGTACCGCAAAACGGAGGAAACGGACTTGTGTTGGAGTGCTACGGTCGAAACGGGGGTCCTGTTCATCGGGAGGGGTGTGGCGTACCGCAAAACGGGACTCCACGGGATACTGTTCATCTCCATCGTCGACCCCCTCGAGCCTCCACGGGCTACTGTTCATCCACTGTCGACCTCCTCTAGCCTCCACCAACGACTGTTCATCCATGGGCTCTTGTTCATCCAGCCTCCACCGCACGCTACTCCACCGGCTACTGTTCAACCAGCCCTCTCCACGGGCTCCTGTTCAACCACCCCTGCATGGGCTACTGTTCATCTAGCCCTCCACCGTCTACTGTTCATCCAGCCCTCCACGGGGTCGTCCTATTCATCCAGCCCTCCACGGGGTCTTGTTCATCCAGCCCCAACCGGCTCTATCAATCGGGGTCATGTTCATTCAGAGGCAACACCACGGGGTCCTGTTCATCCACCCCCACCGGGAACTATTCATCCACCCCCCCAGCAATGCTCACTGTTCATCCAGAGGCAGCATTGATCGGCTTCAGTTAGCATCAGTAGCGAAGGAATCACTCGGGTTCAGTAGCGTAGCTAGTGAAATCGCTCGGGTTCAGTTAGAGCCCAACGCCTCGCACACACGCACCTACGTGTACGAGAGAAACGCGCATCGCTCGGCCCCCGACCACCCACCGTAACCGAGAACTCCCCGAAATTTTCCTCGCCCTCGCTTCTACCATGGTTTTTTCCGTCATGGACGGCCCAAAGAATGTCATGCAGCTGCGTCTCCGGCCCGCCCAGGACAAAAAGCCCATTTTCTGTCATGATTTTTTTCATAGAAATAGGAGCCCACCACATCTATGATGATACCGGGTTTTGTCACAATTATTGTCATAGAAGTGTCATAAGTATGACAGAATTTTTTTCATTCGGCCCAAAATGTCACGGATGTGTATTTTTGTAGTGATGGGATAAGCTAGTCGAGTTGTAAAAGACGAAAATTACACGTTGAAGAATCAGAAGTCATGCTTAATTACGAAAAAACACTTTTCGTCGTTGTGTACCGTTTCAACATCGAAGGTCACCTGGAGCTTAATGCTAAAGTGCCGGCCTTCTACCAGGTGAGGCCTGTCGCATAGACCCCGGTCGTCGCCGCACCAGTCGCACTCTGCCGGGAGACTTTCGTCGTCCGAGGACAACATGGACGGCATTTCCTTTGCTCATAATTCAAAGATTAAATTTGTACAATTAAATATATAGACTACAAAAATTAAATTAGATCATTATTATTTATCACGGGTTGACTATCGGTCTGTCGAGTCTTTTCTGACATTTGTGACCGTCGGTGATGGTCGTTACTCCTCCTTCTCCTAGTGCATAACAAAGGTCTAACACAAGGAGAAGAAGGAGAAACGACCCCCACGACAACAGTCGGGATTCTTCTTCCTCTCTCATATATGGTGGACACACTCCCTCACTGATTTTTTGACCGTCGATGATGGTCGTTATTCCTCCTTCCCCTAGTGCATAACAAAGGTCTAGCACAAGGAGAAGAAGGAAAAACGACCCCCACGACAATAGTTGGGATTCTTCTTCTCTCATATATGGTGCAGACTTTCTCCCTCACTCATTTGTTGACTGACATGTATGGAGCCTCGACAGACTTAAAGTCAACCAAAAATGTCGTTTAATTATCTTTCTAGAAATTCCAGGCCACTCGGTATTTCCTACATATTCTAGCACAAGTCATACCAAAATTCACAAAAAAATTTGGTATGACCTTTGCTAAAAAGGACATATCAAGAGTCTGAAATTTGCCGGAACAGAAATTAATCAACACTCCGGCAAAACGTAGGCCACTCGGAGGTGTTACCTGCAAACATGGCCGGCCACTTGGGAAAGCACATATCCTATTTGAGAAACACAAGATATACATGTTTATATCTACATCATATGAGCATTCAAACTTGATGGTCATTGCATTTAAATGGTTGAAAATATTAACAAAAGCATTTCAAAATATTTTATAGGACTCATATTGACATGGAGATTTGGCCGGTCTCACCTCGAGGTCGGAGGGGGTCGGTGACGGGGACGACGTCGGGGATGATGGAGGGGCTCCTTGAATTCTTCAAAAACAAAATATAAACAAAAACATTATTATCCTCATCTTAGGACATAGTGAAACCCTATAAGCTATCAACTAATCAAATGCATACGCCTTGCATAGTACTCTCCAATTTGAACATTCAAAATAGGAGTAGTTCTCCAATTTGAGCATTCAATAAGCAACACTAAATAATAAAATAAATTAATATTCAAATTAGGATGCATTCAATAAGAAAAACTAAATCATCTCTTGCGTCCATACATCGTCGAATATTATCACTAATACATCTCGAGTAGTATCATACATGTAACATCACTAATACAGCTAAACCCCTAGCGAACGACGGTTATCGACGCGGGCGGTGGACACCCAAAGAGAAGGAACCATCACACGATGATAGCTCCAGTGAGATCCTGAAGAACTTGCCAGGTATTGTCGAACCTGCCCTCCAACGCAACCTTGTAGCGATGGACGTGCTCGTCCTCCTTGCTGACACGGTGACGTACCACCTCCGTGGGGGACGAAAGCCTCCACACCGTCACTGGCCCATGCGACCGCCACCAAAGAAGGTTCGGGTCAACGACGGACTGGCTCCTCACAAAGTTGCGCCCCCCGGAAGGTAGCACCTCCCAGTACCAGCCTGGCGGAGCCCACACTGGTATGCGGCGGTGCTATACAAACGGATTTTAACCCCTTTCTGCGACGACATTTGGAGCCGTCGCCAAGTGAGTGTGGGCGATAGGGGGGGGGTCCTTCCCACACGATCCAGAAATCATTAGGGATATGCCCTCCTGGCACACACGCTTGGCAAAATGAGGTCGTGTGCGACCGGCGAGCGCTCAAATACGGAAATACGTACAGTAGAGATAAAAAATACAATTATACAGCGAAATTGTTTCCGATCGCAAGTACATCCCACACAGTCAGTCCCCGCTAAACTTTTCCGTTCGTATGTACATCCCACACAGTCGCTCCAAGGAAAATGTTTCCGTTCACAGGTACATCACAAACAACTTTTCCTGTTAAGTCATTTGCGTTATTGAATGTATCACACACGGTCCGTAGAAGAAACTATGTGGCAAAGGCTGTCCATCACACACAGTTTTTATGTGGTAAATGTTTGCACAAGGTGGCCTAACGCAAACATTTTTCAAGAGAAAGTCATGTGTGATTGTTCATTGATCCAACACGGTTTATTCCTAGAAACTATGTGCGTTGCCTGAGGTCATCGCCCACGGTATTTTTTCAACAAATGTTTGCAATAGCAAAACCCAATTAGCAGGCTAATTATCCGATTATTCATAATCCATCTATTAATCTAATTGACATTTCATATTAAGCACATAATATATTTCATTTTCATAATTGAAATACATCAGAGTACAACATCATATTGCTTCAGAAATTAGCTACCCCATTACACAATTACACCAGGACCAAGTTTCACATGCAACATCTATAACCTTTCAAAATTAGCATCATAGACGGTACATAGACAGATGTATCTCATCTGGAAAACTACTGAAGCAGAAGGCGAATATTGAGCCTTCATTGATGTTGAAGGTCTTTGTAACTTTAGGCCAGTGCCTGTGGATGACTGACCGTCCATCCTTCGTCCTCTTCAGGAACACTTCAATATTGAATCGTGGGTGTTGTATGAATACCTTCCTCGCCTCCTGACCATACAGAGTGAGCTGCTTTGGAAAGGCCTGAAAACAAGGATGTGCATAAATATCTTCTCTATATTGGAAATGGGGCAAAGGAATAAAAAAGGCAAGGTATAATAGTTAGTACCATCCTGTAGTGAACTGATGTCTTCTTCATTGTGCAGACAAGATCTTGTTGTTTTTGTCGCTAATTTCTTTATCTTAACAATCTTTCTGAGTTTCTTGACTTGACTGATATTCATGGACAACTCATTTCCCCATATGCAAAAAGGGTCGAATAGTGGGTCAAAACCCTTTGACAGCAGGACCTACATGTGCAAGACCAAATTGTTAAAAACCCAAATATTAGAATGGTTCCTGCAATTGCCAAATAATGTGGTATGAGACAACGGACCATGCATGTGCTAACCTCGATTGTAAACCTCAGTGCTTCCCATTGTTTCCCTGCAACACATATAAGGTAGTTAGTCATCAGGTTTAGTAAGAGTTTGCATGCTATCAGTAAAATATGTTGATGAAAAATAAGCACATTGCAGATTCATCAGATTAATTCAAGACACATGGAAAACCCATCTATCCAAACCAAGCATGATTAAGAACTAGGAAATATAGCACTTGTATATGTTTCTCATGTATTAAGTGCAGCGAAATTCGATTTATTCCTTACATGCACAACAATACAAAATTCTACCCACGACAATTTGACATCGCAGTGTAAAATTGAACCAAGTAGTTAGCTAAACACCACAACAAATGAACCAAACATTAACTGAGCACCACATTGCACAATATAACATACTCCTAATAGAAGATCAGACAGTTAACCAAACCAAGCATGCTTAACAACATGGAAATATAGCAATTGTATTTGTTATTTGGTACAACCAAATTAGATTATTTTCTCACATGGTATACAATAAAATAATGCACACACAACAATTGAACATCGCATTGCGGAATGGAACCAAACAACCAACGAATGGCGAGGTCCTCCTCCAAGATCAGGGGGTCGACACGAATGGCAGCCGTCGCGACCTCATCCGCACATGCGGCCACGATTTGCTTCTCCGCTGCCAAATGGTCCTTGGGATCCTGGCTATACTGCGCGCACCATGGCTTAGGGCGGCGCTTATTTGGTGGAGGGGTCGGTGAATTGGGTGGAAGGTGTCGCGCCGGCGGTCGGGGCATGTGGGATGTGGAAGGAGAAGGAGGATGAGGGTTGGGTGTGGATTACCTGCCTGGATAGGCGCGGCCGAGCAGCATGGAGGAGGGTCGCCGGCGAGGAGGCGGCACTGCAAACAAGGAGTGAAGGTTTCAACTTGGAAAGGAAGGCGGAAACAGGGGAAAATGTGGCTTTTGGTAAGGGGGAGGGGGCGGGGAGGTAGATATTTCTGCAGAAGCCGAAAATTTGGAATCGCTTCAGCAAAAAAATTGGCGCGCAAAGTGTCATCAGACACGGTCCCTTATTCAGAACTGTGTACGACATGTGAACGTCACAAACGATTCATATAGCTTAACCCGTGTGTGTTGAGTTTGAACGTCAAAAATTTTTTGTTCGAATTTCCCTGGTTACAGTGGTCATCCACGTCATTGCATAATTTGGGTACACAAAGGAGACTAACTTCTTATTCGAGCAAGTTCAGCAATTAAACAGAGCCAGCTGACCTAAACATTACTCTAAAAAATTAAAGACCGACGCTCTTAATTAAACAAAACAAAGAGTAATACTACGGCTGGTGCTCATCGATCTCCGCCGCCGCCTCCATTCAAGCTCGCGCCCGACGGTCTCATGGGGAAGGGGCTCCATGACATCAATTGCACCATACTCAACAAGCATCTCGCCATCCGTGTCTGCCATATCTTTGGAATAGGCCGCCCCAAGCTGGGCGTGGGCGACCGTGATCTGGGCTCTGGCGGGCTCCATCATGGCAAGGTATGTCGCGCAGGAACGGACGGCTGCTCGAACTCTCTTGGCGATTGCCAACTCTTCGGTCGTGGGTTGCCGACCGTTGCCAGAGAAGCTTCGTTTGATTTGTGCGGTGACCGCCACGAGCTGGGCGTGGACGGCCTCGACATGGTAGTGGGCGGCCTCCATCAGGGCTAAGGCCGCCGTGTAGCGACCCGACTCGGTAAGAGTCGAAGTCTCTGTGCTTACCGTGCTAGTCCCTGGATCGACTTGCTAGCACACACAGTACTCGATGAAATAACAGAAATAACACACATCTCTTTATTACATCGATAGTCCAGGAGCAATACATTTATTACAAAATAGGGCATAAAGCCAATAATCAAATACTGCGGAAGAAAAGAAGTAAATGAGTCCAACTCCACGAGCAAGGTTGAGTGTAGAACATCGACCTATCGCACCTTAATCCTCATCGGATATATCTGCAATGTGATAAGTTGCAGCCAAATGGGTCAGTACATTGAATGTACTGGCAAGTCACATCATCGTGTAATGAACCTACTTTTACATGCAGTTTGGCTGGTGGAAAGCTCTAAGTTTAGTTTTTTGCATAAAGCTAGTTTTTCCCTATTAGAAAATATTTTTATTCTACTACTACACATTTGCATAGGATGAGTTGACAAATCCAAATCCATCCGTTCCCAAGATTCATTTAAAACCCAACTGTTTAATTAAAGGTGAGGAGATCTCCCGACATTTCCACTACTAGATTCTCAAGTTGTCCGTAACCGGGGACATGGCTAATCGATTAGGTTGGAAACTCTGCAGAGGTTGTGCACTTTTCCCCACAAGACTCGACCACCTCCATGATCGGAAGATCGAGACATAGCCTTTCGAAAATGTTCCCCCTTAACCCACGGATAGGCCGGTACACCTACATCATTCTACATCTGCTAGCCCATCCCCAAAGGGGGCACACTAACTACTCAGCTAAGCCAGAGCCCATATTGGCATGTGGCTGCACACGTAAGCTTCTAGACATGGGAATACGATTGATCTGTTTGAGCCTGAGCGGACGGTCCACTAGTGGTGCACCACCATGGATTTCCCATGTGTGCCCCACTGTACTTCGCCACCATTCCCACAAGTTTCCGCCCAGGTAGTTCATTTTTTTAACTTAGGTCTTATTTACTACATTGTCACTCATCTCTCACAATGATCACTCCCCAATCCACGTTTACTTAGCATAGCAACATAAAGTAAAACGGTGGTGACAAAGTTATATGGTTCAGACCTACCTCAATGAACTACTGGGTGAAAAGCAAAGTCATGTGGCACCAGTTTCCTACCATGCAGTCCTACCGCAAAGAACTAAGTGCATAATAAAAACATAGGTAATGAAACATGATCAAGATGCAACTTGCTTTGGTACTGCTGGTTGAATTCTAAAGACTGATAATATTCTGCTTCTGTAACGCCCTCGATGCGGCTATATCTCCCACGTGTCGAAGCACGACTTAGAGGCATAACCGCATTGAAAGCAATGTCACAAGTGAGGTAATCTTCGCAAACAACCCATGTAATACAATAAGGGAAAAGATACATAGTTGGCTTACAATCGCCACTTCACACAAATACATGAATAAAGCATTACATCAACCAGATACACACAAGGTCCGACTATGGAACCAAAATAAAAGAAGAACCCCAAATGCGACAAGGTCCCCGATCGACCCCAACTGGGCTCCACTACTGATCAACTAGAACAAAACAACACAAAGGATAAGATCTTCATCGAGCTCCTCCCGAGCTTGGTTGCGTCATCTGCAAGGACTCATCGGCACCTGCAAACTGGTTTGGAAGTATCTGTGAGTCACGGGGACTCAGCAATCTTGCACCCTCGCGATCAAGACTATTTAAGCTTATGGGTAAGGAAAAAGGTATGAGGTGGAGCTGCAGCAAGCGACTAGCATATATGGTGGCTAACATACGCAAATGAGAGCGAGAAGAGAAGGCAAAGCACGGTCGATAAAAGTATGATCAAGAAGTGATCCTAGAACAACCTACGTCAAGCATAACTCCAACACCGTGTTCACTTCCCAGACCTCGCCGAGAAGAGACCATCACGGTTACACACGCGGTTGATGTATTTTAATTAAGGTCAACTTCAGGTTTTCTACAACCAAACATTTACAAATTCCCATCTGCCCATAACCGCGGGCACAGCTTTCGAAAGTTCAAATCCCTGCAGGGGAGTCCCAACTTAGCCCATGACAAGCTCTCACGGTCAACGAAGGAATAGACCTCCTCCCAAGACATTCCGATCAGACTCGGTATCCCGGTTCTACAAGACACTTCGACAAGTTAAAACAAATCCAGCAACACCGCCCGAATGTGCCGACAAATCCCGATAGGAGCTGCACATATCTCGTTCTCAGGGCACACTTAGATGAGCTCTCCATACAACTAAAACCAAACCTCGAGTTTCCCCGAGGGGGCGCTGCACAGGACTCTAGTTTGGACCAACACTCAGAGGAGCACTGGCCCGGGGGGGGGGGGGTTTAAATAAAGATGACCCTTGAGTCCGCGGAACCCAAGGGAAAAAAGGCTAGGTGGAAAATGGTAAAACCAATGTTGGGCATTGCTGGAAGAGTTTTATTCAAGGCGAACTGTCAAGGGGTTCCCATTATTACCCAACCGCGTAAGGAACGCAAAATCCGGGAACATAACACCGATATGACGGAAACTAGGGCGGCAAGAGTGGAACAAAACACCAGGCATAAGGCCGAACCTTCCACCCTTTACCAAGTATATAGATGCATTAATTAAATAAGAGATATTGTGATATCCCAACAAGTAAACAGGTTCCAACAAGGAACAACATCTCCATGTTCCAACAAGGAACAAACTTCAATCTTCACCTACAACTAACAACTTTATAAGAGGGGCTGAGCAAAGCGGTAACATAGCCAAACAACAGTTTGCTAGGACAAGGTGGGTTAGAGGCTTGGTTTAACAATATGGGAGGCATGATAAGCAAGTGGTAGGTATCGCAGCATAGGCATAGCAAAAGAGCGAGCAACTAGCAAGAAAATATAGAAGTGATTTCGAGGGTATGGTCATCTTGCCTGAGATCCCGCAAGGAAGAAGAACGAGTCCATGAAGAAGTTAAACGGACGTAGTCGACCGAATCCTCACACACACGACGTTAACGGAACCAACCCGAAGAAGCAACACCGGAAAGAAGCAAACAACATAGTAAAACAACCACCACATAAACATGGCATGATGCACAATCAAGCATGATGCATGTCCGGTTTAAAGAGGCATGGCATGGCAAAATGCACAAGCAAACCCTACAAATTAAGTGGAGCTCAATATGCAACGGGATGCATATTGATGGAACACCACAACAATTATTTAGTTCGATCTCGTTTATGTACCCAACAATATTAAATGTTGTTAGCATGGCAAGAGGTGAAGCAAAGTAAAACTATCTATCTAGTCAAGTTTAAATGAGGCCGGAAGCAACGAACAACAATTCCGGTAAATACCCATATGCATATTTTGGTTATGGTACTGTTCTGCCCTGAACAAAATTTTAGGGGTGTTAAACATGCAAAGTGATGCCACCATGTTAAACTAGGCATTTTTATACCCCATTTACATATAAAGTTTATTAAATTCCGAGTTACGGTTATTTAGTTATGAATTAAACCATTTTAGCATGTTATTTAAGCAAATTTAATCAAACAACATATTAAATATTTTAAACATGGATGAAAAAGACATATTATGAAACTAGATGAAAAACTAAGCAAGTTTCATATACAAAGTTTTTAGATATGATGCTCCGTTTGTGAGATATTAAATGCATGAAGTTTAGGGGCTGATATGCAAAAGTGCAACTCCCTGAAAAAAAATAGGAAAACACTCTATGTAAAAAAATGATACGGGCCGGATCTGGTTGGCCCATTAGAGGAAAGGACAGGAGCTGCTAACATCGGGCCAAGCATAGTCGGTAGAGGAGTGGGCCGGCTTGAGCTGGGGTCAACGGGCGAAGAGGAGGCGCTAGGCCACGCGAGCGAAGCAAAGGGAGGGGGTCGAGGCTCGGTCAACACGGGCAGGACTCGTCGATTGACGCGCTCGCTACTACTCAACAGGAAGCAGAGCCGCGGCAGCACGGCCGCTCGCCGGAGACGAAGGAAGGGAGGCGGAGATTGCGGGTCTGGACGGAGGGGGGGCGGATGCAGGTGAAGAAGCTCCAGGCGGAGAAGGATCCATGGGGCGGCGGCGTCCTTGGACGGGCGGCGGCCATGCTTCGGTCCCTGACAAAGAGAAACAGGAGAGGGGAGTGAGTGGTCAGGAGAGACAATCAGAGGGAGGAGGAGAGAAAACAGGGCGGCGGCTACTCATCTCCGACGAGGTCGGAGCTCCGGCGAGGCCTGGTGGCCGGAGCAGCGACGTGAGGCAGTGGGGTCGATCTGGATCGGGAGGAGCTCGGGCAGCGGCGGAGCACTGGCTTGCAGGGGCTCCTCTCCTCTCGATGGAGCTTGGGAACGAGGGCACGGGGAGTAGCGGGGAGGTGCCTGGGTTCAACTCCGGCAAGGGGAGTCATGGATTGGAGCTCGGGACGGTCGGCGCGCGATGAGCTCCTGCAGGACACGGGCACGAGAAAAGGGTCAGGGAGGAAGAGAGGGAAAGAGAAGAAAGAGCAGGGGTGCACGGCGAGTCGTTCGTCCCTGGTTCGTTCAAAGAGATGAGGCGCTGGGGTCGGCCGATGCTCTGCTCGGTGGTACTCTGGCCGGGGCTCTCGGGAGGAGGAGGTTGCGGGATTGGGTGGATCGAGGGGAGGAGAATGTTGGACCGGTGCTAAAAACGAGGGAGTTGGTCGGGATCGACTGGGAATGGGTGGATGGCTCTGGGAGGATCCCGATGAAGAGAGTGGCGGCGGCGAGGAGGAGGATTGGTGGATTGGACAGGATAGGCTAGGGTTTGACTGGTTATTTATAGTATTGGATTTTTGGTTAGGGACTATCTGAAGCCTCCGATCAAAATCGGACGGTCGCGAATAAAATAGCTAGGGAGTCCAAATAAGAAAACGGTGACGTTTTGTAGATGTTTGGGGATGTTCCGGACACAACGGTGGCGACAGTCCGAGTCGGGTCCGGGACAGCTTTTCGGACGCGCGTGCGAGGAGGGCCGCGGGCTGACGAGAGGGGTTAGGTAGGGCATGAGGGTGTGTAGTGAAATGTGAAGACGGTCTAGGGAGGAAAAGAGAGGGAAAGTCCAGCAACAGTTTTCGGAGACCGAAAACGTCCTACGTTAGACCGACTATACTGCCGCTATAGTTATCCGTTGGGGCAACAGACGATCTCCGAATGCGATGAAACTTGACAGGCGGTCTATCTACACGATAATAAGACCACACGACAACTTTCATCCCATTCCAAGAACATTTTCCGGCCACTTATAAAATACTATTTAGGACATGCCGCGGGCGCGTGCAAGTGTGTCTCGGCTTAGAACGGACAACGGACGGAACTGGGAGACCCGGACTAATGCAAGTTTTGAAAAACATGATGATGCAATGCACATGATGACATGGCAAGATGCAACACACAAGCAAATGACAAGGCCACAACAGCGAATAACTGGAGGACACCTGGCACATCGGTCTCGGGGCGTCACAACACTCCACCACTACGAGAGGATCTCGTCCCGAGATCTAGAATAGCATCGGAGAGAAAACGGAAGAGACAGAGAAGAGGTAAAACTAAGTTGCTTCTTTGACCAATGAGTGAAACCAAAGAACCTTGCAAAGGTTAAGCCATTTCGAGAAAAGAATACAACGGAGATGAACGAAGTTGAAAACACTCCGTTAGAAAAGAGGAACAAGGAAGAACAACTTCGGGCAGCACTCCGATTGAAAAGAAAAGGAATTGAATAAGAACTTGATAAGATGAGAAGATACTTGATGAAATCACAATACACTGCCTCCGTAACTATTGAATGAATGGAACAAGGAGTAAGAAAGATCTCAGACCGC
This sequence comes from Triticum urartu, assembly GCF_003073215.2. Taxonomy (NCBI): domain Eukaryota; kingdom Viridiplantae; phylum Streptophyta; class Magnoliopsida; order Poales; family Poaceae; genus Triticum; species Triticum urartu. Next base: position 409,002,729 of record NC_053023.1, read on the forward strand.
ACTCCGGTTGAAAAGAGATGCAAAGCTTGATAAGGCGAAGAAAACTTGAGCCAAAAGGCACGCCTCCGGTTAAATGGATAAGCACGAAAAGAACATGCTCTTGACAAGAGCAAGAAGAAGGTTTGAAGAGAGCAGCAACACAATGCCTCCGGGAGAAAGAAATAGAAGATAGATAATTGAAATAAAAGAATGTTGAAGAAAATGCCAACTTCTGCCACAAAAGAGTTTGAAAAAGGCATCTTAAGGAGAAGGGTCGAACGAAGTTATTGGAAAGCCAACAACGGAAGAATAAACTTGATATGGTCTTATGGAGTACATCTCAAATTATGAGGTGACAACCTGCCACTCACGGGAAAAGAATTATATTGATATGAACAAGGAGACGAGAAAGTATATTGCACCGGAAAGGATAAATGAAGAAATTGGATCATTGATAAACACCATGAGAGCGACAATCCTTAAAAGAAAGCTTTAGGTGAAATATAACCCAAGATAATTCCAATGAAGAAAATGATGGATTTAAAATATCTCATCCTTGACAACATGTGAATCATGAAACATGAACTGAAATTATAAAGAATGGCATAATACCACCTCCAATAATATGATAGAAAGAATGCACTCTTGATTACAATATGAAGAAAGCTTGAGTTTCTTAGAAAAGAATCTTGATGAACACTTCAAGAAGAAATTAAATCCTTTATGAACCAACATGTAGAACCTTCCCGAAGAACTCCGTTAAACAAAAGAATGCTCAAACGGAAGGAAAGAGAAGTTGAAAAACACAAGGTGAAACCTTGCAATGATTAGATGGACCTTCGAGATGATATATTTGAGAGAGCTTGGAACTCCGGAAAAGAAAAGATGAAACAATAGAAACCGAGAATTTGGTGAACCTCCGGAATAAGGAATTAAATCACTTGGATGAAACAATAATAAGAATTACATTATGCTTATCCTTCACCAATTCAAATTGATGACAAGCAATGGATTTTTGGCATACTACTTATTCTCGTAGAAAGGATTAAGATAGATATAGCACAAACTTGGGAAGATCTTCAAAGAACCACCGTAAGAATTGAAACAACGAATAAATTGATATGACAAATGAAGGAAGAAGAATCTAGAGCGAACCACCGTAAGAATTAAAAATGAACAAAGAATAGATAAGGAAGACACCGGGAAGAATTAGTAAATAAACAAAGATGCTTGAGAGAATTTAGATACATGAGAACGAAGAGATCGCGAGCTGGTAAGAGAAAACTTGAATGATGCACCGGTAAGATTGGAGGATGACCACTGAAAGATGAGAATGAATAAACCTAAATTGATGGACTCCGGATAATCAAACTGAGGAGACTCTTGAATTGCTTCAGATGGGTGAAAAGAATTCTCACGATCGAAAACAATTATGAGAGGATGGCATAAGGCTAGCATCATGAATCTTTGAGAGAACGGATAAGATTGAGGAGAAACTCTTCTTCGGTCTTCAAAAGTTGGAAAAGACGATGAGTAACACCACCGTGAATTGTTCAGACACTCCGGAATAAAGAAGAATAGAAAAGTTGAACCAATGATGAAAACAATTTGGAAGATCTTGGAGAAAGACATTTGACTGATGATAAATCATTCTTACGTCAAACTTCGAAAAGAAATTGAGAATAACTCCGGAAAAATAAGAAGAGTCAGGTAAGATCCCAGAAAAAAGACCTGTGGATTAGGGCCCACTCAAGAGAAACACCATTGAAATGATTTAAAAGAGAGAATGCACCGGTTGAATTAAACGGCTTAAATAAGATAACACCTCGAAATAGGTTGAACGGATCTTGAATGACAAGACGAGCCTTTTGAGAAAGCTTGAGCACGCCGGAACAAATGAATAGTGAGAAGTGAATTATTATGAGGTGCACCGGTATGAGACGACATTGAAATGAGGAAAGGGTAAGATCACCAAAGCTTGACTTGAAACCACCGGTGAAGATAAAAGAAACGAAGAATGATGAACTAGAAGCTCCGTTAGTATCTTCATGAGAATCACCGGATATGAACATTGAAGGAAAAGAATGGAAAGGCTTCACATCAATAAGATGGATACTCGATTAAGAAATCTGAGTCCTTAAAGAAAAAGGGGGGGGGGGGGGGGAAAAAACAAAGTCAACTTGGAACGGATGAAGGCAACACCGTTGAGAAGAACTGATACTTGATCTTGCTGATATTGAAATGATCGGATCCACTTGAAGAGAGACACGCCGGTTAAAAAGGATTGACATGACACTATCGATTATCATGAAGTATTAATATCCACATAGGAATATGAGAACACCGTTTAGAGAAGGTATGGAATCAACATTTGACTTCGAAGCAACTCGAATACCACAACTCAAAACAAAAACAAAGGGTTGGCTTGCAGGATAAGCCAGAACAAACATATGATAGAGATTTCGTCCGAAGTTTTCGTGGTGGGGCCTACACGGGCTCAATCGTACAGCACCATCATGTACAAGGCAGTGCACATGACATACGAAGCGTCCCTGAGTCGGCATAGCCAAGGACTCTTTAAGACACAACGAGACCACTGTAAAACCGACCGTGGATAGGCGGACCACTAGACGTCAAACCCCAATTTCATATCATACATCTGTCAGAAAGATATCCTAAGAGCTACTTGATTTCCCACTTATAAACTCCCGAAATTTTCCGGTTATGCAATTAGGTGTTGGGGATACAGGGGAAGCATAATATGTCACCCAAAACTAGCAAATCCTACATCCAGCTGTATCCATCCTTCAACACATAACCAAAAACCTTCGGAAATCATCTACCTCAACCTTCGAAAAGCATCCGTTATACAAGTTATGGCGATACTCCCGAACTCCCGCCCCAGTACTGGGTGGCGTCGAGGTTATCTCACCAACGAACTGCATAAAAGAGATTTTCGATGTCGGCGTACTAAACTCAGGTATTCCAGAACTGCAACGATAAAATTGTGACGACAACACCTCGGAGCTCAACTCCCCGGGACACTGCCACAACCCCTAAATGAAAGGAGGCACCAAGAACAATGTTCTTGTCACAAAACCATCGGAACTATTCCAAAATACCCGCGTGATCCTAAAATTTTTTTTAGTGAAATTTGAGAGGAGAAGAGTCAAAACTCTACGTCAGGATGCCTTACCAGAGCGATGAGGAGACTGGGGAGTAAAAAGAATTCCTAAACTCTCTGATATATAATTCCTAAATGACTCAAAACATTTTTCTAGACTCAACAGCGGCAGCTAATTCGATCAAGCAATGGGGCTCCTAAGGTCGGGGAAGGCTCTGATTACCAACTTGTAACGCCCTCAATGCGACTATATCTCCCACGTGTCGAAGCACGACTTAGAGGCATAACCGCATTGAAAGCAATGTTGCACGTGAGGTAATCTTCGCAAACAATCCATGTAATACAATAAGGGAAAAGATACATAGTTGGCTTACCATCGTCACTTCACACAAATACATGAATAAAGCATTACATCAACCAGATACACACAAGGTCCGACTACGGAACCAAAATAAAAGAAGAACCCCAAATGCGACAAGGTCCCCGATCCACCCCAACTGGGCTCCACTACTGATCAACTAGAACAAAACAACACAAAGGACAAGATCTTCATCGAGCTCCTCCTGAGCTTGGTTGCGTCATCTGCAAGGACTCATCGGCACCTGCAAACTGGTTTGGAAGTATCTGTGAGTCACGTGGACTCAGCAATCTCGCACCCTCGTGATCAAGACTATTTAAGCTTATGGGTAAGGAAAAAGGTATGAGGTGGAGCTGCAGCAAGCGACTAGCATATATGGTGGCTAACATACGCAAATGAGAGCGAGAAGAGAAGGCAAAGCACGGTCGATAAAAGTATGATCAAGAAGTGATCCTAGAACAACCTACATCAAGCATAACTCCAACACCGTGTTCACTTCCCGGACCCCGCCGAGAAGAGACCATCACGGTTACACACACGGTTGATGTATTTTAATTAAGGTCAACTTCAGGTTTTCTACAACCGGACGTTAACAAATTCCCATCTTCCCATAACCGCGGGCACGACTTTCGAAAGTTCAAATCCCTGCAGGGGAGTCCCAACTTAGCCCATGACAAGCTCTCACGGTCAACGAAGTAATAGACCACCTCCCGAGACATTCCGATCAGACTCGGTATCCCGGTTCTACAAGACACTTCGACAAGTTAAAACAAATCCAGCAACACCGCCCGAATGTGCCGACAAATCCCGATAGGAGCTGCACATATCTCGTTCTCAGGGCACACTCAGATGAGCTCTCCATACAACTAAAACCAAACCTCGAGTTTCCCCGAGGGGGCGCTGCACAAGACTCTAGTTTGGACCAACACTCAAAGGAGCACTGGCCCGGGGGGGTTTAAATAATGATGACCCTTGAGTCCGCGGAACCTAAGGGAAAAAAGGCTAGGTGGCAAATGGTAAAACCAATGTTGGGCATTGCTGGAAGTGTTTTATTCAAGGCGAACTGTCAAGGGGTTCCCATTATTACCCAACTGCGTAAGGAACGCAAAATCCGGGAACATAACACCGATATGACGGAAACTAGGGCGGCAAGAGTGGAACAAAACACCAGGCATAAGGCCGAGCCTTCCACCCTTTACCAAGTATATGGATGCATTAATTAAATAAGAGATATTGTGATATCCCAACAAGTAAACAGGTTCCAACAAGGAACAACAGCTCCATGTTCCAACAAGGAACAAACTTCAATCTTCACCTGCAACTAACAACGCTATAAGAGGGGCTGAGCAAAGCGGTAACATAGCCAAACAACGGTTTGCTAGGACAAGGTGGGTTAGAGTCTTGGTTTAACAATATGGGAGGCATGATAAGCAAGTGGTAGGTATCGCAGCATAGGCATAGCAAAAGAGCGAGCAACTAGCAAGCAAAGATAGAAGTGATTTCGAGGGTATGGTCATCTTGCCTGAGATCCCGCAAGGAAGAAGAACGAGTCCATGAAGAAGTTAAACGGACGTAGTCGACCGAATCCTCACACACACGATGTTAACGGAACCAACCCGAAGAAGCAACACCGGAAAGAAGCAAACAACATAGTAAAACAACCACCACATAAACATGGCATGATGCACAATCAAGCATGATGCATGTCCGGTTTAAAGAGGCATGGCATGGCAAAATGCACAAGCAAACCCTACAAATTAAGTGGAGCTCAATATGCAACGGGATGCATATTGATGGAACACCACAACAATTATTTAGTTCGATCTCGTTTATGTACCCAACAATATTAAATGTTGTTAGCATGGCAAGAGGTGAAGCAAAGTAAAACTATCTATCTAGTCAAGTTTAAATGAGGCCGGAAGCAACGAACAACAATTCCGGTAAATCCCCATATGCATATTTTGGTTATGGTACTGTTCTGCCCTGAACAAAGTTTTAGGGGTGTTAAACATGCAAAGTGATGCCACCATGTTAAACTAGGCATTTTCTACCCCCATTTACATATAAAGTTTATTAAATTCCGAGTTGCGGTTATTTAGTTATGAATTAAACCATTTTAGCACGTTATTTAAGAAAATTTAAACAAGCAGCATATTAAACATTTTAAACATGGATGAAAAAGACATATTATGAAACTAGATGAAAAACTAAGAAAGTTTCATATACAAAGTTTTTACATGTGATGCTCCGTTTGTGAGATATTAAATGCATGAAGTTTAGGGGCTGATCTGCAAAAGTGCAACTCCCTGAAAAAAATAGGAAAACGCTCTATGTAAAAAAATGATACGGGCCGGATCTGGTTGGCCCATCAGAGGAAAGGACAGGAGCTGCTCACATCGGGCCAAGCACAGTCGGTGGAGGAGTGGGCCGGCTTGAGCTGGGGTCAACGGGTGAAGAGGAGGCGCTGGGCCGCACGAGCGAAGCAAAGGGAGGGGGTCGAAGCTCGGTCAACACGGGCAGGACTCGTCGATTGACGCGCTCGCTACTACTCAACAAGAAGCAGAGCCGCGGCGGCATGGCTGCTCGCCGGAGACGAAGGAAGGGAGGCGGAGACGGCGGATCTGGACAGAGGGGGGGCGGATGCAGGTGAAGAAGCTCCATGCGGAGAAGGATCCATGGGGCGGCGGCGTCCTTGGACGGGCGGCGGCCATGCTTCGGTCCCTGATAGAGAGAAACAGGAGAGGGGAGTGAGTGGCCAGGAGAGACAATCAGAGGGAGGAGGAGAGGAAACAGGGTGGCGGCTACTCATCTCCAACGAGGCCTGGTGGCCGGAGCAGCGACTTGAGGCGGCGGGGTCGATCTGGATCGGGAGGAGCTCGGGCACGGGCACGGGCACGAGGGCTGCGGCGGAGCACTGGCTTGCGGGGGCTCCTCTCCTCTCGATGGAGCTTGGGAACGAGGGCACGGGGAGTCGCAGATTGGAGCTCGGGACGGTCGGCGCGCGATGAGCTCCTACAGGACACGGGCACGAGAAAAGGGTCAGGGAGGAAGAGAGGGAAAGAGAAGAAAGAGCAGGGGCGCACGGCGAGGCGTTCGTCCCTGGTTCATTCGAAGAGACAAGGCGCTGGGGTCGGCCGATGCTCTGCTCGGTGGTACTCTGGCCGGGGCTCTCGGGAGGAGGAGGTTGCGAGATTGGGTGGATCGAGGGGAGGAGAATGTTGGACCGGTGCTGAAAATGAGGGAGTTGGTCAGGATCGACCGGGAATGGGTGGATGGCTCTGGGAGGATCCCGATGAAGAGATAGGCAGTGGCGAGGAGGAGGATTGGTGGATTGCACAGGATAGGCTAGGGTTTGACTGGTTATTTATAGTATTGGATTTTTGGTTAGGGACTATCTGAAACCTCCGATCAAAATCGGACGGTCGCGAATAAAATAGCTAGGGAGTCCAAATAAGAAAATGGTGACGTTTTGTAGATGTTTGGGGATGTTCCGGACACAACGGTGGCGACAGTCCGAGTCAGGTCCGGGACAGCTTTTCGGACGCGCGTGCGAGGAGGGCCGCGGGCTGACGAGAGGGGTTAGGTAGGGCATGAGGGTGTGTAGTGAAATGTGAAGACGGTCTAGGGAGGAAAAGAGAGGGAAAGTCCGGCAACAGTTTTCGGAGACCGAAAACGTCCGACGTTAGACCGGCTATACTGCCGCTATAGTTATCCGTTGGGGCAATAGACGATCTCCGAATGCGATGAAACTTGACAGGCGGTCTATCTACATGATAATAAGACCACACGACAACTTTCATCCCATTCCGAGAACATTTTCCGGCCACTTATAAAATACTATTTCGGACATGCCGCGGGCGCGTGCAAGTGTGTCTCGGCTTAGAACGGACAACGGACGGAACTGGGAGACCCAGACTAATCCAAGTTTTGAAAAACATGATGATGCAATGCACATGATGACATGGCAAGATGCAACACACAAGCAAATGACAAGGCCACAACAGCGAATAACTGGAGGACACCTGGCACATCGGTCTTGGGGCGTCACAGCTTCGCACTCCGGACAATCTATCGCAAATAAGAAAACAAACATAAGAAACATTTCAGAGAAACAAGAAGAAACAGGTAAAGCAAAAGTCTCAGAAAAACCAAATGAACCAACATCACACTAAACTAGCATGAAAAAATATTCTAGGTGCAAAACAACATAGTCCTATGGTTCAAGGAGTGATGTGAAGTATAGTGCTTACTATGCATACTAGTAAAATTATTAAAGGGCAGAATCTAGTGTGTGAAAAAATTATTGTGACAAAGGTCCCGGTGATAGGGCTTAGTTATGGTGACAGCATGCAAAAGGAATCAACTTAATCGGAGCTACGGTTTGGGAGATATGGCTATTTGAAGGTTGAATTAGAATATGAATAAATTCAAATTTGAATCTAACAAAAGTTTGCAAAAGCTATGCTACTGGATAGATCTAAAAAATATGAAGAATTTGCCGCTGGTTTCATCAAGTTTGGATCTACGGTTAAAAAGTTATGGCTAATCTAAGATCAGGGACTAATCAGCTATTTACAGGGACTAAATAGTGAAGGAAACTATCGCAGACAGGTCCCTGCCACGTGGCGGCTCCTGGCTGGCCGAGCAACGTCCGCTGCGGAGGCTATACGCCAAACGGACGTTAAATAAGAAAACAACGGCGGCGACTAACTAAATAAAACCGACGCTCGGTTTAAATAAAACCGCACGGTCAAAAAAAACAACCGACCAGTAGTTTTTAAATAAAAACCGCGGTGAACCGCGTACCGGTTCAACAAAAAAACATCTAACCTAATCTAATCTAGGTCGTGGATCTTTGATCTAACGAACGAGGGGAGGCGGCGGCTTACAGCGGGTGGTGGTGGCCGGCGACGAGTAGAGGACGGCTGCGGCAACTCGATGGCGGAGGGGACGGCGGCTGCGGTGGTCCTCGTCGACGGGGAAGAAGACGGGGAGGTGCGGCGCGTCGAGGGCGTCCGGATGGTGGCGTCGGGGTGCGTCGGCGGCGTCCGAATGGGGTGGGGCGAAGACGGCGGCCTTCGGTGCTCCGGCGGCTCCGGCATCGATGGTGTGGCGTCTCCGACGAGATCTAGGGGCAAAAATAGTGTCAAAAGGATGCGACTCGGCGGGCTAAGAAGTTTTACAGAAAAAGGAAGGGTCGGAGAGGTCTACGGTCGACGAATTGCTCCGGCGAGGTGCGCGGCTCTGGCGAGATGCGAATGGGCAGCGCGGCGGCTGTGAGCGGCGTGGGGAGAAGCGGGACGGCGAGGTCGACAGAGGGGGTCGAGGGGGTTTTATAGGCGAGGGCAGAGGGCTCGGGGTCGACGGATAAACATTATCCGCGAGGGAGGTGGCCGGCGGTTGCGGGAGCGTGGCGGCGAGTGTCTATCCCGCGCGGTGCGGGAGGTTGAGGATGGCCTGATGGGTGGGGCCCGCCTGGCAGCGGCAGTGAGAGGGGGTGAGCGAGAGGGGAGCGCGAGCGGTCGACCAATGCGGGGTTTTCGGGCGCTGGGGCGCTGGCCTTGGGCCAAATGGCCAGCTGGGCCGGCTGGCCTGACGCGGCTGGCTGAGCGCACGCGTCCCTGGGCCGAACTGGTTTCGGTCCAGGCGGGTGAGTGCGTGTGTTTTTTTAATAGGAGACTAAAGTGGCCCATAACTAATTCAATTGAATTAATAAAAACACCAAATTAATTTCTAAAATAACTATTTAATATTTAGAGCCTAATGAACATTAACTTAAGCACAGAACATTTTGAAAATATTTTCCCTAATGCAATTAATGCACTCTTTGCAAATAAAATAAATACCAAACAACTCCAAAACTTAAAGAAATATTCAAAATAAAATTTCCCACTCTTTTTTATATTTTGAGGAAGTCATCTTATCCCCTCTCATTTGTTCTTCTCGAGTGGAAAACTATTATTTGAATATTCCAAAAAATCCAAAATGCAAAGAAATATGATATGCATTGAATGATTCTATTAACATCCAAATTTAATAAAATTTGGATGTTACAAACCTACCCCCCTTAAGATGAATCTCGTCCTCTTGATTCGGGTTGGCCAGCAAAAAGTTGTGGATGGTCCTGTCTAAGATCTTCCTCTCGTTCCCAAGTAGCTTCCTCCTCGGTGTGGTGACTCCACTGAACCTTGCAGAACTTGATGATCTTGGTACGAGTGATTCTCTCTGCGGTCTCAAGAATCTTAATAGGCTTCTCCTGATAAGTCAGATCATTCTCCAACTGAATTGCCTCGAGTGGCACTGTATCTCTCAAAGGGATGTCCGCCATCTCTGCATAATACTTCTTCAGCTAGGAAACATGAAACACATCATGAACTCCCGACAAAGCCTCTGGTAATTCCAACTGGTATGCAACCTCTCCTCTATGTTCCAGAACTTTGTATGGTCCCACAAATTGTGGTGCTAACTTCCCTTTGACTCCAAATCTTTTAATACCTCAAAGTGGAGACACTCGAAGATATGCTCTATCCCCCACTTCATAGATCACTTCCTTGCGTTTAGCATCGGCATAACTTTTCTGCCTTGACTGGGCTATCTTAAGTCTGTCACGAATCAATTTGACTTTCTCCTTAGAATCCCTGATCAAGTCAGGTCCAAACGACTTGCGGTCTCCAACTCCATCCCACATCAAAGGTGTCCTGCATTTCCTTCCATACAATGCCTTGAAAGGGGCCATCTGCAAACTGGCTTGGTAGCTGTTGTTGTATGAGAACTCTGCATAGGGTAAGTTATCATCCCAACTAGACCCATAGTCTAGCGCACACGCTCTCAACATGTCCTCTAGAATCTGATTGACTCTCTCTGTCTGCCCATCAGTCTGTGGGTGGAAGGCTGTACTGAACTCTAGCTTGGTACCCAAAGTTTCGTGTAACTGTTTCCAAAACTTTGAGGTAAACTGTGTTCCTCTATCCGATACGATGCTCCTTGGAACTCCATGCAGACATATGATCTTGGTCATATATATCTTTGCCAGCTTAGCACTTGTATAGGTGGTCTTTACTGGAATGAAGTGAGCAACCTTGGTCAAACGATCCACTATCACCCAAATGGAATCATAACCAGAACGGGTCCTGGGTAACCCCGTGATAAAGTCCATACCAAGTTTATCCCATTTCCAATCAGGTATCGGCAATGGCTAAAGTAATCCTGCTGGTTTCTGATGTTCTGCCTTTACTCTCTGACATACATCATATATTGCCACATACTTGGCAATTTCTCGCTTCATACCGGCCCACCAAAAACTTTCCTTCAAGTCCAAATACATCTTGGTATTGCCTGGGTGTATCGAATACGGTGAGTCATGAGCCTCCTGAAGAATCAACTTCCTGATCTCCGAGTCATTGGGTACACAAATCCGTTGCTCAAACCATATGGTTCCATGTTCATCCTCACGGAATCCTTCTGCTTTCCCTTTGCTCATCATTTCTTTGATCTCAGCAATACCTTGGTCCAACTTCTGGGCTTCTCTGATTATTACCAACAAGGTGGACTGCACCTCGAGTGCGGCAACATAACCTCTTGGAACTATTTCCAATTGAAGGTCTCTAAGCTCATCACATAACTCTTGAGGTAAACCTCCTGCTATAAGGGTATTAACATAACTCTTACGGCTCAAGGCATCTGCCACAACATTGGCTTTTCCTGGATGATAATGCAGACTCATGTCATAATCCTTTATAAGTTCCAACCACCTCCTTTGCCTGAGATTCAACTCTTTCTAAGTGAAGATATACTTCAAACTCTTGTGATCCGTGTAAACATCACAACGATTCCCAATAAGATAGTGTCTCCATGTCTTGAGTGCATGCACTACAGCTGCCAACTCCAAATCATGCGTGGCATAGTTCAACTCATGAGGTCGAAGCTGTCGTGAAGCATAAGATACAACCTTCCCCTCTTGCATAAGAACACCTCCAAGTCCCTGACGTGAAGCATCACAATACACCTGAAAGTCCTTGTGTACATCAGGCAGGACTAACACTGGGGCTGTAACCAAATGCTTCTTCAACTCTTGAAAGCTGGCTTCACACTCTTTAGTCCAAACGAACTTGGTGTCCTTTTTCAACAATGATGTCATGGGCCTGGCAATCTTGGAGAAATTTTCAATAAATCTCCGGTAATATCCTGCAAGCCCAAGAAAACTACGAATCTCGCCAACTGTGGTGGGTGCATTCCATTCCGTGGCTGACTCTACCTTGGTAGGGTCCACTGCAATCCCTTCACCTGACACTACATGTCCAAGGAATCCGACTTCCTTCAGCCAAAATTCACACTTGTTGAACTTGGCATAAAGTTGATGTTCTCTGAGCTTCTCCAAAACTAAACGCAGATATTCGGCGTGTTCCTCCTCATTCTTGGATTAAACCAATATGTCATCAATGAATACCACAAAAAACTTATCCAGGAACTCCATGAATACTTTGTTCATCATGCTCATAAAATAGGCAGGGGCATTAGTCAAACCAAAGGACATGACTGTATACTCATAAAGCCCATACCTTGTGGTAAAAGCTGTCTTGGGTATATCCTTCTCACGAATCTTCAACTGGTGATAGCCCGATCGAAGATCGACCTTGGAGAAAACACTAGCTCCTTCTAGCTGGTCAAACAAGTCATTGATCATTGGTAGAGGATACTTGTTCTTGATTGTCACCTCATTCAAAGAGCGGTAATCCACACACATCCTCAAGGTTCCATCCTTCTTCTCCACTAAAAGTACTGGGGCTCCCCAAGGTGATGAACTCGGGCGGATATACCCTTTCTCTAGTAACTCCTTAATCTGTTTCTTGACTTCCTCCAAATCATTAGCAGGAATTCGATACGGCCTCTTGGAGATAGGCCCCGTGCCTGGCAGCAACTCAATCAAAAACTCAATCTCTCGATCTGGCGGCATACCCGGTAACTCATCCGGAAATATTCGGGATAATCCTTCACCACTGGTACTTCTTCCTGGACAACTCCCGTAAGAGAGTTCACTTGAGTCCCCTTAGGCTTAAGCCTGGATACGTACTTGATCCTCTTCTTCTCCGAGGTGGTGAGAAAAATCGATCTACTAGCACAATCAATGCTTCCCTCATACTTGGACATCCAATCCATCCCTAGGATTACATCCAACCCTTGCGATTCTAGTATAATCATATCTATGGGAAAAACACGTCCCCCTACGTTCAAAGGCAATTGGAAACATCCCTGACTAGCCATAGACTCGGCTCCTGGGGAACTCACTAGAATGGGTGCCTTAAGAGCTATGGTAGGCAACTTATGTTTATCCACAAATCCCCTTGATATGAATGAATGCGATGCACCAGTGTCAAAAAGAATGAGTGCTGGAAATGAATTAACCAAGAACTTACCAACCACTGCGTCAGGCTGCTCATAAACCTCCTCCACATTGACATGATTCACATGTCCCTTAGTGAAAGGATTGGGCTTCTTGCCTCCAGAATTCCCATTGCCATTTCCATTTCCATTCTGCACCTCAGGGCACTCATTGGAGTAGTGACCTGTCTTCTTGCACTTGAAGCAGGTGATGTGACTCAGGTCCTTCTTCATCGGCGTGGAAGAATTGAAATGCTGCTGACTGCCATTTCCTCCATTACCATTGCCCTGCTTGTGACCATGGTGGTTGTGTCCATTCCCACCATGATGACTGTGGCCCCCATGGTTATGGTGATTCCCTCCAAACTTGCTAGTGCCTGATCCAGAACTCCCTGAGTACGGGCTGTAGCGGGATTTCTGTTGAACTCCCGAGTTATACTTCCCGTGACCGTACTTCCTCTTACGATTCTCCATCTGCTGGTGCTTGCCTTCAAGAATGATAGCCTTATCAACCAGCTTCTGATAGTCCAAAAATGTTGCCACAGTCAACTGAACTCCCAACTCATCGTTCAGTCCCTCCAGAAACTTCTCCTGCTTGGCTGCATCGGTGGCCACGTCTTCTGGGGCGTAACGGGCCAACTTACTGAACTCATCAACATACTGAGATACCGTGCGTCCTCCCTGGCGCAAGCTGCGGAACTCCTTCTTCTTCTTCTTCAGACTCATGGCTCCAGCTGAAACATGAGCAGTGCGGAACGCCCGCTGGAACTGATCCCAAGTCACATTCTCAATGGGGTATGTGGTGGTGTAGTTCTCCCACCAAGCAGCTGTCGGTCCATCCAGCTGGTGGGCAGCAAACTTCAGCTTCTCCGCATCATTGCATCCTGCCGTGGCCAGCTCCCTTCCTATCTTACGGAGCCAGTCATCTGCGACGATCGGCTCCGTGCTGCTAGAGAACACAGGTGGGTTCAGCCTCAGAAAACGGGTAAGACTGTCAACCGGGGGTGGCGGCGGTGGGTGGTTGTTGTTGTTGTTGTTGTTCTGGCTCTGGTTCTGAATGAGCATCTGCATAAGAGCATTCTGTTGTTGGATCAATTGCGTAAGCTCTGGCGGAAAGTTGAATCCGGGGTCACGTCTTGGAGGCATCTGATGGGTTTCAGAGTGGATGAGGAGTTAGAATAGAACAAGGCCTAGCGAGTAAAATCACACTACCCATATGCACATGATAGCAATAAAACTTCAAATCAGTCCAATTCAATTTCAAACAAAGAGGTTCACATAAATAATCAAAACTAAGGTAAGCCATGTCACCAGATTTGACAAGGTCTTACAAATGAAATAAAACTAATCGGATAACGAAATCGTATTTCTAAACTCTCATGGTGGTATAAAATCTAACTCTCATCAGATGAGGAACAGTCAACCATGTCGACATCGGGTGTCCTTGCATCGCTCTCCGTGTCGTCATCTCCGAGCTCATCATTTTGGTCTCTCTCCTGGCTGACATAGGCACCATACGAGTGATCCTCCTGGATGTTCTCTCCCTCATCCAGCTTCTCCTCGGCCTCCTCGAGCTCAAGCTTTAGGTCGTCTATCTTCTCCTGTAGTGCGTCCAGCTCTCCTTCGTGCTCGATGCGAGCGTCCTGGAGCTCCTCCACTAGCTCGGCCTTGCGGGTCATGAGGTTGTTGATGACGACCATGTTGTCGGACAGCTCCAGCTCCATCATGCGAATGTGCTCCTCCATGTCCTGGATATGGGATGCTATCGTCTCGTCCTCCAGGGTACGCACCACATCTCCGTGCGTCACGATGTCCGTACATCACGAAGGAGGTCCTCTTGAGGTCTTCGTCATACACCTCCCGAATGCGTCCGAGAGCAACGTGAGCAGCGATACCCCTGCCCAAGCCCCATCTTGCGGTATCCACATGGAAATCAATGGGCTTGCCGCGGTTTCCGAGGATGCGTCCGGGGATATGAGCATCGATCCTCCAACGTGTCTCCTCGGGCAGGGTGGCGGTGAAGGTTCCAGTGAATGTGGGAAGCCCAATCTTCAGGTGCTTCGTGATCTTCACCAGCTGCCTTCCAAAGGGCATGGTCTCATCGGGCTGCTCGAACTCAACAAGGGCGGACGACATCTACATTTTGAAAAAGAGAAGAATTAGTATTGAAGTAGAGAAGATACGAGACCAAAGGATATATATGGAAAATGAAAACTATAGTTTTTATCCTATGGATTTTCTCCATTTCTATGGGTCGCGTCCTACAGTCAACGTGTGCTCTGATACCATCTTGTAGCGACCCGACTCGGTAAGAGTCGAAGTCTCTGTGCTTACCATGCTAGTCCCTGGATCGACTTGCTAGCACACACAATACTCGATGAAATAACAGAAATAACACACATCTCTTTATTACATTGATAGTCCAGGAGCAATACATTTATTACAAAATAGGGCATAAAGCCAATAATCAAATACTGCGGAAGCAAAGAAGTAAATGAGTCCAACTCCACGAGCAAGGTTGAGTGTAGAACATCGACCTATCGCACCTTAATCCTCGTCGGATATATCTGCAACGTGATAAGTTGCAGCCAAATGGGTCAGTACATTGAATGTACTGGCAAGTCACATCATCGTGTAATGAACCTACTTTTACATGCAGTTTGGCTGGTGGAAAGCTCTAAGTTTAGTTTTTTGCATAAAGCTAGTTTTTCCCTATTAGAAAAGATTGTTATTCTACTACTACACATTTGCATATGATGAGTTGGCAAATCCAACTCCATCTGTTCCCAAGTTTCATTTAAAACCCAACTGTTTAATTAAAGGTGAGGAGATCTCCCGACATTTCCACTACTAGATGCTCAAGTTGTCCGTAACCGGGGACACGGCTAATCGATTAGGTTGGAAACTCTGCAGAGGTTGTGCACTTTTCCCCACAAGACTCGACCACCTCCATGATCGGAAGATCGAGACATAGCCTTTCGAAAATGTTCCCCCTTAACCCACGGATAGGCCGGTACACCTACATCATTCTACATCTGCTAGCCTATCTCGGAAGGGGGCACACTAACTACTCAGCTAAGACAGAACCCATATTGGCATGTGGCTGCACACGTAAGCTTCTAGACATGGGAATACGATTGATCTCTTTGAGCCTGAGCGAACGGTCCACTAGTGCTGCACCACCATGGATTTCCCATGTGTGCCCCACTGTACTTCGCCACCATTCCCACAAGTTTCCACCCAGGTAGTTCATTTTTTTTAACTTAGGTCTTATTTACTACATTGTCACTCATCTCTCATAATGATCACTCCCCAATCCACGTCTACTTAGCATAGCAACATAAAGTAAAACGGTGGTGACAAAGTTATATGGTTCAAACCTACCTCAATGAACTACTGGGTGAAAAGCAAAGTCATGTGGCACCAGTTTCCTACCATGCAGTCCTACCGCAAAGAACTAAGTGCATAATAAAAACATAGGTAATGAAACATGATCAAGATGCAACTTGCTTTGGTACTGCTGGTTGAATTCTAAAGACTGATAATATTCTGCTTCGCACTCTGGACAATCTATCGCAAATAAGAAAACAAACATAAGCAACATTTCAGAGAAATAAGAAGAAACGGGTAAAGCAAAAGTCTCAGAAAAACCAAATGAACCAACATCACACTAAACTAGCATGAAAAATATTCTAGGTGCAAAACAACATAGTCCTATGGTTCAAGGAGTGATGTGAAGTATAGTGCTTACTATGCATACTAGTAAAAATATTAAAGGGCAGAATCTAGTGTGTGAAAACATTATTGTGACAAAGGTCCCGGAGATAGGGCTTAGTTATGGTGACAACATGCAAAAGGAATCAACTTAATCGGAGCTACGGTTTGGGAGATATGGCTATTTGAAAGTTGAATTCAAATCTGAATAAATTCAAATTTGAATCTAACAAAAGTTTGCAAAAGCTATGCTACTGGATAGATCTAAACAATACGAAGAATTTGCCGCTGGTTTCATCGAGTTTGGATCTACGGTTAAAAAGTTATGGCTAATCTAAGATCAGGGACTAATCTGCTATTTATAGGGACTAAATAGTGAAGGAAACTATCGCAGACTGGTCCCTGGCCACGTGGCGGCTCCTGGCTGGCCGAGCAGCGTCCGCTGCGGAGGCTATACGGCGAACGGCCGCTAAATAAGAAAAACAGCGGCGGCGGCTAACTAAATAAAACCGACGCTCGGTTTAAATAAAACCGCACGGTTAAAAAAAACAACCGACCGGTAGTTTTTAAATAAAAACCGCGGTGAACCGCGTACCGGTTCAACAAAAAAACATCTAACCAAATCTAATATAGGCCGTGGATCTTTGATCTAACGAACGAGGGGAGGCGGCGGCTTACAGCGAGTGGTGGTGGCCGGCGACGAGTAGACGACGGCGGCGGCGGCTCGGTGGCGGAGGGGATGGCGGCTGCGGTGGTCCTCGTCGACGGGGAAGAAGACGGGGAGGTGCGGCGCGTCGAGGGCGTCCGGATGGTGGCGTCGGGGTGCGTCGGCGGCGTCCGAACGGCGCGGGGCGAAGACGGCGGCCTTCGGTGCTCCGGCGGCTCCGGCGTCGATGGTGCGGCATCTCCGACGAGATCTAGGGGCAAAAATAGTGTCAAAAGGATGCGCCTCGGCGGGCTAAGAAGTTTTACAGAAAAAGGAAGGGTCGGAGAGGTCTACGGGCGACGAATTGCTCCAGCGAGTTACGCGGCTCCGGCGAGATGCGAACGGGCAGCGCGGCGGCTGTGAGCGGTGTGGGGAGAAGCGGGACGGCGAGGTCGATAGAGGGGGTCGAGGGGGTTTTATGGGCGAGGGCAGAGGGCTCGGGGTCGACGGATAAACATTATCCACGAGGGAGGCGGCCGGCGGTTGTGGGAGCGCGGCGGCGAGTGTCTTTCCCGCGCGGTGTGGGAGGTTGAGGATGGCCTGACGGGTGGGGCCCGCCTGGCAGCGGCAGTGAGAGGGGGTGAGCGAGAGGGGAGCGCGAGCGGTCGACCGATGCGGGGTTTTCGGGCGCTGGGGCGCTGGCCTTGGGCCAAATGGCCAGCTGGGCCGGCTGGCCTGGCGCGGCTGGCTGAGCGCGCACGTCCCTGGGCCGAACTGGTTTTGGTCCAGGCGGGTGAGTGTTTTTTTTGACAGGAGACTAAAGTGGCCCATAACTAATTCAATTGAATTAATAAAAACACCAAATTAGTTTCTAAAATAACTATTTAATATTTAGAGCCTAATGAACATTAACTTAAGCACAACACATTTTGAAAATATTTTCCCTAATGCAATTAATGCACTCTTTGCAAATAAAATAAATACCAAACAACTCCAAAACTTAAAGAAATATTCAAAATAAAATTTCCCACTCTTTTTTATATTTTGAGGAAGTCATCTTATCCCCTCTCATTTGTTCTTCTCGAGTGGAAAACTATTATTTGAATATTCCAAAAACTCCAAAATGCAAAGAAATATGATATGCATTGAATGAGTCTATTAACATCCAAATTTAATAAAATTGGGATGTTACACGCCGCTGCGGAACGGATAGTTGTTGTGCCGCTCTCTCCAGTTGCTATCCCCGAGGCAGATGCTGCTGCCGCCGCCTGAGAAGCAATAGCGGCCGTTTGGGCTGCCTTGGCCGCCCGGACGCAGATTGCGGTCGCCCTCATGAAGCTTGTTAGCACGCGCCTGGCGGCTGCGGCCGCACTCTCATCGGAGTGGGCCGCCGAAGTTGCCCTCACGACGTGGGTCAATGTCCCCATCTTTCACCGGCGATGAATGAACAGCGAAATGATATTTGGGGAGTGAGATAGTGTGCTTGAAGGCCGGATGTGTACTGTAGCCGACGCACCTTCTCGCGTAAGCCATAGGCGTACTATACACCGACGGTGCTCCAAGATATTTTGTGGTGAATCTCACATGGTTGGTGATAATAAACTGTGTGCGATCTACTTGATTTATCGTCTTGATTTGAATTACGTAATGGGGTCACAGCGACAAAGGATGGTGTTTGAATTGCTAGAACGTTTATCTGTAGTGAACATGCAACTATAGGTGTGTCTTCAAAACACAGGAATTATTCAGAGTTTGTTTGGACGTTTTTATACATTAACCTGGTTTTGTAGGCATTTCAGGTGCATAATTCTAATTTGAACTACATGCACATGCTCCAGTGCATATAAACGGATTGAAAAGTCAAATATGTGTCCTTGGTTGCATGCTTAAGTCATATGCAAGAAATGGGAATGAATGTCACACACCCTGCCACCGTCACTCGGGCGCAAACATTGAGATACCTGGTTTTTAAATTCTAGTAAATCCAAAACTCGTTCGAAATTCATGAAATTTGGCATGCTATCATGGAGCGACATCGACATGCCGTGGTAACTTTTTTGTCCCATTTGGGGCAGGTTTGAGTATAAGCTTCTCACAAACCAGAGCTTCTTACAACAAGCGTGATGGTTTCGGTAGGGAACATGCCACCTTTGGGGACGAAACTATATCCGTTGCCTCTTATTGCTTCTAAAATTTTTCGAGTGTCAACATAGAACAACATGAGTGTTTTGTTTAATTTTGGAATATTTCGGGGTTCGTTTGGACATTTTTATACATTAACTGGGTTTCCCAGGCATTTTATGTGCATAATTCAAATTTGAGCTACATGCACATTCTCCAGTGCATATAAACTGGCTGAAAAATCAAATCTGTGTCCTTGGTTGCATGCTTAAGTCCCATGCAAGAAATGTGAATGAACTTCAAACACCCTGCCACCGTCACTCGGCGGCAATGTCGGCGTTCTGGGAATGGGGGTCCCCAGACTTGCCTACCTGCGGCCTGCGGCGTGGCTCAATGGGGGGCCCAGCACGGCCAATCTTCATTAACACAGACCCAAGACCCTCGCGAGGGGCCAAGCCTCGCGGGGCAGACGACGCGGAGCTTCCTCAGGCATGGCCTCATCAGGCTGGCTCACGAGGAGGCGGAGAGATCAAGGCGGGGTACCTCACGAGGTGCCCGTGATGCAAGCCATGACGACCAAGGGCGCCAGGCGGGTGCCGGCCCGCGCAGTGTCCTCCTTTCCTCTTTGGTGTAAAGGGGGCAAGCGCAGCCGCGGAGTACCGAGGCATCAGGCAAAGGTTGCCATTTAGGTGCAACAAGACCAGGACCAGGAGGACTGCAAGACGGAGGTCATCGTGGAGCCCAAGACGGCGTCACCACCAGAGCTTTGTGCAGGCGAAGACTACTTTTGTCAGGATAGCTGGTACTAGCTGTCCCCTTTCAAATTAGCCCGCCATTGTTGGCTCCCTTCCCGCTCGATATTTGGGAAGAGGACCAGGGCCTCTATAAATAGGACCAGCCACCCATGAGAGCAAAGGGGGCTGAGAGGTTAGGGTTTAGAGAAGGGACAATCGAGAAAAGAGAGAGAGAAAGAAGGGTGACTGAACTCCTCCCAGCAGTTCATCCCCCCAGCCAAGAACAGACCCTCGCGAGGCTGTTCTTCCTTGTATTGTTCATCATCATCAGCCCAAGAGGCAATCCACCACACCACACACTAGAGTAGGGTATTACACCACAGCGGTGGCCCGAACCAGTATAAACCCTGAGTCTCTTGTGTTGTTCTTTCCATAGCTCAGATCTTAGCGAGGCGGAGGGGTGAAAGTAGGTAGGAGGCGAAATCTCCACGCGCACCCCAGTGTTCGAACCTCAAGGGTCTGTCGGAACCCGAAATCCGACATTTGGCGCGCCAGGTAGGGGTGCGCCGGAATCCACCTTCTACTGCTTCGTGCCCCGTCGCGTCGTCATCACCATGTCCGGCGACCAGGCGGGCAACCCAGATCCATGGGCGGCGTGGCCCGCCCGCGCAGAGCCGCTCGCCTCGGGCGACCCTGTGCCCCAGGCAGCTCACGGTCCGCAGGGCGCTGCGGGCCGCGGGCGACGCGGACAGGCTTCGACAGCTCTCACACCGCGGCAGGCGCGGTCGGCAGCATCTCAAGCCCAGGGCGGCCCGCGCGGGGGCTCCGCGCGCGCCCGCGGGCTCCAAGGCTACTCCAATGCCAGCGAAGCTGTCAGCACTGGACCGGCGGTGGCGCTGCCCCCGCTCCCGGTCCGCGAAGAAGAAGGACTCGACGCGACCCACGGCCCCAGTGGACAGCCGCGCTGCCACCCCGCGGTGGGCGCGTCGGTCAGGACCGCGTGGCATGCGGAGCACTACGTCGTGGCATTCGGGATGACGGCGCCAGAGGAATACGTGCCCCTCATGTTGGACCAAGGACACCCACACGAGAGCGAACAAGGCTCGCTCCACAGCCCAAGCTGGGGGGACGAGGCGCCAGAAGCTGAGCCTTTCCATGAGCCCCGGGACGGTCCCACTGGCCACGCTGGAGGCAACGATTATCGGGTACCGCTAATTCTTCAGGAGCAGACATACGCTAACCATGGATCACAGGAGGTGCAAGTCGGCACAGCGAGCAGCTGCCCCGCTCCCACAATCTCCTACCCCTCGGGAGGAGGGCTCAGGGGGCTGCAGGAGAGGGGCCGGGATCCGACATCACCACCGCGGCGTTCGGAGCAAGGCGTTCTCGGGAGGTAGGCCCTCCGCTGGGGAGGTGCCTCAGGGCCTGCCCCCGGCGGAGGACCCGTGGTCGTCAGGGGAACCGCATGCGACCGCTCTACCCCATCGGCGGCGTCCTGGTTTCCGGTCGTCATTGATGGCTCTAGAGTGTGGCGCAAGGCAGGGCCCTCATCTGGCGATATGAAGCAAGGCCGGTACCTGTGAAGAAGGCCCAGTGCCTATGAAGCTCGCCGCCCTGTGACACTCTCATGTAATAATGAGTGGGGCTATACACGCCCCGGAGTCTCAGGGGTGCCGGCCTCAGGCCCTGGGGCTCCCTCCCACGCCCAGTGGCAGCACTTAGCTCCGCGCTGGTGAGAAGACATCCAAGACTAGATTAGGTGCCGGACGCGGCCTTTTGTCTGCTTTCGTCGCTTTTCCCTTTGGTTGTCGCTTTCCCCCGCTGGATTCAAGTTGGATTTGAATTTGAGATTTGCGTGTGTTCAGGGAAGGGGTGCTTAGTCTCGTTCGAGCAATTTCTCGCGTTTTGGTTACCACTTCGCCTCAGCTGCCTCCCCTCGTGAGCCCCTCGCGAGCCGGGTCAGGCCTAGCTTGCGTGCAGCCCAGACTGCCGCCGCCGCGTCCTCTCAGGAGGGTGTTTTACTGCAGGTCCTACGGATCCAATCAGGGAACACTCGGGACACCACAACCTCCCACAGGCTACCTCAGGGCCAGCACGGGACAGAGGTAAACTAGCCGACCAGCGCGTCGCTTAGGCCAACCACTTGGCGCGGGCGCATGGGCAATATAGCGTCTACTAATACGATGAACACAAGTTTTACATAAGGGGCTCCCCCTCCAAAATGCTCTCACTGCCATCAGGCCAAAACCTGAGTTCTATTCATGCAGGGTAAGGAAGTAGGAACGATGCACAATCAGTCGGATAAATCCCCCAATGTGTTCTCAGGAGCACCACCCGAGCCGTTGCTGGCGTCGCTAAACTCGCCATCGCTGTCCGCGTCGCCGCCAGCGGCGTCATGGCCGTTCACCACGCCGCCCTCGTCGGCAGCCACGATCACGCCGTCGTCGTCTGAAGCGAAGGCCCTGATAAGAGCATCCACATTGTCTTCCACCCAGTGCGCCAGGTCGTCTCGGATGGCCTGGGGGACCGGGGCGATGGCGGTGTCGAAATCGAAGTGGGGATCCATGTTCCGGAGATGGCTGAAGACGCGAGAAAAGGCGCGCCCGAGCAGGGCGCGGCTCCTCTCCTCCACCAACCTGTCAGCCCTGACCGACCATGCCTCCAGCTGCGTCACCACGTCAGTGAAGAACTGAAGATTGCCGGCGTAGTTGACTGCGTGCGGCTCGCCAACAGCCGCCTCGCAGATGTTGCCCAAGGCTGTGTTGGCTCTCTCCCGGAGCATGGTGAGCATGGGGCCGTGCTCATGCTCCAGGATCCGCCGCTGACGTATCTCGTCCGCATTCTGGTGCGCGACGACCTCAGCCTCCTCCACCCGCCGGCGGAGAAGGAGCACCTCGGCCTGGGAGGTGGTTAACTCACCTTGCGCCACCTCAATCGTGGCCCGGAAAGCATCGGCCCGCCGCATCGCCTCCTCCAGCTTGGCCCTCAAGGCGGCAGTCCTGCCTTCAGCTTCGGCCCGGATCAACCCCAGCTTGTCTTCGAACTCGTGCTCGAGGTTCAAATGCGCCATCGCCACCCGACGTCCGACCTCCTCCAAGACACGGGCTTCCTGTGCGGCGAAATCGTCCTCCGCCTGCGTCACCAAGCGCTCCCTCGTCTCCAGACACTCGTACTCGCGGGTACGTTCGGCGGCTTCCAGCGTCAGCGCCTCCTCACGCTTCTGGAGCTCTGCTGAGTCGCCAGAGACCACCTTCATTGATGCGAGGGCTGCCTCGCGCAGCTCCACCTGCTCCTCCAATGAGTGGCACCAGGCCAGGAGCTCCCGAGCCCGCTCCTCCGCCGCCTTTCGCCACCGGTCGGCTTCCCGGGCCTCCTCAGCGGCCCAAGATCGGGCCTCCCGAGAGGCCACCAGCGACGCCTTGGCCTCTGCATCGTCAAGATCGCGCTGACGGCACGCAAGGGCGATGACGCCCTCCAGCTCGCGCCTCTCTGCAGTCAGGCGCAGGCCCTCGGCCTTAAGGCGCGCGTCTTCATCAGCAAGCTCCTCACCAAGCAGGCTTACCGCGTCAGCCACCATTCGAAGGAATCCTTGGCGGAGGGCGCGACGCTCCCGAGCACGCTCGAGCACGTCTTCCACACCATCATCTGCCCCAAGCAAGCGCCGGGAGCCACGAATCAGCACTCCCCCTCCAGGCTGGGGGCTGGGGGCTGGCACCCTCGCGACGGCCGGGCACGCCGCGCCAGAAGCCCGGCCTGGAGCCAGCCCGTCCCCAGGTGAAGAGCGCGGGGAGCGCCTCAGCCAATCGCAGTCCACGACCAGGCGAGAAGCCCACGGCAGGCTGGCTATGCCACGAGAAGGCCCGCGAAGGAGGATCGCGAGGTGCGCAGGGCCACGATACGCCTCGGGACGGTTCGCCTCTCCGATCGCCCTCACCACAAGGGCTCCGCTGCTCGGAGCGCTTGAGGACGGTGGAGGGGGCGAAGCCAAGGGGGACGGCTCCTCAGCCGTCTCCGCGAGCTCGGCTGGAAGAGGCTTGTGGAGCAAGGGCCAGTAAAAGCAACAGAAGGATCGGGAGCTGGGAAAGGAGAAGGCTTACTCATCAGTGGCGAAGTACTTCCTACGCTTCAGCAGGCGACAAGGGTAATCGTCACCCAGGGCCTCCCTTCTCTTCCGGAGGGCCTAAAAGTCCACGCGGGCGGCCTAAGAGTTGGGCGCAGGGATCAACCTGCGACGAAGACGGAGCGTCAAGGCGATCTGCGTCAGGGGCGCCTGCCCGATGCGCGCTGCCAATCGCCTCGCCAAGAGAAGCAGCTGGAGCCTCAGGGGCCTCATTCACAGGCGCTGAGGGCAGCTGCTTGCCACCCTCAGCCTCAACGGCACGGGTCCCAAGAGCTGCTCCCTCATGAGCATCACCCTGCATTGTCACCCCGCCAGGAGCCCCCTCGGCCTCTGGCGCCTCATGCCTCCCTGCTCCGCCACTTGAGGAAGAGTCGCCGTGGCCGACTGGAAGGGCAGTCACCATCACTGGGTTCTCGTGAGGTCCCTGGAGGCCGGCGGGGCGTGACCCCCGCTCATCAAAGATAGGCATCTTCTTCGCAAAGTCGCCCCTGCTCTGGCAGAGGTACAGCAAGGCCCCTCCCTGCTGGATGCTGCCAGGGTTGGGGTCCCCAGTCAGGGTCAAGAGCGCTGTCCTCAGCACTTCAGGAGTCAGGTCCTCTTCCTGGAGCCTCATACGATCATCGTGCCCGCTGAAATCCCACATCCGGCGGGAGTGGCGTTGGAGAGGAGCAACGCGGCGTAGCAGGAACTCCTTCACCACCTTGGGCGCTGTCACGCCAAGCGACCTCAAGAACGCGAAGCAGTGCCAGACGAAGACGAGCCGGGGGCTCTCAAGCGTCTCCTGGCCCCTGCCCGAATTTGGGACAGCAGGCGAAGTTGGCTCCAATAGCAGGGGGCTGGGCACCCCTGCGTCAACATACAGCCACCGCTCGCGGAACCCAGCCGCGGGCAGGGGGAGCTTGAAGTCAATCCCAGAGGCCACTGTCTTAGACGCGGCAACCAAGCTCATGCGCGCCCAGCATTGGGTAGGGTCGACAAGGCGCAGCGAGAAGAAGTGGCACAGCAAGGCAACCGAAGGAAGGATGCCCACCATAGCCTAGCAAACAAAGGCGAAGACCGAAAGGAGGGTGATGGATTCAGGACCTAGATGCATCATGTGGATCTGATAGTGGGAAAGCACGACATTGAAGAAATCGGAAAAGGGAGGAACCAGACCCGCCCACAGGGCGTCGGCAAAATACGGGACCTCGGTGACTATCCTGTCGATGGAGAAGTGGGACGCGGGCCAGGCCGTCGTCCTCCCGCATTCGTTGAAGATAGTGGCCAGAGCCGAGCTGACCTTGCCCAAGCCTTCGGCGGGGGCTGCCAACGGCGGCGGGCAAGGCGGAGACACGGGTTTCTTCCCTCTTCCCTTCTTCGTCGGAGCCATGGCGATGGGAAGGGGGGGGGAAGGTTCGAGATTGGGTTGAAAACAGAAGCCGGAGTTCGAGCGGAGGAAGGACAGAGGGTGCTCGAGCAACAGAAAGGGGAACGGCTGTGTACGACTACGAGTCCGCATAGCATGGCGCAAAATAAGGAGGGCGTGGGGGAACAGTGCCGCCCACATCCAATCAACCGCCACGCGGCGCCCAAGGCCGCAGGCTGTTAGGGCCCGCGGCGCTTCGCTCTCGCCCTTCCGCCTCCCTGCACGGCCAAGTCTGGGCGCGCCTTGGGCCCGGGGGCTACTGTCGGCGTTCTGGGAACGGGGGTCCCCAGACTTGCCTACCTGCGGCCTACGGCGTGGCTCAAAGGGGGGCCCAGCACGGCCCATCTTCATTAACACAGACCCAAGACCCTCGCGAGGGGCCAAGCCTCGCGGGGCGGACGACGCGGAGCTTCCTCAGGCACAGCCTCATCAGGCTGGCTCGCGAGGAGGTGGAGAGATCAAGGCGGGGTACCTCACGAGGTGCCCGTGACGCAAGCCATGATGACCAAGGGCGCCAGGCGGGTGCCAGCCCGCGCAGTGTCCTCCTTTCCTCTTTGGTGCAAAGGGGGCAAGCGCAGCCGTGGGGTACCGAGGCATCAGGCAAAGGTTGCCATTTCGGTGCAACAAGACCAAGACCATGAGGACTGCAAGACGGAGGTCATCACGGAGCCCAAGATGGCGTCACCACCAGAGCTTTGTGCAGGCGAAGACTACTTTTGTCAGGATAGCTAGTACTAGCTGTCCCCTTTCAAATTAGCCCGCCATTGTTGGCTCCCTTCCCGCTCGATATTTGGGAAGACGACCAGGGCCTCTATAAATAGGACCAGCCACCCACGAGAGCAAAGGGGGCTGAGAGGTTAGGGTTTAGAGAAGGGACAATCGAGAAAAGAGAGAGAGAAAGAAGGGTGACTGAACTCCTCCCAGCAGTTCATCCCCCCAGCCAAGAACAGACCCTCGCGAGGCTGTTCTTCCTTGTATTGTTCATCATCATCAGCCCAAGAGGCAATCCACCACACCACACACTAGAGTAGGGTATTACACCACAGCGGTGGCCCGAACCAGTATAAACCCTGAGTCTCTTGTGTTGTTCTTTCCATAGCTCAGATCTTAGCGAGGCGGAGGGGCGCAAGTAGGTAGGAGGCGAAATCTCCGCGCGCACCCTAGTGTTCGAACCTCAAGGGTCTGCCGGAACCCGAAATCCGACACGCAAACATTGAGATACCTGGTTTTTAAATTCTAGTAAATCCAAAACTCATCTGAAATTCATGAAACTTGTGGCATGCTTTCATGGAGCGGCATCAACATGCCGTGGTAAAATTTTTGTCCCATTTGGGGCAGGTTTGGGTATAAGCTTCTCACAAACCAGAGCTTCTCACAACAAGCGTGATGGTTTCGTAAGGGAACGTGCCACCTTTGGGGACGAAACGATATACGTTGCCTCTTATTGCTTTTGAAAAATTTCGAGTGTCAACATAGAACAATAGGAGTGTTATGTTTAATTTTGGAATTTGCCGGGGTTCGTTTGGACATTTCTATACATTAACTGGGTTTCCCAGGGATTTTATACACATAATTCAAATTTGAACTACATGCACATTCTCCAGTGCATATAAATTGGTTGAAAAATCAAATCTGTGTCTTTGTTTGCATGCTTATGTGCCATGCAAGAAATGGGAATGAATTTCAAACACCCTGCCACCGTCACTCGGCCGCAAACATTGAGATGCCTGGTTTTTAAATTCTAGTAAATCCAAAACTCGTCTGAAATTCATGAAACTTGGCATGCTATCATGGAGCGGCATCAACATGCCATGGTAAAAAATTGACCCATTTGTGGTAGGTTTGGGTATAAGCTTCTCACAAACCTTAGCTTCTCACAACAAGCGTGGTGGTTTCGGTAGGGAACGTGCCACCTTTGGGGACGAAACGATATCCGTTGCCTCTTATTGCTTTCAAATTTTTTTGAGTGTCAACATAGAACAACAGGAGTGTTGTGTTCAATTTTGGAATTTTTTGGGGTTTGTTTGGAAATTTTTATGCATTAACTGGGTTTTCCAGGCATTTTATGTGCATAATTAAAATTTGGACTACATGCACATTCTCCAGTGCATATAAAATGGTTGAAAAATCAAATATGTGTCCTTGGCTGCATGCTTAGGTCCCATGCAAGAAATGGGAATGAATTTCAAACACCCTACCACCGTCACTCGACCGCAAACATTGAGATACCTGGTTTTTAAATTCTAGTAACTCCAAAACTCGTATGAAATTCATGAATCTTGGCATGCTATCATGGAGCAGCATCAACATGTTGTGGTAAAAATTTTGTCCCATTTGGGGTAGGTTTGGGTATAAGCTTCTCACAAACCTTAGCTTCTCACAACAAGCGTGATGGTTTGGTAGGGAACGTGTCACCTTTCAGGATGAAACGATATCCGTTGTCTCTTATTGCTTTCAAAAAATTTCTAGTGTCAACTTAGAACAACAGGAGTGTTGTGTTTAATTTTGGAATTTTTCGGGGTTCGTTTGGCCATTTTTATACGTTAACCGGGTTTTCTAGGCATTTCATGTGCATAATTCAAATTTGAACTACATGCACAAGCTCCAATGCATATAAATTGGTTGAGAAATCAAATATGTGTCCTTCGGGGCATGCTTAGGTCTCATGCAAGAAATGGGAATGAATTTCAAATACCAGGGCACTGTTGATTGCCGGCAAAACATTGAGATACCTGGTTTTTAAATTCTAGTAAATCCAAAACTCATCTGAAATTCATGAAACTTGGCATGCTATCATGGAGCGGCATCAACATGCCATGGTAAATTTTTTGTCCCATTTGGGGCAGGTTTGGGTATAAGCTTCTCACAAACCTTAGCTTCTCACAACAAGCGTGATGGTTTCGGTAAGGAACGTGCCACCTTTGGGGATGAAACGAAATCCGTTGCCTCTTATTGCTTTCAAAAATTTTCTAGTGTCAACATAGAATAACAAGAGTGTTGTGTTTACTTTTGGAATATTTCGGGGTTCTTTTGGACATTTTTATACATTAACAGGGTTTTCTAGGCATTTCATGTGCATAATTCAAATTTGAACTACATGCACAAGCTCCAGTGCATATAAAGTGGTTGAAAAATCAAATCTGTATCCTTCGGGGCATGCTTAGGTCCCATGCAAGAAATGGGAATGAATTTCAAACACCAGGGCACTATTGATTGCCGGCAAAATGTTGAGATACTTTGTTTTTAAATTCTAGTAAATCCAAAACTCATCTGAAATTCATGAAACTTGGCATGCTATAATGGAATGGCACCCGACATGCCGTGGTATTTTTCCTGTCCATTTTGAGAGAAGGTGCACTCGAATAATAGCCAACAAAGGCATTTTGAAACAAATAGCTGCCACTGTAGCATCTCAAACGTTTTGCATAATTTAAATTGTGTGCGTTCTATTAACCATTCACGTGACGCCACAACTCACTCTTTTAATGGCTAGGAGGTGCCGTGCGGACAGCTGCTTGAGTGCTTGACTAAACGGAAGGCATGACGACAGCTTCCCCAGGAAGCCAAGAGAAAATGTGCCAAGCAGGATTTCTGTAGCTCTTTTTCGCAAATGTTTTAGATAGAACACCCGTATGCAAAGTGAGAGCTATGGTCTTCCCCCTTAAGTCAAGGGAAAATCTGCAACGCAGGATTTCTGCATCCCTTCAACGCAAACGGTTGTTTTGGATGACCTGTGTGCAACCACGCACAAAAAATTTGGTAAGATTTGCATCTGTCATATTGGGTATGTTGCCATTTGTCAAACTGGAAAGATTTACATTTGTTGATCTAGTAACGTTGCCATTTGTCAATCCTTGTAACACTGCGATTTGTCAAAATATGCAGCTAGAAATCACTAGCACTATCTAATTTTTGCAACTAAAATTCAGTAATTAAGCATAGATTTCATTCATAGATTAAGGAGTCGTTCTTAATTTATATAAACAGTTCAACTCAAAAGCTGAACCGACCAAACTTTTCCCCAATTGTTGCCAACCACGTACCGGAATAGCTAGTTCAACTATATATACCAGCTAATTTTAAGTACGTTGTACAGTTCCACCACAAATCTATAGTCAGATGAATTGAACAAAATAGCCCCTAAATACTACTACTACCACGGAGGGGCTTTGTGCTACTTCCGGCAGCCTCTCCTCTGCCGAGCGCACTTAGTAAGAGGTAGAGGAGGAGGAGCCTACCGACGAGCTGGAGAAATGCAATACAGTGCATGCCGCTGCTGCATGTTCAGCGACACTCGCCAGCTCGAACGCCCACTGCCGCTCCAAACGACCGTCTCCAAGCAGCCAGACTGCTCATTGTTCTCCTGATTCCTCGCCTCTGCATCGGTGTGTGCTATGGCCACGACTGCGGTAAGGCTCTTTGCGTTCTCGATGAGGCGCTCCTCCTTCTCCCACAGGAACTTGATGTAGTGCGCAAGGTCGCTGACACACATGCGGGCCTCCACCTCCGCCTCCCTCCTTCGGGCGGCGGTGGCAGAGCGGGCGATGATCCCGGGGGTCGACGGTGGGCTGGCGGCCATGGTGGCCGATGATGGGGTGGCGGCCACGACCACCACCTCCCGCCCTCGGGCCGCGGTGGCGGAGCGGGTGATGGCCATGGTGGCCGGCAGTGGGGTGGTGGCCACGACGGCCACCTCCCGCCTTCGGGCCGCGGTGGCGGAGCGGGAGATGGCCCTAGCTTTCAATGGTGGTGTGGCGGCAACGGCGGCCGGCAACAGCTGCCGACGGGCGGCGGTGCCGGAGCGTGTGGTGGGTGTTCCGTGCACACCCAACAGGGACACCACGCGCACTACACTACGCCGGGGACTGCGCCGCCGCCGCAGTGTAGCCTCCCAGCTGAAGATGTCCTCTGATGACGGCGGAGTGGCTGAGCGACGACGACTGACCGGTGCCATTGGCGATTGTAGGAGAAGCACACGAGATAAGCTACAGGGAGCGAGGGGAAAATGCGAAGCAGGACTCGCCGGCCATGAGGGTTTTTATAGCAGGCCGCTAAGCATTGGGATTTGGGGGGGATTTCACCGAGTCGGGTGGGAAGCTTGCGCGGGAACCTGCGAGGTTGCGCGGGAACGGGCTCACCGACGATTCATTGGCGCCACCGTTTGGCTAAAAGAACGCCCCCGAGCGCTGCGCAAGCTTGGGCTGTAAGCCGGCAGCGGCAGCGGGTGACAATACGTGCGAGAGGAGGACGAAAGGACACATACACATAAGGTTAATACAAAAAAACGTTTCCGATTTAATTACCTACTATACCCCTGTCCTGGTTTATAAGTAGGATTTAACTAATAAATATGAATGCATGTCGCCAAAGATTATATCGTTGGAGTCATATTTCAACATAGTTTCCAGCTATACAATTTTTGTAACATGCATTAAAACTTTTTTGGTTAAATTTAACGTTATATACCAGCAAGCGTTTGCACGCAACACACACAACCTATTCCATCACAAATAGTTCGGATGGATCAACTGTATGCCACGTATCGCACACGCAACTCTAATATGATTTGTGCTTGATGTCTCAGACATCGCTCGCACAGTTCGTCTTATTTGCCACGTATCACTGTGCCGGCCTCTGCTCGCGTCCCTCGGCAAGCTCTGCTCACCGTTAGGCGCCGCAGCACGCTGTGCTCGCCGTTAGGCGCCGCGGTGCACTCTGCTCGCGTCCGTTTGCGTGCCCGGCTTGTGGACAGCTTTTCCTTGCGCGTTCAACTGCTATATGCATATATGTGTGTGTGTGTGTGTGTGTGTGGTTGCTCGCCATTGCTTCATCAGTACCGGTTTGTACTAGTACCGGACCCAAACGAGATGGGCGAATTTCATCTGACTTTCATTTTTTTCAGATGAAATCCAAAACTCTGCCATGGAGCGCTCTGCGCGTGCTCTACCAGCAGTTGGGCGTGTGCACGATCATGTCGGGGGCCCCATATGCATGCGGTTGCACCGCGCATGTTGCCATGCGGTGCAGTTATGTGCGGCACGATGGAGTTACGCGCTGCAAATTAGAACTGCCGTTAGGGCCTACCGATATTCCTGGCCGTCCGGCTTTCCCTTTAATTCCTGTGGCCATTATAACCTTAGTCTCTTCAACCTTTCGATCACGCTCCACAACAGAACAAGCACACCCACAATGACACATAGAGAGGGGATGTCCATCGGCACTCCAATGGAGTTCAGCGAGAAAAGAGTGGAGACCCACGTGAGGGAGACAGATCTCTCGGTGGTGTACACCATCGACCCGGCCGTGGTGGACAACTACATCAACAGCGTTGAGCAGTTGCTTGCTCGAGACAGTACAAGGTGGTCGGCATCGACCTCTAGTACACCACCGGTCGTCCCGACATAGATCAGAAGGTTGCCGTTGCCTAGTTGTGCATGGGCCATCATGTCCTCATCTACCACTACTGCATGGCCATAGAGCCTTGCGACCGTTTCAACAGGTTTGTCAACAGCGCCGACTACAAGTTCGCCATGGTGGAAACCACCGACGATGTAAATGCGCTTCATGTTACAGGCTTGGCTTGCAAGAACCTTGTCGAAATCCGTAACCACTACAGGGTCTAGGACAGCATGAAGAAGGACTCCCTGGTCGAACTTGCCTCATCCATCATCGACCCCTACTACAAAAAGATGAAGCAGGATGATCAGAGAACAAGTCCCCTATCCTGGCATAGGGCCTGGATGCGGCAACTGGATGAATCTCACCTCAAGTTCACGGCCAGGAGCGTGTATACATGCTACGAGATGCACAGGCAGATCGTTCACATGAGGAAGTGCCTCGTTACCAAAATCGACGAGCCCGGATCGAGCCACAAGCAGAGCAAGCGTCACAAGAAGTAGACGATGATCAGATGATCGTTTATGCTAGTTAATCATGCATGTAATATATAGTTTACTTTATTGGTGTGTGGAAATGTCATGTGTGTAGTAGCCACCTATGTAATTATGCATGTAATAGTTTACTTTGGTGTGTGCAAATGCCATGGTTGTAGTAGCCACCTACGTAAGTGGATGTTTAATTTGGTTATGCAAGCATGTCCTTATAAGTGTGTGTGTGTGTGTGTTGTTGTTCTGTATGCAATCCCATCGCACTACACACACGTCTTATTAGTAGCAACCGTTTGTGTTATTATCGGTCTTCACACACATTTCTGATTACGGACCTATTTGCCGCGTATCACACACATCTTGTTAAGTTGAACCATTTCTATTCTCATGTCTCTACGCAAACAGTTCATCTGAGTGAACCACATGCCGTATATCGCACACACCTTCATCTGGCTAACCGTTTCTTTTGTGTTGCCTAATCACAAACAGTTCAACCGAGTGAACCGTATGTTGTATATCGCACACACCTCCATTTGGCTGCCCGTTTCTTTTGTTCCTCCTCATCACAAAGCAGTTAATTGAACTGAACTGTATGCCCTACATCGCACACGCAACTAAAATCTGAACCGTGTTTGATGGCTCCACCATCGCAAATGTTTTGCACCTTTTTTGACGGTTTTTTACACCACCATTTGTGATTATGGCATCGCACGCAGTTTCGTCGAAGGGTCTCTGATCGTAGTGTCACGTTAGCAGCATCCTGTAGTAGTGCCAGTCTCAGACATGGCCCCTTTGATCAAGTAGGCCTCCTTCGCCGAGTCGACGATGAGGATGTGGGATAGGCATCATCGACGTTGATGCGGGAATGATTGCTTTAACTAAAAAATAACAACAAATGTGACATTTTCAAAATATGACATGTCCACTTCAAAATGAATCAACCTAGAATAAACTAGTTCTATTAATTTTCTTACTAAAAATAAACTAGTTCTATAGTAAAATTTTAACTACATCATCAAATCTCATATACCTAAATTTTCTTACTAAAAATAAACTAGTTCTATTAATTCAACTAGTTCAACTAAGCACTTACTACAGATAAAAATAAACTAGTTCCTACTAAAAATAAACTAGTTCAACTAGTTCTATTAATTTTCTTACTATTTCTATTAAACACTTACTAAAAACAGTAAAAAACTACATTATACAAGAACGGTAAAAAAGAGTTTAGGGTTTAGGAGAGATGGAGGGAGGAGGGGGTGGGAGGAGGGAGGAGAGAGGAGGATGGGGAGGAGGGCGGCAGGATTGGAGGAGGGAGGAGGAGGGAGGGAGGAGGGGGAGGGGGCGGTTGGAGGAGGGCTGCCGGAGGAGGGCTTGGCCGGAGGAGGAGGGAGGAGGGCACCATGGGAGGAGGAGGGAGGGGAGGAGGGCGGAGGAGGGATGGAGAGACTACCTCAGTGGAGGAGGAGCAGGAGCATCCGCGGCGGTGGGCGACGACGGTGGTCGGGGAACGGCGGCCGCGGCGCCGGACGACGGGGGGTGCGGGGGAGAGTGAATGAGAGGGAGGGTGAGAGGGTCGGCCACGCGGGGACGATAAGTTAGGGTTAGTAGCAGCGTGGGTTGAGGAAAAGTGCTACTACTACGGAGCATAGAAGTAGCGCTGGATAAGGATACACGCTGCTGCTAAGTGGGGCTAGCCATGTGCGCCCAGTTCAAACTTAGCAGCAGCACATTTTGCTAACACACGCTACAGCTAACAGGATAGTAGCATCGCCTTTTAGTGCCGTGCGCTACTACTAAGTAGAAGTAGCGCTTCATTTTATCCAGCGCTACTGCTAATATTCTGTGTATAAGGTTTTCCCTAGTAGTGCTACGCTGTGAAGATCGGACCTCCCCTTGAACACCCTCTTCTCCGAAGACGGTGTCGCATCATGTGGAATTCAGAGCAAGGTTTACACGGTAGGATATGTATCCTTTTAGCTAGATCTATCCTTTTTAGTTTGGTTTTCCACGTCCTAGAGTCCAAAGCCAAAAAGCCACACAAAAAAATCCAAGTCTTTCTTTGCTGAGATCTAGTTGTTCGCTTTCCTCTTTGTGCTTTCACCAAGTTCTATCCAAAGTTGCTATTGTTTTTCTTTGAGTCATGTTGTTGGATCTATTGTGTTGCAAAAAAAGCAAAAAAGGAGAGAGGAAAAAAGAGTTAAAAAGCAAAAAACAAGAGAAAAAAAGAGAAGAGAAAGTGTTGAGCAAGTGTGCAATCATATTCAGTTTGGTGAGAAATTTTAGAAGTTATAGTGGAAAGTGTTGCAGCTCAAACGTGGTGCAAGGATCTACAAAATTTTCTTGTTATTTTGGTTTGCATCTATTGGATGTCAGCACTAGCCCCCCCTCATTTTACCCCACCAATATCCACCCAAAAACTGTCAGCTTCTTCCCTTTCATTCACCCGTCCACTCCTGATTTGCTACCACTGCATAACCACCAATGAATCATTAGAATTTGGGTAAGCAAGAAGGTGACCTGAGTGTTTTCCACATATATAATTTTTCTTTATCCACTTTATTTCAAAGGATTAACATGGCAGGCTCCAACTCGAGTGTACATGGAGGAAATATTATGGAAGAAGAGTTCCCAAAGACTCGAGCTACACTTGGTGATGTGATTGAAGAAAGTATAGTTGCAGCTTTGCAATGGATGTTTGGAGGACGTCTTCATATTGCAGGAAATGGGGATCAACACCAACACAACCCCACTGCCTGATTAGCCGCCAACAATCAACGTTTCCATGGCAACGAAGATCGCCACAATGGTCATGGGAGAGTTGCAGGTGGACGTGTTGATGGTACCACTATTGGTGGTGTTGAACAGAGGCGAGGTAACCTTGCTGCACCCCATGGTGGTGGGCTGTGTGGAGGAAAAACTTGCGGGCGAGGCCATGGCCCCCACGGATTTGCCATAGATCACAGGCGATGAGCTACACATGGTGGTGATGACATGAACCATGAAGAGTTCCCAAATCACAACGATGTGTATGCTGAGATGGTGGATGATGAGGCATATTCCATGCCTCATCGTGGTGCTGTTTTTGGTCACCATGGTAGTCCCTATGATAGTCGATTAGGAGATGACCATCACAACCAAGCAAGGGTGAAGTTACACATTCCATCATTCACTGGAGAAGTGGATCCGAATGCTTATTTTGAGTGGGAGGAGAGATGTGATCAGATCTTCAATACTCATGGGATTTCTGAAATGAAGAGAGTTGAACTCACTCATAAGAAGTTCTCTGGCTATGCACTTTCTTGGTGGAAGAAGTTGCAAAGGGATCATCTTGCTTTCGAAGGTGACTATATCTACAGCTGGGATACAATGAAAAGAGTCATGAGGCATCGATTCGTTCCATTATAGTATGAGAAGAAGTTGTACAAGAGGTTGAAGGGTGTAGGATCGAAAGTATGTCTAGAGGGGGGGGGGTGATTAGACTACTTGACCAAATAAAAATCTAGCATTTTCCCAATTTTAAGTCTTGGCAGATTTTAGCAACTTATCACAAGTCAAGCAATCAACCTACACATGCAAATCTAAGACTATAGCAGCCGAATGTAAATCATTGCATATGAAGGTAAATGGGAGGAGTTTAGAGGGAGCAAACGCAATGTAGGCACGGATATTTTTGGCATAGTTCTGATAGGTGGTGCTATCGTACATCCACGTTGATGGAGACTTCAACCCACGAAGGGTAACAGTTGCACGAGTCCACGGAGGGCTCCACCCACGAAGGGTCCACGGAGAAGCAACCTTGTCTATCCCACCATGGCCATCGCCCATGAAGGACTTGCCTCACTTGGGTAGATCTTCATGAAGTAGGTGATCTCCTTGCCCTTACAAACTCCTTGGTTCAACTCCACAATCTTGACAGAGGCTCCCAAGTGACACCTAACCAATCTAGGAGACACCACTCTCCAAAAGGTAATAGATGGTGTGTTGATGATGAACTCCTTGCTCTTGTGCTGCGAATGATAGTCTCCCCAACACTCAACTCTCTCTCACAGATTTGGATATGGTGGAAAGATGATTTGAGTGGAAAGCAACTTGGGGAAGGCTAGAGATCAAGATTCTTGTGGTTGGATTGGAATGTCTTGGTCTCAACACATGAGTAGGTGGTTCTCTCTCAGAAAATGAATGGTGGAAGTGTAGGCACGTTCTGATTGGTCTCTCCACAAATGGAGGAAGGGTGGAGGCACTACAAAAAAATACACTTCCGTGATGATACGTGTTTGTCACAGTAGGTCACGTTTTCTGTCATGCATGTACATCCATGACGATTTTATGACACAATCAAGATAGTCATACCTGTGCTGTCATAGAAGTGTTCCATGACATTACCAAAATTATCATCACAGATGTGTCCACTTCCATGACGATAAATCGTGCGTCATAGAAGTGCTTTCGTCGAGGGTGACTGACACATGGCATCCACCATAACGGGTCATCGTTAAGCTATCATGTCCGGTTTTGGATTCGATAACCCGTTAACAGCCCGGACCAATGAGGATTTTCCACGTGTAAAATTGTCATTGGCCGGAGGAAACACGTGTTGGCTCACAGTTGGGACAGATGTCAACCATTCATTGGACATGAGGCGCCTATGATAGGTTGACACGTGGCACGGGCCAATAGAGGCCCATTCCAGTGAAAAGACTGGGCCTATCAAAATAAGCGAGCCGGCCCATTAGCGGCCTACTTGAGTTAGGCCCATTTACAAGCATGACCCATACAAGTTACATAGAATCGGCCCATCAAAGGCCCATTCTAGATTTGACAATTTCCAGCCCATCGTCAGTTTTAGCCTATTAACGGCCCGCTACGTATTTGGGGCCAATTGCAGCCCGAGCTTCTTTCGGCCTATTAGCAGCCCATCATCAGTTCTAGCCCGTTAACGGCCAGGAACGTCTTTCGGCCTTTTCTCGGCCCATTCTGCAGTTGGGCCAATTCTAGCCTGTTGTGACTTTAGGCCTGTCGTCGGCACATTCGATACATGGGCCAACTCCTAGCCCATTTTGTCTCCCGGCCTGTTAACAGCCCGCACAATAGTTGGGCCTTTGACTTTAGGTCCACTAGGGGCCCATGTTCCGCAGGGCATCATTTCAGCCCAACACGACTTTCGGCCTGTTAAAAGCCTAGTTTGCAAATTGTGCCTCATCTACCCCATAACACTTTCGGCCTCTTACTGGCCCGTAAAGTAAAATGGCCGAGACAAAATTGACATCTATTTCAGCCTGCTAGAGGCCCACGGGCCATTTCCATTTATACGGCCCTATCGAGCTTTTGGCCGGTTAATGGCCTACTAAGAGCCGTTGTTACGGTGGGCCACATCATTTGGGATCCAATTAATATTATTTTGACCAGCCCAATTAAGGCCCGCTTTGACTACACATGTTTGTTCGTTTCTATGGCGTCCAGGAAATGTTTGGGTGTGTTGGCCCCCGTTTCAACGATATAGCATATTCAAGAATTATCCTACTCTATACTATCGCCTCTGAAAACATACACTATACAATAAAAAGACTAAGGCATAGAAACGTAGAATAATCCTACACTATACAATAAAGAAATTATAGCTGAATATACCCATTGGGCATTATAGTTCTGCACCAGTGATAATAAAGCATACACAAATAGCAAATTACATACACTGGACAAATAAAGCTCATGCATCATGGACACGCATCAACAGAACTTACCATTTGAACTATAATCTCTTCAGAAAATAGGATTGGCCGAATTCAGATAGCTCAAATTTCAGTCTGCAAAATCTCCAATTCCTCTGTGGTTACCTCAGTGTATTGTTTCATTTTTTTGACTACTGCATCTAATACCTGCATGTCCAGTCTCAACTTGTTAAATGTACGTTAAGAATCATGTACACGTTGTCTTGCCACCTCTAGTTGATGCTCGAGAACATCAGCACATTCCAATTCCAATCCATAATCATTCGGTAATGGCCATGCCGCACTGCTCGTAGATCTTTGTGTTGATG
The DNA here is from genome assembly GCF_003073215.2 of Triticum urartu. NCBI lineage: Eukaryota > Viridiplantae > Streptophyta > Magnoliopsida > Poales > Poaceae > Triticum > Triticum urartu. The sequence continues at coordinate 409,041,235 of NC_053023.1, forward strand.
TCACTTCATCCTGAAATGTTTCTGTAAGTACACATGACTAGAGCAAAAATATAGTTACAACAATGAAGCGAGCAAGACAGATTATTTTGTACATGGAAAAACAGGACTAATAATAATGTTACGCGTCATGAAGCATAAGCATGTGATATTTTAAAAATTATAAAAATGGTAGTCTGTGCAGCCTGCATACAGAAATCTCTTTTAGCTCACCAAAGGAGCATGATGTTGGGTCCAAATCCAAAACATGGACAAGTTACAAATTTAGACAGCACGTTGCGTATAAGTAAGCAAGCAGTTGGCCATTCTGTAGCTCAATTAAAGTCTTAGGGAGCATAATGAACAGTAGAGGGATTCATACAAACCTACTACAGCAAGCAAAGCTATGCAATCATTAGCCTAGTATAAACTAGATTGTGAGCCTCATGCAGTAATAGTTGGTTAATAGACTTCAAAGCTTCAGGCACACTTAGCCAGAGTAATTAAATGGTAAGGCCTTTAATTATGTCAACTAATAGTTATACAAGTACCCAACATCAGGCATCATTGTTTGGGCATCTCATTAACTGAGGACAAATAAAGCAATTGAAAAGAGCAAATTAACAAAAAAAACAAGGAATTGAACTGTTGAGTTGGATACAGTGACTTACCTTAACTGGTTGAACAGGCTCAGCACTGCTCCTACTTATCTTGCAAGGCTCCTTCCTAACATCTTGTACTTGGAAATCCTCAATCTTATCTTCATTGCACCCCCTATGCAAGGTGACACAAACTAGTTACTCGTCTCCTTGGAAGATAAATATGCATACTTTCCAGTCTGTCAACAACACAAAAGGATGAGATTATAACAAAACATCACCACATAATGAAACATGCCACATCTCTTGCACTTGCACACAATAAAAAGAGCATTTACTATGTGTGCACTATGTAAAAACTAGGCATACCTTCGAACTAGATCTCCAAGTACTCTTAGAGAGCCTACTTTAGTGTACAGCCAAACCTTTATGTCACCTATGAGTTAGACAAGCCCCCACTACAGCAGCCCTTAGTGTTTAAATCGTTGACAAACTCTGTTAGAGTGTTAGATCAAGAACAACAAGTAATCAAAGCAAACAATCCTGGTATGGCTGGCTGATGCAAACAAGCAATTGAACAGATGTGTGAGCAAATATTACATACTCCCTCCTTCCATCTTTATAGGGCCTAATCATTTTCCGAGGCTAACTTTGACCAAGTGTTATAGCAATAATATATGACATGCAAGTTAAACAAAGCGTACCATCAAATTCGTACGTGAAAGGAGCTTCTAATGATATAATTTTCACATTATACATCTCATGTATTATTAGTCTTATCAATAGTCAAAGGCGGTCTTGAAAAACACATTAGGCCCTATATAGATGGAAGGAGGGAGTATCAAGAAAAGAAGCAAACAAGGAGGCTTAAAGACCATCACTTGACTAACCAGATTTAAGGGGCATTTAAACATCATGTGCAACGTATGAACTAACATAAACATTGCATATTCCAGATTCTATAATGGAATGCACATGTATTAGGTTATGCCATGTATGATGATGCCTAAATGTACACTATAGCAGGCAGGAGTGATTCATCATTGCACACACACAATTGAATTGCAGGTTAAGGGCCAGTTCTATTCCGCCTTTTCAGAGCTTATTGTCAAAATAAGCCATAAAAGATGTAAAGAAGTAATTTTTGAGTTATGGGATTAGGCTTAACTTATTTCGCTTTGGAGGGGGGTGTTTCGGGTAGAAGCTCACTAAAAATTGAAGGGAAGGGAAATAGTGAAATGACTCTATTGTCTGCCTATATTACACTCAAAAAGCAGCTGCTCACGCCCGCGTCACACCTGACCCTCAAGTAAAAACAAACATGCAAGCGTTCATTGCCCTGCCCGCTTGCATCTCCTATCCCCTTTCCCTCTACCTCGATCCCCTGCCTGCAGCGCTAGGGTTCCTCCAGCGAGCCGTCGCCACTGGTCCCATCTGGCCTGGTCCTCGACGATGCTCTGTGCATCTAGGCTACATGGCCAGTGGGTAGGGCCAAATCTCCCCGGCTGCTCCTCCCTCTGGCGCCGCCCCTCATTCTCATGGTCTCCAGCAGCTGTCCCACTGTGGTCCATCCAACACACTACTCTGGTGGGCGCCGCACAACTTGGCTGATGCCACACTGCGGCAGAAGGCACCTTATTCCCCCTCGCCTCCTCCTAGGCCGCGGCCTTGAGATGTTGTTGAAGGATGAGCTCATTCAACAAGGTGAGGATCTCCTCTGATTTTTTTGCCAAATTTTCATTCTGATCCACTATACAATGAATTGCTATGAGTTGATTCTGTTGATGCTATATGATGCATTGCTATGAGCTGCTCCTCCTCTGCTATATGATGAAATGCTATGAGCTGCTGCTGCTATATGATGAATTGCTATGAGCTGCTGCTGCTATATGATGAGTTGCTATGCGTTGTTCCTGCTGCTGCTATATGATGAATTGCTATGCGCTGCTCCTGCTGCTGCTATATGATGAATTGCTATGAGATGCTCCTACTGCTGCTATATGATGAATTGCTATGAGCTACTACTAGTATATTATGAATTGCACACTACTGCTGCTGCTGCTGCTGTATGATGAGTTGCTATGAGCTGGTGCTGCTGCTATATGATGCTTTCAGGTGGGCGGCTATATGATAATAACCAGCCACTTGGACCATCAAATTTCAATAAATAATTGTTCTTCATTTAAATGTGGGTCATGCGTTCTTCGTTTAAATTAGGCAATGGGATCTCTATGGAAGACATTGACCAAAGTAGATTGTGCCAAGTAGATGGTATCTTTGTATTTGCATTTTGAACAAATAGTGATGGTCTGTTTTCCTATCATATTAATTACTACACTGGGTTCAATTTGTGATGTTTGCAAGTTAAATTAATTTTCATATGGGAAGAAAAATGACAAAATATAATGCAATCTAGACTTTTCACTGATCATACCAAAGATAAGCTGAAAAGGAAGGCAATGAAAAGAACTGGTTGGCTTATTACCTGGAGCTTATATTCACAGGTGCTTATTTTCTTAGGATAACTCGTAATAACTGTCCCTAAGAAACTTGGCCAATAGAACTGACATACAAATAACATGTCACGATGATTGCAATGGAGGAGTGACCTACCATAGCACACTGTATAGGCTCACCGCTGCCTCTCCTTTTTGCGATCTTCCATGAAATTGCCACAGACATCTTGTACCTTTTCATTATGTAACCCTATCTGCAAGTTGACACGGCTAATTTCAGACATCTCTACATGATAATACATTGCATGTCCCTTGCACCTATTTAAACCACCAATTAACGATTGTGTGGGTAGCATAAACTAACCATGACTCTGTGTGCTGGACTAGCAGGCACTCTAAGGGAGCCTAATGTAGTGCACTGGAATTCCTACATGCCACCAATGATTTTGTGTAATGTACTACCTTTCTTCCTAAATATATGTCTTTGTAGAGATTCCAGTATGGACCACATACAGATGTATATAGATGCATTTTCGAGTGTAGACTCACTCATTTTGCTCCATATGTAGCCTATAGTGGAATCTCTAGAAAGACTTATATTTAGAAACAGAGGTATGAGGTACTATCATGTATGACATCTACATATCTAATTTAGCAGCGAGTAGTAGAAATCATTGTCTGCACAAAGGGATTACTGGTCGAAAATCCTAGAAAAGGACGCTGGCAGGCACACAAAAATACAAGAGAGAGAGAGAGATGCACTTACAAGATCATAGCAATGCCTCACTCCAGGATCTTGGTTGGCCAAGATGTTAGATCTAGAAGAAACATCATCCTTGTAGTTTTTGCCAACTGCATAACAGGTAATAGCGACCTTTTAGTATATTTGAAGTACATCGAGAAGGTGATGCTGGACGGGTTTAAAGGTGACAAGTACCTAGGCTGTGGCGGGTGCTTGGCATCTTGCCAAACGGTGGGAATCAGGTTAGAAACGTCAAGGGTGGTGACGCTATGCTGGCTGTCGGGGTCCGGTACGGAGATCTAGAACCATCGAGTAGGGTGTTTGTGGAGCGGCTCTAGTAGGGTGGACTATGGTGTGGGAGAAGTGGATCTGTGGCCGTGGGCGAGGGCGTCTGTGAAGCTGCTCCAATGGTTGGGTTAAGTATGGTGTCACGATGTGGATCTGCGGCCGTGGACGGGGCATCAGAAGCTGCTCCGGTAGGTTGGATGAGGGTGCGAGGAAGCGGATCTGAGGCCGTGGACTTGTGAGTTGGCAAAGTGGCCTCGGTAGGGTTGAGAATGGTATAGGAGAATCTACTCCGGTAGGGTTGTCGATGGTGTTGGCGTAGCGGCTTCGGTAGGGTTGAGGAAGGTGTCGGCGAAGATGATCAGAGGCCATCGACGGGGCCGTCGGTGGGGCGGCTCCGGGGGGTGTGGACGAAGCATCTCCGGTGGGGAGTACGAATGTGCCGCTGCAGATGCGCTGCGGTTGTTGAGAGTACCGGCGAAGCAGATCCGGCACCATGGACAGGGCCGACACTGAATGGGTTGTGGTACAATGGTGGATGAGCAGTCTACTTGTTTCTAGTGGAGGTGGGAGGAGTAGATGCGGCCGTAGAAGTAGATCTGGCGAGGTGGACGCCACTGGCAGTGAATGGGCTCTGGTACGCCAGTGAATGAGCAGTCTAGGGTTTCAAGAGGGGAGGGGTAGAAAGGTCGATGAAGTACGGACGACGTGATGTAAGATGCTCTGGTGCTGTGGAGTTAGTCGTTTTTGTGGGAGGGGGAGGGGAAGGGGGGGTGCCATGTGGTGGGGGGAACCGGAAGTTACCAAAGCAGCCCCGACCTATTATGTTGATGAGGGCAGTATCGTAACTGTTGTTCTCCGTGCAGCAAGGAAAAAAGGGGAATTTTGCATGCTAAAGACTAGGTGGCGGAAATTTTAGAAGGAGGCGGGAGATTTTGACACCCGCGGGATCATGCGTATCCAGTTTCAACTAATTTTGGACCGTGCTAGCAAGAAGGTCATGAGAGACTATGTACACGGGGCACATGTCAGCAGTTAATAACTGGTGTGAAGTCCACCCCAGAAAAAAAAGACAATAACTTGGGACGATGCGCCGATAACTTGGACATTCACATGGGCGCGACCAATCGTATGGGTGTAGAGGCGCGTTCACAAAAAAGGGATCAAACACTCAGCCTATGTATTTCTTGTGTAAATAGATAATTTAGTGCCATTGATTATTTACTTTAAACATAATGCATTGACGTGTTAGTGTAGAGGCACACAAAAATAAATGGATATTGTAGTCCCACAAAAGAAATGGATATTGTAGTCCGCTACTTAAAAGTGTTACCTCATATGATTACATAGCCTCCATTTCATAAATTGCGTACCCATTGAATTCATATATGAATATTACATATATTACTTCATAATAGAACCTTAAATCATCCAAGACTAATGAATTTGAATGGAAGAGTAACAATGGTGCTTGTACATGATAGCTACATTGGTTGTTTGAAGAAACATCACTGTAACTTTGGGATGCACAATTGAAAAGGTTTATTTAGATAGAAAAAAATGTGATATGTGAGTGTCCAATCTTTATAGCGTTGAATCGATATTGTACCTTTGGCCATGATACGAAGTAGATATTGATTTATGTTCAAGCGATGCATGTCCACGATCGCTAGATAGTGATACATGAATGAATTGTGCAATCTCTCTCACACGCATACATATCTCATTTCCTCGTGGGCATCGGAATCACACACGCGCACTTCATGTATTTATCTCCCGCC